>NW_006285129.1:419741-430121 GCF_000327345.1 Myotis davidii | reverse complement strand
CTTTCCCCTATTTCATGGAAAATTAAGACAGTATCTTGAGATGGGAAATGTTTCAAACTCTATAACCACACCTATGAACTTCCTGCACCTACCCCAGCCTTTCTGTAGGCCCCAACAATGGCAAAGGCTGTTCCTTTGGTGGAGGACTCTCAAAGCCACATTCAGTAGAACTTCCCTCACTGAAACCCCTTCCACAACTCCAACTCCTCCCTGACCCCAACAGGCACCCTCTCATTACAGCATTTAAACATTCTCAGGTCTCGCCCTTCATAAACATTTTGACTACTCAGGCCCTTAGTAATTCTCTTTTGCCTGTGTAACAGCCAAAGTTCTTGAAAGAGTTAGGTTCATTCCCTCCCTCCCTCCCTCCACCCTCACTCTCCACTTTACCAAAAATGGGCCTGCAAACCCTAACAGCCTTGAGCTACGCCTTTGCTCTGGTCTTTCTAGAAACCCAGCTCTGCTCTGTTCTGTGCCAGACAGCGTCCTCAAGGGGCAGGCGCCCTGCAATTCAATGACCAACCCCCTGGGCCCAGCAATGTGGCTTCTCGCTTGTTCACAGCTCGCTGCTCTGCGGTTTGCTCTGCCTCTTCTTGGGCTGCATGAAGCAGCAAGCTTTTACCAGCGGGTTTGCTGGCAAGTGCTTTTACCAGAGCTGCACCAAAGGTTACCGCACTTGCAGTTGAGCAGAACATTCCTGGCCCGAGCTTGTTAGAGGAGCTGCCACTACCTGTTGTATCCACTCATCTCTGTCAATCCTAGCCTGTTATGATGAAAATTTTCTTGTCTGTGACTCTCCCTGCTTCATGCTGCCACATACACAAAAAGGTTCTTCGTGCAAAGGGTCACATAGCTTGCCTCTGCGGGGGTCAAGCCTGGGTAAACTAAGCACTAACCAACAGGACGTTCTGAAATTCACTGCTCTTAACAAAATACAGGTGGGGCACAAGCGGCTCATGGTTGTTTGTAAGGAACATAAACCCACTTTGCCCCACACGTATACTATAGATTTCTCATTCTTCGATATTCCTCTTGAAGAAACCATATTGTTGGACCTTGTTTAATGAATTCAGGATTATTGTTGAATTCATTAATAATGAAACCTGTTTGCCCACTGTTTGTGAGAAGACACATCCGAGCACTGCCTTTATAAGCAGACTGGCACCAACAGTTGTGTATTTTAACATGTAGCTAAGTTACATATATAAGTTAACATTATTAGCAGCTGGTACTTTTGCTAGGGGTTAATTCCAGGTGTGAAACTGACCTCACGTCAATTTTCATAATGTATCTTAATGGAAAAATAACATTTTCCTGGCATGTTAAATCAAACCTTTAAAAAAGTTTCCAAGAAAATTTTACTGTCCTGGGTTGTTAATGGTTAAGGGAGTTTGAATTTTGTGATAAATGTATCATTGTTTTTTAGATCCTGCTGTGCCTTTATCATGAAGTACATTTATTTGTCTTATAAAAATAGCTCTAGCCCTAACCGGTTTGGCTCAGTGGATAGAGCGTCGGCCTGCAGACTGAAAGGTCCCAGGTTCAATTCCGGTCAAGGGCATGTACCTTGGTTGCGGGCACATCCCCAGGAGGAGGTGTGCAGGAGGCGGCTGATCTATGTTTCTCTCTCATCGATGTTTCTAACTCTATCCCTCTCCCTTCCTCTCTGTAAAAAATCAACAAAATATATTTAAAAAAAATAGCTCTATAATTTGCTTCAACCTAATTGGTAACCTGAGTTTATATCTAGCATGAATTCATTATGGTATTATTAACATACATGAATTCAGTATGTTTTGAGGCAGTATTCTTTGCCATTCATGAATTTTTTATTTTAAGTTATTTTTTATTGATTTCAGAGAGGGAGAGGGAGATATAGAAACATCAATAATGAGAATCATTGATCGGCTGCCTTCTGCACACCCCACACTGGGGATCCAGCCTGCAACCTGTTATGTGCCCTGACCTAGAATCGAACCATGACCTCCTAGTTCATAGGTCTACACTCAACCACTAAGCACACTGGCCTGGCTATACAGTTTTTAAAATCTTTATTACTTGCATGATTGGAAATGTTTAAAACATTGCAAAAAAATTTATAATGTAGTGATTTTAATAACCAAATTTTTTCTTTCTGCATGTAATTCTGATTTCTCAAATACATTCACTGGTAACAACCAACCAACCAACCAAAACTAACAGCCTTTTCACTAAACACAGCAGATAAACTTTTCAGTTCTCTCCCCTCCTCCCCGATTCTTTCACTTCTTCCGACTCGCCACGTGAGTCAGTTCCCACCCTCCCCCAGCCTTGCCTCCACTCTCCCTCCGGAAACACCTCTTTACTTGGCCAACAATCACGTTTCGCATTAGAAAGAGTCCTGCAGGAAGCCTCTCCGACCCTCCTGAATAGCAAGCTCCCTTAGCGCTGCCACCCACAGTCCTCACAGACAATAAGTCCCATGGGGGTAGGGACTGTATCACTCCTCTTTATACACAAGTTAAAAAAATTCCTTTTTATCTATTAAATACTTAATAAAACAAAAATGAAACTCTATCCAAAGTCCCCAGCTTACCTTAGGCCCATAGAAGGCACCATCTCCAGGGTTGAGGTCCCAGGGTTCTCCAAACCCTTCCAGGGCCTGTTGAAGGACCTTTAGAGGGAGTGAAACAAGAGGACCATGAGCAACACATCCCTCCAACCCCGCAATGAGCGCCTCCACATACGCCTCTCCTGAGGACCCTGACTCCCAACTGTCCCCTTCCATCGGAGAGGGGTTCACCCACCCGATTCCCTACCACCTGCTCACCTGCTCAGCCTGGTCCCAGAGGCAAGGCTCTCCCAGGAAGCCAGCCGGCCGGGTGGACAGGGCCAGGCGGAAGGAGAAGCCCAGGACTGCATAGACGGAGCGGAGGAAACCCAGGCAGCCCCGGATCTCTGCTTCCAGCTGGGGGAGGAAGTCAGGGAGGGAGGGTGTGAGCTAGACAGAGCTCTGGGGTGAGGGTGGTTTGGGGCAGACAGAGGGCAAAAACATAGAGGAAAGTTGGGGATAGCACATAGCTGAACTGTAATATCTAAAGAGGGCAACTGGGGTCAGGAATGTTGGTGGCTCACGGGGGAAGGGCGGAGGTTAGAAATGCCCGATGGAGCGGGGGAGCCACCTGGTCCGGTGCACAGAAGATGTGAGCATCATCCTGCTGGAAGCACCGCAGCCGGGTCAGTCCTCCCAGGCTGCCCGAGGCCTCGGCCCTGTGAAGGGCCCCAAAGTCTGCCAGTCGCAGGGGCAGCTCTCGCCAGGATCGGGGCCGGTGGGCGAACATCAGGCTGAGATTGGGGTGGAAGGGGTCAGTGCCACAGGGGGAACCAGCTCCCAGAGACTCCCCTCTGCCCAGTGGGCGTGCTTCCTCTCCCTGCACCACCGGCTAAGGACCCCTCCAGCCTGCCGTGGCCTCTGAGTCCTGCCAATCCCCATCATCACAGTCGGAGCCCTGCGTGACTCAAAGGGATTTTCTCAGTAACAACAACAGACATCATTTACTGTGCGCCTGTTCTGTGACAGGCAGAGTTGGGAAAAAAACCTTAGGCAGCAACTCCAAACCCTTGATGTTACCGTAAGGACACTGAGGCTTAGAGTGGTACAATGATCTTCCCAAATTCACATGGTCAGCTAGAGGCAGATTCAAGACTCCAATCAGGTGCCCAGTACTCTTCCCAGATGCTTCCTGTCACTTAATATTTAGCAGCCTGGGTGCCTGGCCTCAGCCCTGGAGGACCGGGCCTCTGGCTCCAGCTCACCAGTGTGCAGGGCAGTTCATGGGCTTGAGGGCGAGCGTGTCTGTGGGATGGCTGGTAGAGTGGTCACTCTGGGAGCTGGTGGGCCTGTCGGAGCCTGGGGACTGCAGGGCAAACATGTCTTCCTGATAATGCTCCCAGTGTCCCGACAGTTCCCAGAGTTTCGTAGAGAACAGTATGGGTGTTTTTACTTCTGAGAAACCACGGCGGGTGTACTCGGCCTGGAAAGGAGGGGACAGACATGGAAGGTCAAAGTGACTGGGGGAGGGGAGGAGAGGGGGCAGCTGTGTGATTCTCCTGGGCCCTCAGTCATGCTGATCACAGCTACAACCTACTAAACACCATATTAACTCTCTATGTTCCCCAATGTAGACCACACATTTCTAGTATCTCAATAAAAAGCACCAGCACTTTACAATATTTATGTTTATGCTTCTAATCCCCCTTTTAACACTTGACTTCTTCTAGGCCCCCAGCCCCTCCTGGTCCCCCTTCCCTGGCTGGGTCCCCCTTACCCTGATGAAAGACACCAGGGCATTGTGCACCCTCGTCCCCCGGGGCAGGAAGAAGCAGCTCCCGGGACTCAGCTCGTGGAAGAAGAAGAGCTCCTGTTCCTGGTCGGGAATGGCAGTGTCACCTCACGGGGAAGCAGGGGCTTTGGCACCAGAAGAAACAGGGATGGAGCTGCTCAGCTCCCTCATCAGCCCCCTCCCCAATCCTTGCACCTTCCCGATGCGCGGGTCCCAACCCTTCTCATCAGCCCCCCCCTCCCCAATCTCTGCACCTTCCCGATGCGCCGGTGGTCCCGTGACTCTGCCTCCTTCCTCCATTCTTCCCAGGCCCTCAGCTCCTCTGCTGTGGGGAAGGAAACCCCGGACACCCTCTGCAGCGTCTCGGGGGCCCCTGAGGCCTTCCATAAGGACGACGAGTTCTGCGGGGGCACAGGGAGTCCATGCGAAGATGAGGCTGAAGCCACCGACCTCTCTGGCAAACCTCAGTGTGAGCTTCAGTTATGCACCACTTTCCCACCAACACCACAGGCTGGTCCTTCGGACAGCGCGTGTGATGCTCATGGCCTTGAAAGTGCCCGGTTCTTGATTTCTACATACATCCCACTCGGGCCTAACACTATCCTGAGCAGTCTCACTGCTGCCTGCCAGCACCCGGCCTTCGTTCCTCCTTCTAGTCAGTGATTGCTCAGGAGGTTAACCTGAGGATCTGGTCAAGTGTCACCCACCCACCCCCTTACCAGCCCCCCACACTCTTCCCTATCTCTGCCCGTGGAATCACCTGCCTCCGCTTGCCCTTTCCTTGGACAGTACTAAGAAGAAACAGCCTGCACTTTATAGCACTTTTAACTTTCCCTCCAACACTTCCTCCGCATTCGCTGGTTCTGTCTCTGGATGTGGCTTTACTGGCAGGAATTAACCGTCTCTTTCAATAGATGGGAAATAGGTAAGGAGATGTACCCAGGCCACACACGTCCTTAAAGGCAGAGCCAGGGTTTCAGTCCGGCGCTTTCTGTTCTACCTGCCCCTCCCCTCGCCCTCGGCTCCCATTCTAATAACTCACCTTGCCCAGAAACAGTGTTTTCATGAAAACACGCCCTTGACTTAGAGTATTCTCCCCGTGCCTGTCGAACGGTATTCCCCACCTTCTCCACCCACAGGAGCCGGCGTGTAAGACCTTTCCAGCCTGTCCACGCCCTCCCACCCCATCTCCCTTAGCGCTGATGTCCAATCATGGAAACTGAGTTGGTTCCTGTGTCCAGTATCTGCCATCAGACTCCGTTTCTACAAGGCAGGGACTAAGTCTCTTTCTCCCTCTGCCTCCCTGCTCACTGTCAGAGCACGGACGGGGCCGAGAGAACTATCTTCCCATCCCCCCGCTACTCCAGAGGAAACGGGAGTTTCTGCCTAACCCGGTCCCCACAACTGACCGTGAGCAGCTTCAGGCCTCCAATCTGTCCAGTGTGCCGAAGGTGGGGGCCCCGGCAAAGATCCACCAACATGCCACACCTGGCAGGAAGAGGGGCGATTAGTGGTCTCCAGATTCCCGGGTTTTTAGTTTCCTCCCTCTCCTGGCCTTTAGCTGACGGAAAGAGGAAGTAAAGAAACGTGTTCCACAGAGAGAGCAACGGGGGATAAAAATCAATTCCCTGTCCCCTTTCTTTTTCTGGAGCAACAGGTTGGCTCCGTCTCCTTTCCCTTAGCCCCCTCTAGCCTTGTCAGTGCCGCCCCACCTCCCCATTTCTCCGTCTTGACCACTCTCACCCATAAACTGTTGCTGTCGGACCCGTCACTTTCTCCTCAATCAGGCGGAGCTTAAAAGGGTTATCCTGGAAGAAGGGATGAGTGAAGACAAGTCTTTATCCCATCACCTCTGGGACTGACGAGGGAGAGCCACCTCGTCCCGCAGGCCTCTGGTCTTCCTCCCAAAACTGTGTGTTTCCAACCCACCTTGAAGAGCTGGCGGAGCTGATCCCGGGAAGCCTCTAGCCTCCGGAAGGGCTGAGCAGCAGCTGCAAGTTTTTGGCAAATTCGCTCCAAAACAGGCAGCTCTGAGCCCCGGATAGTCCTGGGAAGATGAGAACTGGTTGGTTTGCACCCTCTAAGAAGCATCACCTGGGAGGCATACCTGTTGGCTAGGGGGTGAAATCCTGCCCTCCAGAAACATCTAGAATTATTTGCTCTAACAGGAAATCAGGTACACATTTTATAGCTGGAGCAAATGCTCTATGTATGAAATTAAAAGTTGAGTGCAGCCCGAACTGGCTTAGCTCTGTCAGCCTGTAGACTGAAGGGTCCCGGGTTCGATTCCTAGGCACATGCCCGAATTGCAGGTTCCATCCCCAGTAGGGGGGCCATGCAGGAGGCAGCCAATCAATGATCTTCTCTCATCATTAACATTTCTCTCCCTCTTCCTTCCTCTCTAAAAATCAATAAAAATATATATTTTTAAAAAAGTTGAGTGCAGGCAATCTGGATGGACAAAATTAAAGCAATAATAATGGAGAATGAAATAAAAGTTGAAGAACTCCTAAAGGCTAGAGAAGATGTTTCAAGCAGAATTAGACAGAAGAGAAAGAACATGGACTAATGGAGAAGGTGGTACCAAAATAACATATCAGGCCTGGAGGCCCTTCCCCCAGCTTGCTCCTCCAAATTGAACATGCCCTAGACCCCAGAAAAGGGCCTCAGAAGCCACTCCAATAACAGGGCACAGCCTTTTAGTTATAAGGTGAATGAGGTCTGAGGCGCTAATGCATAGCATGGTGACTATAGTTGATCATTTTGATAATTCTGTATTGTATAGTTGAAATTTGCTATTTGCTAACAGACCTTAAGTGTTCTCACAATAAAAAGGTGAGGTCATGCCCTAGCTGGTTTAGCTCAGTGGAAAGAGCATCGGCCTATGGATTGAAGAGTCCCAGGTTCGATTCTGATCAAGGGCACATGCCTGGGTTGCAGGCTTGATCTCCAGTAGGGGACGTGCAGGAGGCAGCCAATCAATGATGTTTCCCTCATCATTGATGTTTCTGTCTCTCCCTCTCCCTTCCTCTCTAAAATCAATAAAGATATATATTTAAAAAAAAAAAAAGGTGAGGTCGTCCTGGCTGGTTGCTCAATGGTTAGAACGTCAAAGGGGCTCAGGTTCGATTCCTGGTCCCAGGCACGTACCTGTATTAACAGGTTTGCTCCCCCTCTCCAGTGAGAATGTGTGCAGGAGGCAACCAGTCCATGTCTCTCTCTCACATTTATGTTTCTCTCTCTCTCTTCCACTCATGAAAAGCAATGGAAAAAATATCCTCAGGTGAGGATTAACAAAAAAACACAAAAAATGTGAGGTGATGGGTTAATTAACTAGATTGTGGGAATCCTTTCACAATGTATACGAATATCAAATTATCACACTACACACTTTAAAAATACAATTTTGTCAATTATGCCTCAAAAACACCTGGGGAAAAAGGTGAAGTCTCACAAAAGAAACCATCATTCTCCCCCTTCCTTGCACTGCTCACCGTTCGTTTCCCAGGAAGAAATCATGGTAGAAGCCACACTCTGTGCTGGGCCCTCGGCAGAGGACAGCACCTAGGAGTTGTTCAGCCGCTGCCCCCAGGACATGGGCGCTGGAATGCCAGAACACCTGGGTTCACAGGAGAGAAGTTCATGAGTCCTAACCTTCTCCCCTCCCCCTCGCTCTGGATCCTCTCCTCCAAGAAGCTGGTGTGAAACCAGTACGGCTCTTCTAGGAATAACTGTCAATAACCCAGGGGTGGTGACAATTACATGGTGACAAGGAAAAAAAAATAGAAAAGAAAGCAGAGGTCAGTAGAACCGGTGCACAGAAGAGCATACCCTCCTACCCCCTCCTCAGGGCTACTGGTCAGAGGAAGCGGGGCAGCTTCCTTTGCTCTCCTTTAATATCTCTCATAGGGCTTCAGAGTAAACTACTCTGGTAAGACTGCCTCTTAAAGGCTCCGCTCAGTCTTTCGGTCCTTTTTCTCGCTCCCTAGCCCAGGAATCCAGTGTGATGCAACCACTGCTTTCGGATTTGGTCATTTGTAAATAAATGACATGAGAACTCAATTTTTCTGCATCCTAATACATGAGGCCCACATTACCTACGCTGACATGAAGAGGACAAAATGGGGACGAGGCGTGGTTGTTATGCTCAGTTGTGGAAGCCATGTTATAATTAAATATTTGCTACAGATCACTTATACTGGGTATCTCAATATCCTCCTGTTTTCAACTTATTACTTCTCCCTTTCACTAACACAAATGATGTCTGCTTGTGAGAGACCTAGGCTTATAAAAACTTTCATCGTAAGTTTACAGCTTAGCTAGGAATAGTTAAGATAAGCCATCTGCGGTAAGCCTCCCAAGTGAAAATGGAAAAACTCGGGCAAAAGAAATGTTAGAAACACCCACTTAAATATCTCAGTTTAGCAGCCACTGTATTTGTGACAGAGAAGACACTTACTGCTTTCCCCTCTGCAGAATCAAACGTCAGAAATCTGAGGTCAGAATCTGTCTCCAAGGGCCGCTCCAGATCGTAAGGTTCCCCATTCACTTGAGCGGCCACTGCAGTATTTGCCAGGGTTGAACTTCAACAATGGGGATGGGGTGGAGATAAAGAGAATGAGAGGGTTACAATCCACATGGAAAAAGAGGGACTCAACCTGCAAAGGGGGGCTGTGTTACCAGAGCAATAGAACCTACTGTTTCTCCTCCCTCCTCCCCAAGGACAATAGAGCAAGGACAGAGACTCTGAAACTAACACAGATTAAAAAAAAACAACGAACCGGTAGTTAAAGCATCTTGATTCATGGAACAGAAACAAGCAGAGTTTTCTCTCTCTGCTCGGGTGCAGAGGACGCAGAGGTGGGAGAGTAATCCTGGTAGGTAGAGAAGGGGCCTGGTACCTGATCTGCTGGGCCAGCTGGTAAGGGGTTGTGCTCCATGCCACCGCCTCCACTTTCTGTCCTCCGGGGAGCGCTACCTTAATAGTCCGGTGTTCCTTCTGTGCCCTGCCTGCTAACCTCTTCACCTGCGCAGCCCATAGCTCCTCAAAAAGGCCCAGCCGCTCTACCAAACAGGGTGGGGGAGCCGGCACAGCTGCCTGGAGGGGAAGACGTCAGGAGGTAACACAGGTCCCATCAGTTATTCCTGGGATTGGGGATGGTGGGAGATGAGGGCATTGAAGTGGCCGGGGTCCTAATCTCTAGTCTTTAAAACAGTGGTTCTCAACCTCGGCTGCACATTAGAATCACCTGGGAATCTTAAAATCCTGATTTCTGGGCCTCATCCTCCGGAAATTCTGTTTCTTTTTTATGGGGTGGGGCCACAACATTAGTAACAAAGAAACAGAATTTCCAGAGGACGAGGCCCAGAAATCAGGATTTTAAAAAGATTTCCAGGCGATTCTAATGTGCAGCCAAGGTTGAGAACCACTGCTTTAAAAGGAATGGATGCTCCAGGGCCCTACGTTAGGAGTCCTGGCGCCCTCGCGGCTGACCCTGGGAAAAAGCGCTTCAAACGGCGGCCGCAGCGGCTCAGCGGTTGGGCATTGACCTATGAACCAGGAGGTCACGGTTCAACTCCCGGTCAGGGCACATGCCGATTGTGGGCTCCATCCCCATTGTGGGGCGACTAGGAGGCAGCCAATCAATGATGCTCTCTCGTCATTGATGTTTCTATCCCTCTGCTCTCTCCCTTCCTCTCTGAAATCAATAAAAACATTAATTTTTAAAAAAGGCCAGAATAGCCAGTTCGGGACTCAGGGCGGGAGCAGGGCGGGTCAGGCTGGGTTGAGAACCTATACCTTGGGCTTTCGGGGGTTCGGAACTTTGGGGTACCTCAAGCGCCGTGTGTAGCCCGCAGGCTTGTAACCCTGGGAGCCGGAGCCGCCGCCACCTCTGGTACAGCCCCATGTTCCTCCGGTGCTTACATCCTCAACCAAATGACCCCCTTCTCCCTCAGTGGATTCCTCATTGGCCCCTGGCCCGACAATACCCATGCCTATTGGTTACTAGAGCTGCCACTCTAGCCTGGAACCACCCCCAGGAAATGAGAATGGGTA
>NW_006285129.1:400090-419660 GCF_000327345.1 Myotis davidii | reverse complement strand
ACACGGTTACACTGGCAATCCGACACCTGCAGTTTCAGCCCAAAGTAGCAATAAGAGGTCCTGAGGGTTTGAGGACAGGAGCAAGAAAACTCTGGAGTGAGAGTGGGAGAAAAACGGACCAGAAAGGGTAGTCAGTAACTTCCAATTAACCACGTATGTATTTTTACATAGTCTTTACTAGCAAATAGGAAACACTTAAGAGCATAGATTTGAAACCAATCGGACCTAGTGTAAATCCTGAATCTGCCTTCCATTCACTATGTAATTCTGGATAAATTATTTATTTTTCTATGCTTCAGTTTGCTCATCTATGAGATAGGAAAAATAGTGTTG
This sequence comes from Myotis davidii, assembly GCF_000327345.1. NCBI lineage: Eukaryota > Metazoa > Chordata > Mammalia > Chiroptera > Vespertilionidae > Myotis > Myotis davidii. The sequence continues at coordinate 419,327 of NW_006285129.1, read as the reverse complement.
CTCCCAATTGCTGACATTTATTTTATGTAAATCATCTAATATAATGCATGGTATAAGGCAGGGGTCCTCAACCTACTGCCCGCGGGCCTCATGCAAATACAAATATTGTATTTGTTCCCGTTTTGTTTTTTTACTTCAAAATAAGATATGTGCAGTGTGCATAGGAATTTGTTCATAGTTTTTCCTTAAACTATAGTCCGGCCCTCCAACGGTCTGAGGGACAGTGAACTGACCCCCCGTTTAAAAAGTTTGAGGACCCCTGGTATAAGGTAATGGGCAACAGTACGGACAAACCACTAGAATAAATTAATATAACAGCTTTAAGAGCTGGAGCAGCCCTGGCCGGTTTGGCTCACTGGATAGAGCGCGTCGGCCTGGGGACTGAAGGGTCCCGGGTTCAATTCCGATCGAAGGCATGTGCCTTGGTTGCAGGCACATCCCCAGTGTGTGGGGGGGTGTGTGTGTGCAGGAGGCAGCTGGTTGATGCTTCTCTCTCGTCGATGTTGCTGACTCTCTGTAAAAAATCAAATATATATATAGAGATATAGTCCGTACTGTTGCCCATTACCTTATACCAGGGGTCCTCAAACTTTTTAAACGGGGGGTCAGTTCACTGTCCCTCAGACCGTTGGAGGGCCGGACTATAGTTTAAGAAAAAACTATGAACAAATTCCTATGCATATTGCACATATCTTATTTTGAAGTAAAAAAATTATATATATATAATTTTTAAAAATAAAGAACTGGAGCAGAGCATCTGCAGAGGGCACTTCTTGGAGTCCCTTTAGACTCATGGTGCTTAAGAGGGACCTAGGAGACCTCTAAAGCTTATAGATGAGAAATTTACTAGTAAAGTCAGAGAAGGTAGTGATTTAAAGCCAAACAGTTTAAGTGCTAATTCTGGATTTAATCCAAGTCTTGTGCTTTTCTCCTGGTAATAGTGTTCACTTCAGAAAGAGGTGATTGACCCAGAATCTTGGCTCTCTGCTTCCTACGCAAGGCCTTTGCCTCTCATCCCCATTCTGGCTTTCAACTTCCTTTATCCTTCTTTTCTCTTTCCATACTGTATCTAGGATACAGGACTAGCTATATTTATTTTCTTACACAGTAAAAACAAAATCTCAGTCAGATTTTAGTCAAGTGAGAGGGAAAGTGGACTTGGAGCCAGCTATGAGGTTCTCAGTGATTCCCATTAGTGCCCTCACCTGGGGGTGGGGGTGGTTAGAGTTGGTGCTCAAGTTTCCAGTGGTGATGGAATCAAGGACTGAGGAGGAAGAGCTGTCAGAAAATGCTGTTTAATCTAGGTTTCCGGAGGCCAGAGGTTCTGTCTGGGAAAGACAGCAGTTGATCTGAGTCACAGGCACCATTCTAGATCTTGGCTCCATCTTCTTACATATTAGACACCCTGAAATATAAAAAGAAATAAGACTGTGGAAAAGGGATATCACGTGTGTGAGTGTGTGTGTGTGAAAAGGTAAGTGAGGATTTTTAAGTGGCATTCACAAAGTGTGAAAAGAGAGAATTCTTTCCATAGGTCTGCACCAAAAAAGACAGGAGTGTTACATTGCAGGTGCTCAATAAATTATTAAGAATGTACCAATCATTGTATTGAGTTGAAACGCCAAAGGATACATATACTGACACACATTTTTAAATCATTCTACCTTGTCCTCTTTGAGTGTGGAGAATAGAGAGATGGTGGAATAAGTAAGCTCCATTATTATGGCAGCTTCCTATACTCATCCCTCAAACATTTACTGGCTACTCACTACATGCAATGCACTGAGCTGTGTGTGGGATGCTGATCAATCAACAACTACATCATCGCCTATGTAACCTGTGCTGCAATGAAGGAAGGAATTTCAAGTTATTCAATTTCTCCTTCTGTAGCAAGCCAGCCAGCAAAAGCAAGCTAGCTAAGGCCAATTCGTTCATCGCCGGTTCTGCTACCATTTCTGAATTGTGCCTACTCTGTCTCAGCCTCAGGGAATTTTAACCAGTTAGCCTGCCTGGGAAGCATCCCTAAAATTGCTCTTATTTCCATACAGAGTATCACTGAACACCTACTATGTGCCCAGTGCTTGTCTTCACTATCTTAATTCCTAGAAAAAACCCTGACAAGTAGTAGCTCTTCTTATGCTCCCTTTATAACATGGAAATTTACCCTCAGAGAAGTCCCAATCTCTGAATCCAAAGCCTTTAAACTATGCCATCTTCTGCTGCCTCTTAGACACCAGAAGAGTCGAGTCAGAATGCATCATGTTTGGGAGCACGGCTCCGCTTGCTCTCCAGGTACCCTACTTGGAGCGTTTGGGGCCCCAAAGGCTTTAATATATAGGTTGGAGAGAGGAGTCCAATAAAAAGCCAAGACAATTTTTTCTAGCAGACTAAAGATAAGGAAAAAGAAGTGTTCAAGAAATAATGCCAGATTTCACAGAAGTCTAGGGAAAAGGGAATCCTCAGTTAAGGGTATCCTAGACACTTAATCAAGTTTTGGGAGATTCTCAGTTTTACTTCACTTTTAAAATAGACATCTTAAAGTGAGCTAAAGCGTATTGTTGTTATAATCTTATATATAAGAATGCTCTCCACTGAAGGTAAAGAACATTTCCCACTTATCATCAGATGAACACATACTTCCAAACCTATCTTAGCTCTTAGAAGCAAAAATTCCCTGCATCAAAGAGACAGAAAAGATATTGGAGGTAAAAAAGATAAATTTAAGAAGATAAAATATATAAAGGTTTATATCATTGCCACCAAATGCTTTTGAGGCTCACCCAATTAGCCAAGTATCTAAAGCAGGGGTGGGCAAACTTTTTGACTCAAGGGCCACAATGGGTTCTTAAACTGGACCGGAGGGCCAGAACAAAAGCATGGATGGAGTGTTTGTGTGAACTAATATAAATTCAAAGTAAACATCATGACATAAAAGGGTACAGTCTTTTTTTCTTTTTTTAGTTTTATTCATTTCAAACAGGCCGAATACGGCCCTCGGCCGTAGTTTGCCCACGGCTGGTCTAAAGGTACAGCAGGTGGTATGGGGAGTTTTGGTTTATTAAAACGCTTTTTCCCTTAGTAATAAAGATCTAGGATGGGGCCAAGCTTTTTACTGTAACATCGCTTTAAGATGCCATGAAGAGAGAAAAAGTTCAACCAAATTTGCTGAGTAAATAAAGGGGGGAAAGCTTCCTATTAGGAGCATGGAAATAAGTTAAACTTGGCTTTGAAAACAAAGCCTTGGGTGCACCTAAATTCTCTAGTTCCCTCCCCCAAGACATCTCCTGAGTCTATAGAAGAGAAACAAGGAAACAGCCACTTCTACCCGCCGCCTCTTGAACGACCCTCCAAAGGAAAAACAGAGAAGTCTCCCAAACACAGGAACCAGTGCAGGGACGTCAACTGAGGTTCGATGCTGACGTAAAAACAAAGGAAAGATCAAAGCACTCCAAAAGAAGGTCCTAGAGAAGGCACATCTACAGAAGGCAAGTAAGGCCCAGTCCCCAGTTACCAAGATTTCAAGTCCATCCTTTACTAGTCTCTGTTGCCTTTGGCAATGCCTGGCTGCCTAGGAGATATGGGGCTTGAACTGTCCCGTGTAGGTGCAAAGAATTCCTAGCCAGGGGAGGGCAAAACTGAGGCACAGGGTGTCACCCATCTCCTGTCTCTCCAGGCATTTCAACTGCGTTACCCCAAGAAAAATGTGAGAGGTCTCAAGTCCTCATCTCTTTTTCACAAATTACACAGAAAAGTAATTCTCAAAAGTAAGGGGAGCCCTTGCCCTAAACAATTTGGCTCAGTGGGTAGAGCATCGGCCTGCGGACTGAAAGGGTCCCAGGTTCAAATCCGGTCAAGGGCACGTATTTCAGTTGCGGGTTTGATCCCCCAGTGGGGGCCGTGCAGGACGCAGCCAATCAATGATGTTCCTCTCTCATTGATGTTTGTCTCTCTCTATTCCTCTCTAAAAAGTCAATAAAAACATATTAAAATAAAAGGGGGGAGGGAGCCCTTGCCAGGTGCACCAAAAGATTTTGGGTTTGATTTCCGGGCAGGGAACATACCTAGGTTGTGGGTTCGATCCCTGGTCAGGGCGGGTATGGGAGGCAACCAATCTGTTTTTCTCTCACATCAATGTTTCGCTCGCTCTCTCCCTCCCTCAAATCAATAAACATCCGTTGGTGAGATTTAAAAAACACATAAGGAAGTAATAAGAAAAATAAGGACGTTCTGGAACACTGAATTTGCTAAAAACCCCAACAGATCCAGGGTGGACTGGTTTAGCCAACACCCCTTTGAGTCAAACACAAAAAGCTGGGGCCTGGATTTGTCTTCGCTGTTGGCACTGCTCACCAGCCCTTCCACCCACATCTGTATTCGCCACTTTTGACTCTGGCCACCGTGAGCACGAAGGGAAAGGAAAAAATAAAGGAGCCATAGGTAACTGCAGTGTCAATTTCTACATAGATCTCAGCCTTATCCCCTTCCTCTCAAACGCATAAACACAGGAGTTCCTCCTGTTCTCCCCCAGCAGTCAGAATTTGATGGTTTACACTGCACTTGACTTGCTCTTTTAACCTGACGCATGCATTTTCTTCTTCTACGTGGGGGGGAGAACAGGATGTTTACTTAGGAGCCCATGTCTCACTCACGCCCCTTTAGCAGCTTTGTCTAGGCAGCCTCAGTGAGTTATTACTCAGCAATTGTGAGCAGCAGCTGACCGGACTTGTCTATACAGTTACTCATAAACAAGTATGAGAAACACCCCAGTACCCTAAATCCATTCGGATGGTGTTTGTGTTACTGTATCTACATACATGGGGGAGTAACTCATCCCTCCTATACCAGACTGGCCTAAAAACAATTTTGGGGGAAGGATCCATTTCCAACATGCCCAGAAAAGCCAATGAGAAAGTCTAAAAGCTATTGCTTCCATGAGGGTGGAGACAAGAATCAGGTGGGCAGTCAAGGTCCCGAGGCGACAAGGAAGAAAGGGTGAGCCAGATTCCAGCGGCAGTCAGTTCAGCGGTGCACCCTACCTCTGGGTGTGCTCCCAGGCCGCTGCTGTTTCTGAATTTCTGGTGACGTGTCTAGCTTCACATAAGCAAGGCTGCTATTTAGAGCCTCTATCCTGCCAGTGACCCCGGCCTGATCTAGATGCCTGCCCGTGACTCTCTCTACCCAAGAGCCCACATTCCATTCTTTAAGCCTCTGTGGGTTACGGAAAAGGGATGGGGCAAGAAAGAAGGGTTGTGTGGTTTCTGGAGGACAGATTGCTAATATGCAGCAAAAAAGGGTAGATGTGGGTACAGAGATGGCCTGAGGACCCGTCCTCTCTCCAAATCCTAAGCTTGCTTTACAAATGCTTTTTTACTCACAATTGTACTTGTTGGAGACATACACAAATAATTATCCACACAGTATAGCCCAGGTCACCACCAGCCTGCGGTATCACTCCCTGAACATCTTTGATCTCATCCCACCCATAATCCCTTTCCAAAACTGAATTACACAAAGGATCAAACAAAACCCACACGGCCATGAGTTTGAGAGATTCAGATTGCCTTCAGAGACACCAAGTGCAGAAGTCAAAGGACAGGTGGACAAGATCAATGTGAGAGGGGAAGAGCCAACCACACCACAAAGGAAGCCATACTTTATTAAACTGGAAAACAAAAACGTAATATTGGAGACAAACAGACTTAAAAAAAGAAAGGAATGGCTGGAAGAGGAAGGTGCACATGGTCACAGGAAGGGACGAGACGGGTGGTCTGCGGTATCTGTGTGAGCCTCCGAAGGGTGCAGGCACACCAACCATCCTTTCCCCACACACTTAGACCAAAGCCAATCCAATCATATCTTCAGAGAGGTATCCAGGCTTTTCTTTTAGCATTCTGTAGTTGGTTTCACCTTCAGCCCTGGACAGTCATGTAGGGCCTTTGCTGGAGAAAATGTAGATATTCCAAGGACCGGCCTTCGCCACAAAGCAGCTCCTTCAGCTCCTGGAGAAGTTTCCTACTCTCTGCACTCACCAGAGAAGCCAGAGGCCCTTGGTTGAAGCCCCAAATCTCAAAGAAAAGTGTCAAACCTCGAGAACTAGTTATTTTATTAAGTGATAATACACATTTCAAAAGGGTTTCCATGTTGCCTCTAAAGCATGTACTTGTTTTGTTTTCCACACTGAACACGTGAGAATATCATAGAACATCTCTAATTTTAACAGGCACCCCCGCCCATTCAAAAAAGGGGAGGGGAGGAAAAAGGGGGGAAAGCAGTAATTTACAGCGGCTTCAAAACAATAACAGCTGAAGCTTAATTCTGCATGAACCAGTAATTTCAGGAAATAGTGAATATTCTGCAATTAGGAAGTCTAGCATATTCACATTATCTAGATAGGTTTGCTGTACCATATATATCACAAACATTGTATCTCTGGGCTTGGAAAGGATAAAAGTCCTACTCTCTGATCATTTTACCCTCCCTGGAATCAAACCGAATTCTACTTACTCTCAACATCTGGGCGGGCAGAAGCAGGGAGAGCTTCCCTCTAAGCTCACTGAAGAGTAAACTTACAAACTACTTAAGGACTCTCATTTCTGACGCTGTATCAGAGTTTTAGGTGGTACCAGTGTATTCACAATCCCCACTAATTCTCTGTCTGTGATTTTTACAGTGAGCACCAAAGACCTTAGTAACAACTTCGCATAGTCTGCTTTCCTGTGAATCATGTCCTTTCCAAGACACACTATGTTATGCTTTCTTTAAAAAATATCTTGTTTATTTTTTTAAACTCAGGTTGAAATACAAAAGTCAGAGCATGGGCACGGAGTTTTAAATCACAGACACAGAAAGAATAAAACCCCTTTGTTTCATGTTATGAATACCAGAATTGTCTTTTGTTTCACTATATCACATATGTACATTGTCGTCTTCATTTACTGCTGTAGACAAGAGTTCCTTAAAGTGAACAACTCAAAGTCACACAAATCCTCACTTCCATCCTAAACAAGCGCTTGGAGGATTTTGTGGCTTAAAAACAAAACAGCCCACAAAAGAAAGCCAGCCCTTAAAAGTCCATCTTTAAAACTGTACACGGTCTTCCTTTCATGTCTTAGCCATCACACTTCTGAGGACAATTTCTCTGCCCCCACATTCAGGAGGCCACTGTCCTGACATCTCCATATTTTCTTATAAAACCAAATGGTCAGAGAGCCTTTTCAAGTAAACACTACTTTTAGCTTAAACAAGAGCAGCAGAAAGAATTCACATTCTTTTATTCTAGAATGAAAAACATCCCCCTTAATTTCTGCCAAAAAAAAAAAAAATTCTATTTCAGTTGAGTCAAATAGAACTCCCCCTCCCCACCCTCACTGCCCTACTTATACATTTTCCTAAACAAATGTCTGAGGACTCAATGTAACTATACTGTTTCTTTGCTTGGCTACACTATATACCCCATCCCACACACAAGGTCATGATACCATGCATTTTTGGTGTGGGAGAGCCACAGGGCAGAGAGGCTTGAGAGGGTCAAAGGAAGAAAGAACAGTTAGTTGGCCTGGGACCAGAAATGCATTAGGGAGATGAATGACTTGCAGCACCCTAACCACAGGACACATAGCGAGCCCAAATAAATAACATGGAATAACTTACAGAGAACCCCCAAACTATGACACACCTGGCTTAAGCTGTTCTTTATCTGAAAAGCAAGTTTATTTTGAGACAAAGCATCACGTTCTGTCACTACATTGTCTTCTCCCCCACCTTTGAGGTTTCACTGCAGGAATCCAAAGCAATCCCACTTCCTGTAGTTCTATACTAACCTGGAAGAAAATAGGAAATTTACTAGGATTCTCTAAAACACTCATATTGTTTTACTCATCTAGCTGGAGTTTACCCGTGTGTGTACCTTAGGATAAGACACTAAATAACAAATAGTAACGCAACATTTGCTTTTCAATGTCCCTAAAATATAAAGTTAGAAACACACAAAGTGCTGTGATTGTCTATCCCCCAGTACTCTGTAGAAACACAAATAAGAAGCCTTTCAGTTCAGGGAGAACTTTCTGTGTGAAATGACTAAGAGCAGAAACATCCTTTATTTCCTACTGGGAGTGGGAAGTGAGGATAAGGCTGGAGCCTTGATATGTGATGGGCAGCTACTGTGGAGTGGGGTAAATTTGGATTTCCATGTCCTCCAGTTTCCTCTGTAAAAATATGTCTAGTAATGCTCACTTGTTACTAGGACACATCTGAAGAGGTGTAATATAAAGAATGATGCTGTTGAACCTTCTTTGAAATAAATACCAAGAATGGGGTGAATACAGGAGCACGGCAAGGGGAAAGGAAAGATAAAGACAATCCCCTCTCCCTGGTAGTTAACCTTTGCTGAAATATGCCAACAAGTATCACTTACGTTAGGGAGGCACCAGGGTAAAAAATGTCTACTTCTTACATGAAAAAAACACAGGGACGATAGCACAGTCCCACCCCTGTAACCACTGTCAACTGGAGCGACTTTCTGGCCACAGCAGAGCGAAGCTGAGAAAGCCAAGCAAGAAAAGCAGGAAGAGCTGGGTGTCAGAGGAGCGGAACTATCTCAAAAACGGTTTCCACTCTCTCGTTTATGAAGGATGGGCAGGTCACATCACACTGTTAATAGTCCCCTTCTCTAACTCTCTATTGTAGTTACTCCGTATTTTAACCTCAAAAGCCTGCTCTGTTCCATTCCAAAAACAAAGAGGAAAAACGTTTACTAGGACAGAAGAGCACTCCTCAGGTACGGCCTGACAGTGCTATGGAAAGGCTGCCTTTTGTGTGGTTGTTAAATTAAGATTTGAGGAGAAAGGTAAAGAGCTCAACTTCCACCCGCCTTTCGAAACAAACAAAGCAGAACAGCAATGACAGCGCTGAGCTCTCCCACATTTCCTCCCTTGCAACATCTCCCGGCTGTCAGCAGGGCACAGAGCCACAAGGAAGGAGCCCCTGGTTACAGCAGTTAGGGTAGCTGCAGAGAGAAGGGGGCAGGAACCCTTCCATTGACTACTGATAAGCCAAACCCAAAATAACATCCCAACATTGCACATTATTATCTGTTCTGGTGGAAGTTTTATTTCAAACGCAGTAATACTCTTCAATAGATGGGGTAATAGCAGATTTGTTTTTCTTCCCGTCCCTCAAACTCCCAGCCAAAGGAAGCGGCTTTGGTTGTGTTCCTTTGCCTGCTCCCCTCCACCCCCTAAAATTCAAACAACTCGGGGAAGGTAGGTAGGTAAGTGCCGTGGGAGGGAGGACTGGATGGAATAGTGAAATGTAAGCATATATGTACGACTTTTTACTTTGGAAGGGAGGCCCTTGGTCATAGAAAAATAAATCAAAGGAGGAAAAACAAACAATAAACCAAACTCCTACTTCCAATGCTCTCTCGACTGTTCAAAATGCCTTTCCCTTGGTCTCCATCAGTACCTGGGAGGGAAGAATGGGCGTTTTGGTGCAAAGAACGGAGGGCCCCTAACAAAAGGTGGCCTGGGTCTCTTTAAACTGTGGAACGGGTCTCTGCCGAGAAAAGGTTCCCTAGGCCGAAAGTCTGGCCGGGGGTTCCGCAAAACCATACCACTCCGGCTGACGATGTCTCTGTGGGAGGGGCCCAAGGGGAGGCCGCCGCTGCCGTTGCTGCCTCCCCCACCTCCTCCATGGGCTGGGCCCAGGTGCTCCAGAGAATGGGAGGGTAGGCTCAGGCTCTCACGTACACGGCTAAGGCCAGGGCCGTTGAGGTCCCGTTGGGTGGGGCCCCCGTGGTCCCTGGGTCCAGGGAGCACCCCAAAATGATCAGCCAAGGTCCCTTGAAGGAGAGAACTATGGTCCTTGGGAAATACTGCCACTGCTCCTGCCACTCCGTGCTCTGCCAGTGGTGGGGCTGGGAAGGGTACAACCCCAGAGTGGTCAACAGGGGGAGGTGGGGGTGGAGTAGAAAAGGGGACACCACTCCCACCACTGCTGCTATGCTCCCCAGGGGCTGGAGGGGGTGGGGTGGGGAAAGGAACTCCGCTGTGCTCTCCAGGAGTGGGGGGCGGGGCAGCATGGGCCAAGGCGGCCTCCTTTGTGAAGGGGTTCGAAAGATCCACAGAGGGCAGATGAGCGGGTGCTTCTCGAGAGAAGACACCACCACGATCCTTAGGAGGGGCGGGCGGGGCAGATGACGGCCCCACTGCCTCTCTTTGGAAGGGTGTCCCATGTTCCAAGGGGGATGGGGGAAGATGATGCTCAAATGTTGAGTTGAAACTGTTGGAACGAAAGCTGCCGACACTTTCCTGAAATTGGGGTGCCCGTTCCTTGTATGGTGCTGCTTTAAAGCCAGTGAGGCCTCCGCTGCCCCCACCCCCAAGGGATGCCAACTCAGAGGCACTTGAGGGGCCATTGTCAAAAGAGCTGCCTGAGGCGCTCAGATCAAACCAACCCACCCTTGAAGCCTCACGCCCATGTCCTCTGTTTCCCTTCCCAGGAACTCGGACGGACTCTACGGTCTGTATGGGCTCCCCGGACACCCTCCTGTTGGATGCATTGTGGTAGCCCAAGGTTTCTATAGGGGCCCCCTTTTCTTCAGTGCTGTCAGGTAAGTCTAAGCAGGAGGAGGAGACTCGGGTTTCTATGCGGTGGTAGTGCTCTTCTTGCTGCTGCTGCTCAGTGGTGGTCAAGCTGGGCTGGGTGAGGTTTGAGAGACTGACACCTTCATTTGAAGTGCCCTTGCTGGGGGCCTGGACAAAATGCTTATCATCTGAGGGCTTTCGTGAGGCGTTTTTAAGCATATTCTTAAACTCAATCGTCGACGTGGTGGAAATGGTGGAGGCCAGGACTTTCTCCACGCCTGATGTGGGTGGATGGCCCGTGGGAGCAGCAAGGGTATTCTGCGGAGAGAAAAGGGAACGATGTGGGACTGGGTGAGGAGAGTCTGGGTACTGCTTCTGTGGCAAAGTGAGATGCCCAGTGGTAGATTGAGACAAGCTATTGTGGTTGGAGTCAGGGGTGAAAAATGAATCATTCTTACTCGGTGACGGTGACCGGTTAGACCCAGATTCATTCCCTCTTATGCTGAAGGCACCAAACAGCCCAGGGGAAGGTGAGAGAAGGTCACAGTTCTCACTAGAGTCCAGGAGGGCCCTTACAGATGGAGGGAAGGCAGACTTTACCCCAAATTCTTGGGCCCTGTGGCTGTAACTGGACAGGATTGGCTGGTAGTCGGTGTTCTCAGAGAGCTTGCTGGATTTCAGGATAGACTTGGCTGGTTTCTTCTCTAGGTTCATCATGGCAGAGGGTGGAGGCCCTGAATACTCAAAATCTCGGTAATCCTCGTCTTCCTGGAAAGAAGTATCGGGATAGAACTTCTCCTGTGAAGAGTCCATCAGGGAAGATGGCCTCTCCATTCCATCAGAAGACTGCTTATAGGATGATTCACTGGCCAGGCCAAAGGGTCGAAATGTAGGCACAGAATTGGAGAGCTCCCTGGGGTAGCTTTCCTCTCGCCCGGGGGGTGGTGATCTTGTACTGCTGGGTGTTGAAGAACCAGGGCTAATGATCTTAGAAAGCAAGGACATGGTGTCTACACTGCTGGATGTGGGCTTGTCCATCATCTCATCCTGGGTGGGCGTCCCACTGCGTTCATCCCGCACAGGGGTTCCATCAATGTTGTCAACTGAAGTGCTAGTAGGGCCACGCTGGAAGTCTGAGGGATGGCTTTCTGCTGGGGCACTGGACCCCAAACTGCTCAGGATTGGGATGTTTAAGTTTAAGCCACTGAAACCAGGATTACCTTTTAAGAAGTTATGGATTTTCATTTCCAGGCTTGGGGAGGTGGACTCGGACTCCAGCTTTGGCTTGGAGCTCTCTGAAGATTGGCACATGGCAACTTCAGGAGGTGGGGCAGCAGGGCTGGTATTGTGGGTGCCTGTGAACCCCAGAGAGGTGCCCGGCAGCTTGAACGTAGTGCTTGGAAGCCCTGGGCTTTGCCCAAGTGAGGCCTTGCTGACTGAAGTTGAAGAGACTTCAGATGTCGATGAATTAGGAGAATAGTTGAAGCTTTTGGGAATAAAGGATTGGGTATTGGAGGGTAGATTTCTTCCTTTTATGTTAGAGACTGTAGTGGTGTTGGCAGGGGAAGCTGAAGTGCTCTGGGATGCAGTTTCACTGGCTGGAGCTGGGTTCCCAGTAACGCTCTGAAGTAAAGACGACAGGCCTGTAGAAGCAGAGATTAGAGGAGTTAAAAAGAACAACTCCCTGCCTTACAATAAACAGTTTAGGCCAGTTGGATATTCTCATTCACTCCAGTGGGAACCAGATGGACATTAAAATGTGAGGCCAAAGGAAATCCTGACTAAACAAGCATTTCTGCTAAATGTCACAGAAAACACTGGACTTACTTGCCAATATAAAGAGAGCAAATCGCTGAGATGTTTCTAGTGCAGTCATGAAACAAGCCCAACATAGCACAATGAAAGGCCACAGGAAGGGGTAGATTTTAGTGTCAGAATCATTCATAGTTTAAACAAGACAAAGCAGGAAAAGAAAGAAAGCAAAATCATTCTTAAAATAACACTTTAAGCCAGTATTTCTTTCTTTTTCTTTTTTTGTTAATCCTCACCCGAGGATATTTTTCCAATTGATTTTTAGAGAGAGTGATTGGGAAGGAAGGAGGGGGAGAGGGAGGGGAAGGGAGGAAGGGAGGGAGGGAGGGAGGGGGAGAAACAACAATGTGAGAGAGACAAACTGATTGACTGCCTCCTGCACACATCCAGACTGGGGCCTGGGAATCGAACCTGCAACCCAGGTACGTGCACTTGATCAGAATCAAACCCATGACTCTTCTGTGCTTGGGCCGGCACTCTAACCACTGAGAAACACTGACTAGGGCAAGTCAGTATTTCTTAATGTTTGATTTGTGAAACTGTTTCTCTAAATAGATATTCTTTTTTTATATAATTTATTTTTACTGTTGACACTATTACTGATGTCCCCATTTCCCCCTCTTTTGCCCACCTCCACCCAGCCTGTGCCCCTTCCCTTTGGCCATCACTATCTAAATAGATATTCTATCCTTCATTTCCAACCTCCATAATTATCTCTAGTAAGTTAATATACTTTTTATTCTCAAGAGAGAGATAAGATATGCAAACTGCAGAAATATATTTGAACCAGGGCACTTTAAAAAGAAGCATCTTTTGCTATCTTTTTGGGGACACAATGCTCTAAGCCAGCAGTCCCCAACCTTTCAGACCTCATGGACCACCAGTGGTCCTTGGACCACCGGTTGGCGATCACTGCTCTAAGCTATCATTTTTGGTTGTAAAATGTAGCAATAATAAACATATAAACATACACCACAAACACAAAGCTAGATCATCAAAGGCTCTGATCTTTCACAAGAAAACACACAATCACCACCTTATAGAGGGGAAAACTCAAGGAATAATTATTGTTGACAGTGGTAAGATTCAACCCTCCTTAATGATAGACAAAACCTTCTCAGAAGCCATGAAATAGAATTTTTTGGGCAAAGGCTGAAGTCCATCAAAGCAAATTGCTCCAGTAGAAATTTTTTTAGAAAAACACAACAAAAAGATAACAAGTCTTATACATTAAAATCATGTTTTGAAAAATGTACCCACTTTCTAGTCATAAATGAAAACTTGTATGTACTCCAACCCAAGCTTATAGCTTTTAGTTAGACACTAAAAGAGCTCCTTCATAATGATATGGTGAAAGAAAATAGTTCATGAAATACTTCAATTAATGTTTCTTCAAAATTTTAATTTTAATCCATATTTGCTAAGAGATTTAAGGTCTGAAGAATTTTTAAATTAATCCTCACCTGAGGACATTTTCTCCATTGATTTTTTAAATTCTTTAAAAATTCTTTATTGTTGAAAGTATTACATATGTCCCCTTATTTCTCCCATTGATGCCCCTAGCCCTCCCCCCCATTGATTTTTTAGAGAGAGTGGGAGGGAAAGAAGGGGGAGAGAGAGAGAGAGAGAGAGAGAGGGGGGTGGGAGAGAGAGAGAGAGAGAGAGAGAGAGAGAGAGAGAGAGACATCAATGAGAGAGAGACACACTGATTGGTTATCTCCCACACATACCCTGACTGGGACTAGGATTAGAACCTGAAAAATGCCCTTGGGTGAGAATTAACAAAATACAAAACAAAACAACCACACAAAAAAACAAGAAATAAAAAAAAAAAGATACTATTCAGATTTCTGGCAATAGATGAAACAGTTTTGTGCCACTAAATATTACTTTTCTTCAATCTTTTTTTCTTAATACTCACCTGAGGATATTTTTTCCATTGCTTTTCAGAGAGTGGAAGGAGGGAGTGGGGGAGAGAGAGAGAAATATTGATGTGAGGGAGACACATCGATTGGTTGCCTCCCAAATGTGCCCTGATCTGGGGCAGGGAACGAATGGATGACCCAATTACGTGCCCTTGACCAAAATCGAACCTGACACCCTTGAACCTGACACCCTTGGGTGTGCAATCTGATGCTCTAACCACTGAGCACACTGGCCAGGGCACTTTTCTTCCATCTTAACAAGCCCTACTCTACAGCAGTGGTTCTCAACCTTCCTAATGCCACGACCCTTTAATACAGTTCCTCATGTTGTGGTGACCCCCAATTTCATTGTTACAAATTGAACATAATTAAAGCAGTGATTAATCACAAAAACAATATGTAATTCTATATGTGTTTTCTGATGGTCTTAGGCGACCCCTGTAAAAGGGTCGTTTGACCCCCAAAGGGGTCGCGACCCACAGGTTGAGAACCGCTGCTCTACAGCAAGCATGTCAATCTCGCAGGAGTCTGACAGGCTTGCTCTACAGTCCTTTGCCCACTGAAGTCATTCTTTTGTGTTGAAAACCTGCCAATACGGGCTATGAGTGACATAATCAGAGCAAAGTTCTAAGAGATTTTCTTTATAGTCTTTGAAGAAACACATCTATTTAAGCTGCTGGGCACAGCTGTCGTAAGGAGAATCCCACTTTCTCTAAAGAAAGGGAAGGTGATGAACTGCCCTGTTACTCCACAAGTGTTGTTTTCTGGGATTCCCACTTCTCATTTTGTCAGAACACACCTAGTTCTGCTCAGATTTTGCCTGATGAGAAAGCCCACATGATCTTGTTGCAACAATTTCCGGGGCGGGGGTGTGGGGGCAGACAAAAGCTATTATTGTTCCTCTTGGTTCTCTTGCATTTGCCCATACAGCCATGCAGACTCCACATGCAATGGACTGACGGGCTGCAGAAGGAAACACGGCTGAGCTGGCCTGATGCAGGACTGGGCTCAGCTCTAACGTGGAAGGAAACTCTGGACACTGGCTCTGATTTTAGCTCGGCTGAACCCCCAGCTACTCTTCTATGACTGGACTGAGGAAATGGGACCTTGAAATTCAAGGAATTAATTCCATGCAAATAAAAAAATCACTCATTCCCCTATGCGAGTCTCATAAAATTCTTCTTTTCAGGATTTCAGGATATCATGAGAATTCCACTCCCACAAGCAACAGTTGGAGACGAGGACCTCACCCCTCTGGTACAAGAGAGCAAACCGCGATGGGACAGAGGCCGGGAGACTGAAGACCAGGAAAGCACAGCATCCCTCCGCCACTGCCATTTCCGTTTCTCAGAGAGCTGGTTTGCAGCCCCTGGACCTCGGAGGGTGAAACAGCAGGAGAACCTGGCCTAGATCACGGTTGCAGAGCTAAATTACACCCCCCACCTCCTTTGCAGTGAGACCTGGCTGTAAAACTGAATGTGAGCCACGGGGTGAGGGTGGAGCTCCCCACCCGCAGGCCTAGCTCATACACCTCTCTCCCTGCACAGCTCCCCCTCCTCGGTCCTGGCTGTCTGGCTGGCATGGAGCCCATTCCCAGGGCAGCTACATACTGAAGATGGAAAAGTCACAAGATGCAGAGCCTGGGTCTCTGAATCACTGCCTGGAGGGGTGGCATCAACGAGCGCTCCCAGATGGAGAACAGGTGCATCAGATGTATGGAATGTTAGCAAGATAGAAACTTGTATTGTGTTAAGCCACCGAGACTGGGGAACCATCTGCTACTTTGGCCAACTAACAAGAACTGTTACTGAATTTGGTATACTGCTGTAATACAAACTTGAAGTATTAAAAAAAAGAAAAGCTTTTTCTTTAAGATATATCTATCCAAGAAGCTAAAAAAAAGCTAAAACAAGTGAGTTCAAGATTTTTACTATTAATTATAGGCCAGAAGGGAGAATCATAAACATGATGCTAATCTCTAAAACTAATTATCTCTGAAATTAGTAGTGTAAGATGTGCTATAGTATTATCATTAATTCTTTATTGCTGGTCTATGAATGGGGATATGAATTATCATTTAGTTCTACTTAGTTCAGCTCTGGCTGGTATGGCTCAGTTGATTAGAACATTGTCCCTTAGACCAAAAGGTGGCGGGTTTGGTTCCCCATCAACCTGGCACATGCCCAGGTTGCGGGTTTGATCCTCATTCTGGGCACATGTGGAAAGCATTGATTGACATTTTTCTCTCACATCGATGTTTCTGTCTCTTTCTCTCTCCCTTCCTCCCTCCCTTTCAACCTACCTCTCTCTAAAAATCAATTTTAAAAATCGTATTTAGTTCAATGTAATAAAATTGTCCTATATCTTAAGACAAAGTTCACTATAATATAGTGCTTGGCTGATCCACTTACAGAACAATTAGGAAATAAAATTAGTAGATACCTGTAATGTTCTCTATTCATATAAAGCAGAGTTCCTCAACCTCAGTACTACTGGCACCTGGGGCTGGAGAATTCTTTATTGTGGGGCTGTCCTGTGCACTGTAGAATGTTCAGCTGCTACCTGGCCTTCATGCATTAGGTGCAGCAGCACCCCCTCCCCCACCCCACCCCCCGCCCAGTTATGACAACGCCTTTAGGCCACTGGCAAATATCCCCTGGAGCTTCCTGGTTGAGATCTAGTGATATAGAGTAAATCACTAGGAAGATACTGTTCTGGTATCTGTAATTAATGCATAATTATACTGAGATACTTGTGTTGGTAGCTGGAGGGTCTGGAAACAGGCAGCAGGTTAAGTTTATGAAAAAAATACTAGAAGCGAACAGTTTTAAGCCCAACCCAGATAATTAGCAAAGCCGAAGAGAGGTTCAAATAAGGTAGAGATTATATGTAACCAAAAACAAAAAGACTCACTACATATCTATAAATAGAGGCCTCTATAAAACAGGACATAAATGAGACAAACATATCTCATAAGATATTTGATAGCAGAATGACCTTTCTGTCTTTAGCTTCCGTTAACATTAAAATATGTAAACCTCAACATATACTAACCTGTACTAAGAGCTGGGATAAATGCAGCCCCTAGGGGTGTCATGGTGTAGGTGAAAGAATACCGGACTCCAGTCAAGAAATATGGCTTTTAGTCTTGGATCATCACTGAATAGGTAGATGTGTGACCTTAAGCAGGTCACATTACCTCACTGAGCCTTAATTTCCTTACCTGAAAAGGAGGGGATTAGACTAGATGATATTTAAAGTCTCTTTCATCTTTGATACTTTATAATACTACAAATGCCAGCTCACAGATAATAAATATAAAGAGAATAATTAATCAACTATATTATATATTTCACTAGAGGCCCAATGCACGAAATTTGTGCAAGAGTAGGCCTTCCTGCCCCCTGCTGCTGGCACCGGCTTCCCTCCGGCACTCAGCTTCGTACAGAAGGTCATCTGGAAGGACGTCTGGCATAATTAGCATATTATGCTTCTATTATTATAGATGGCTTTGGATTCTTTTCTTTTTTCTCAGAAATGGAGTCCAGGCTTAAGCCTGAGACAAGCACTCGCAGTGCGAGTCCCTCTGGCCATCAGCTTACCTTGCAAGGCAGGGGCTGACTGGGTCTGGGTTTTGGAAAGAGCAGACAGAATGCTCTCCGGGGTGATGTCCACTTTCGAGAGGATATTGGCCAGAGGGTTGTGAGATGCTGTCGGGGCAGGTGCAGGTGTTTTCAGGCCACTGGAGAGGTTGCCAGGGCTTGTAGGCGTTCCTGGAGACGGTCTTGATGCAGGACTGACCCCTGGTGGCAGAAAGATTGACTCAAGCAAATGCAACTCAAAATGACTTTTAAATCCATGATACTTTCCACTCAAAATTTTTCTGTGGCTGATTCACAAAAGGTCCATATCATGGCATGTACCAAAAAAAAAAAAAAAAAAAAAAAAAATCTGAAAATTACATGAAGATTTGCTTCCATCTAGTTGGAACCCCCCTAAAATAAACGAGTAAGTTTTTCTCATATCTAATTCCCTTAGTTTAGAGAGCTCCAACAGAAAAAGACTAAGGAACCTATTCCTTTTTTCTCTACGAAATGAAACCTACACCTCAGAGTACTGTAGGTGCCCCCAAAATATTGCTGATGGATTATAATCAGAGCTCCTGCAATTGTATAACTCAGCCACAGCATAATTTTAAGTGATTAATAAGTTTTTGCTTTTGAAATAGCCTATAAAATGAGATTATATAAGCAACCTCCTTTATACTTTTACATTTTAAAACAATGGATTGATTTTTAACATAGGGAAAAAGTATACAAAGATAAAATAATTTTTGATTTTTTTAAATGATCAAAAATATGAACAGGTATTTCACACAAAAAATCATAAGCAAATGAAAAATATTTAAACCACATCTTTAATCAAAAGGATGCAAATTAAAACAAACAACTTTTAAAGATTGAAATGAATAAAGATTAAAACAAAACAAAATAGTTTTGGAGAAGCCGAGGCACAACAGGGACTTTTATATAGTACTTGGAACATAAACAGTACATTTTTGGAGATCATTGTAATTATAACATGAAAGGACTTAATCTAAGTGCTGATTTTTTGGAGAATCTATCTTTTAGAAATAATATATTTAAGTACTTATGAAGAAATGAAATAATTGGGATTTTCTTCAAAATAATCAGGATTGGGTAGGCCATGTGTTTATGTAGTTGAAAATGAGTGATGAGTATGTGGAGGTGCTCCACATACTCATTAAAATTTCCATTAAAAAAAAAAGCCCTATATTCACATCAACCCTTATAAGAAGGGTTGTGCATAAAAGTTTAGCATCATGATTGTTCATGAAAAACAGTGAAAAATGGGAAACATACTGGATGTCTAATAATTAAAAGGCTTAAATAATAA
>NW_006285129.1:394460-399454 GCF_000327345.1 Myotis davidii | reverse complement strand
GTGGTTCTGTCTTTTAGTAATGATATTTATGTCATAAATTGTCCTGTCATTTTTGTTAACCTGAGAGCTTTCTAAAGAGTAGGAACTCTGTAATATACTTTACCGTGTTTTTTTGTGGCTTCCTGACATTGGCCTATTGGGGGATGCAATTAGGCACTAATTTGAAACTGCAATTTTTACTCTTGATGCTTTTAATAACTAAAAGGCTATGCGCTGTATGGATAGCACATTAAATTCAACACAAATCAACAACTCTCCAATTATAAAAGCTGGGGATGTCAGAGAAACAATTCACCAATGCAGGCTAGCTTTTTTTTTTAAGTATTTTTTGTATTGATTTTAGAGAGACTGGAAGGAAGGTGGGAGGGAGAGGCAGAGAGAGGGGAAAGGAAGAGAGGGAAGAAGGAAAGAAGGAGAGAAATGTCCCTGTGAACATCCTCCTGGGGACTGAGCCTGCATCCCTGGCATGTGCCCTGACGGGGAATCAAACTGGCAACCTCTGGTACACGGAATGACGCTCAACCAACTGAGCCACACCGGCCGGAGCTATCCAGATTAATTTTGAAAGTGTGGTAAACAAACTGTTGCTTTGGAATCTTGAAGGTTAAGAGTGACAGAGTATAGGGAATTTCAGTGTAAGTGCTCCTCCCTCTAGAGCAGTACTGTTCAATAAAAATATAATTCAAGCTACATATATAAGTTTAAATTTTCTAGTAGCCACAATAAGAAAGGTAAAATTAATTTTAATGTCTTATTTATTTCAATATATTTATTTCAATTTATATTCAATGTGTACCTTTTATACTTAGAGCACATCTCAAGCTTGATAAGCCACATTTCAAATGCTCAACAGTCACATGTAGCTAGTGGCTACCATATTGAATAACATAGATCCTGAGCAATGATTCTTCACCCATGTGGCTTACCAAATCCTGAACTATTGCTCTGGAGACAATAATGCTTGCTGCCTTGGTATTCTACCTTATAAGGATTGAACTATCTTTAATAAAACAATTTATTGATTTTTAGAGCGAGAGGAAGAGAGAGAGAGACCAATTTGTTGTTCCACTTATGTATGCATTCATTGATTGATTCTTGTATGTGCCTTAACTGGGGATAAAACCTGCAACCTTGGTGTACTGGGACAACGCTCTAACCAACTGAGCTTCCGAGCCAGAGGTAAACTATCTTTTAACATCTGCCTATGACAAATTTATGGGTGGGAAAATAAAACAGATAAAGAACAAGTTGTATCACATAAGGACATACCAATAATTTTTGACCCATCATCTTCTACATCTGAGAGTTCCATGTCTTCCACATCACGATTATCTGTTGCAGGCTCAGGTGTGGCAGATTTCTCACTCTCCACAGTTGGTGACTGGGATTCCTCACCTCCCATTCCTTGAAAAGGAGACTCAGAACCAGTCGGGGAGGGGGCATCCATACTTGGGGAAGGAACTGGTGATTCTTCTGGATCAGGAAGGGTTGATTTCAATTGATCCAGCTTTTTCTTTAAATTGTTCACTCGATTAGCAAAGGTTTTGTATGCCTAAAAAAGAAAGAATAAGTTTCAAGTGTACAATTCCATAATACATCATCTTTGTATTGCATTGTGTGCCTACCACACAAAGTCCAGTTTCCTTCAGTCACCATATATTTGACCCCCTTTGTCCTTCTTCAACCCTCCTCTCCCCCACCTCCCTTTCCCTATGGTAACTACCATACTACTGTTGTCTGATGTACCACTATTGATGTTAACCTTGATAACCGGGCTTAAATCTTATTGATCTGATTATCTTAATTTCCAATGCCTTAAAGCTGTGTGTCTTTTTCCTGTTTTTTTTTTAGTCTTGGACCATTCACTGAAAAATCATTTTGGTTGCTCATTCAAAAAACATTATTTTAAAAATGAAATGGAACAGAAAAGATTATAATAGCTTCTGCTTCTGGATATAACTGAGTAGCTTTTGAGAGCCAGACATTTTCCTGTGCATCTTTTTATATGCATGCACATGTGTGCACATATATTTAAATGTATTGAAGAGTGCTGAGACAGCCAAAACCTAAGTGACAACCCTATGTATCAGGGGAAACCATGAGGAGAGCTAAGGTGACATTCTGCAGTTACCTTCTCTCTCGGGGTTCTGATACTAGGGAAGGAGGCAAGAATTGAAAAATGCAAGGCAAAAGGACAAGGCAGAGGGCCACTATTAAACATGAATGGTCTGTATAGAAAAATACTGCAGATTTGAAAAGCCAACATTCGATGGAAGAGGAAGGAAAGAACTGGCTCATCAATATGCTATTTTTTTTCCCTTCAAGATATTTGCAAAAGTCTGAAGCTGCTTAAGAGACAATTAAGAAGCCAAGAAGAAAACCTTTGAGAAGCAAAGTGGAGTTTAATGTAGTTTATTGGTAGCGAGGAGACAAGGTTTAGAATTCAGTGACCATCTCAGGCTCTCAGTGGGAAAAACCAATATCCTAGAAGCTGGAATGAACCACCAGAGAAAGACAAAGCCTTGACCAAACTGCAATTCAGCCTTAAATCAGTTTACTTTCAGATCTGATTAATTTGATCAGCTCTCACAATATCTTCCTAGCAAAGGAAAGGGTGAATCCTCCCTAGAGGAAGAAAAATCATCTAGAGACTAAAAGCACTTTCACATACAGTGTCCAACATTCAATAAAAAATCAGTAGGCATGCCAAGAGAGAGGACTAAATGACCTAAAAGAAAAACAGTCACGAGAGACAAAAATCACAACAGTTAAAGCCAATACTTAATTATCCAACAAGTATTTATATGTTCTGTTTTATATGTTCAAGAAAATAGAGAAAAATTCCCCCTTTCCCTTTCTGAACAATTCAGCCCAAAACCCATTAGCTGGAACTTGATGTAATAAGTGTAAGAAAGTGCAGCCAAAATGCGGTGAGAAAAATGTCTTCATGGGAGAAAGGCATTGCACGGGATGTCTAAAGCCCAAGCAAGAAAAAGAGAAAGCCCAGACAGGAGATTGGGAAAGAGACAGACATGCTGGAAGACTGGTTACACACAAGGGGATTGCTCAAATAAGTGATTATATAGAAGATAAAGGGAGCAAGGCTTTACACTGTTAAAAAAAGCAATACAAATGTGGGAAGGAAGAAAACTAGAACAAACCTTGCATGTTGGATTGGGATTAGAGAACTCATGGTTTTCAATACATATAGACAAATCCTATATAATAAAAGGCTAATATGCAAATCGACCAAATGGCGGAATGACTGGTTGCCATGATGTGCACTAACCACCAGGAGGCAGACACTCGACATAGGAGCTGTTCCCTGGTGGTCAGTGTGCTCCTGCAGGGGGAGCACTGCTCAGCCAGAAGCCGGGCTCACAGCTGGCAAGCGCAGCAGCAGGGGCGGGAGCCTCTCCCACCTCTGTGGCAGTGCTAAGGATGTCCGACTGGCTTTCCCCCCGAGGGCTCCCAGAGAGGAAGGGAGAGGTAGAGAGAAATAGAAACATTAGTGATGAGACAGAATCATTCACTAGCTGCCTCCTGCAGGCCTCCCACTGGGAATCAAGCCCGCAACTGGGGCATGTGCCCTTGACAGGAATCGAACCTGGACCCTCCAGTCCACTGACTCTATCCCAGTGCAAAATTCTGACACGCCGAGCTCAAAAGGTTCGCCATCACTGCTCTATCCACTGAGCAAAACCAGCTAGGGCCTTCCTTATCTTTTCCTAGCTTCTGGTGGTGGCCATTAACCCTTGGCATTCCTTTGCTTGCAGCTGCATCACTACAGTATCTGCTTCAGTTGTCACATAATGTTCTCCCTATGTGTTGGTGTCCAAATTTCCCTCTTTTTATTAGAACGCCAGTTATATGGAATAAGGTCCACCCTAATTACCTTATCTCAACTTGATTACATCTGCAAAGACCCCATTTCCATGTAAGGTCACATTCACATGTACTAGGGGTTAGAGTGTCAACATATCTTTTTGGGGTACAATTCAACCCATAGCAATTAGCAAGGTAGAACTTTTCAATGGACAAGCCTAGAAGATGTCACATTAACAAAAGATATCAAGTGGAATATTATAGGCAGTAAAATCAAACTTGTGTGCTATTAGAAATAATAAAAAGAGAAGCAAACAAATCAATTCTGTGATATTGCTTCTAAAGATGCATAATCTCAATCTGATCACAAAGAAACATCACATAAATCCAAATTGGGACATTATACAAAATATTTGACTTATAATATTCAAACATATTTAGATTATGAAAGTAGAGGAAAAGACTGGGGAACCATTCCAGATCAAAGGAAAATAAAGAGAAATTCAATAAATGCAAATTGTGATTCTAGACAGGATCATTTGCTTTAAAAACTGGTAAATTTGTATAGGGCCTTGAGGATTACATAATAACAGTGTCAATGTATCAATTAATTTCCTGATTAAATAGCTATATGTTATGCTTGGAAGAAGAATATAACTGGGAGGAAATACACATGAAAATATAGGGTATCCCCCCAAAATGTATACACACACTTTTTTATAAGTGTGTATACATTTTTGGGGGCACCCTGTATGTGAGGGATGGGGTATTAGCAATTTATTTTCAAACTAGAGGCCTGGTGCATGAATTTGTGCACTGGTGGGGTCCCTCGGCCTGGCTGGCTATTGGGGCCATCTCGCCCAGTCCTGACTGGGGCTGGCCAGTGGGCGGGAGGTTGGCCAGCCGTGAGGCCTGATGCACAAAATTCACGCAAGGGCCTTAGCCCTGGCCCCCACCTGCTGTGGCTTTGTCCGGAAGGACGTCATGTCTAATTAGCATATTATGCTTTTATTACTATAGAACAGTGGTTCTCAACCTTCTCGACCTTTAAATACAGTTCCTCACGTTGTGACCCAACCATAAAATTATTTTCGTCACTACTTCATAACTGTAATGTTGCTACTGTTATGAATCATAATGTAAATATCTGATATGCAGGATGGTCTTAG
>NW_006285129.1:363812-390494 GCF_000327345.1 Myotis davidii | reverse complement strand
TAGTTTTAGGTCTCTTTTGCTTCAACATTGTTTCTGAAGTCGGGCAGACATAAAAGAACTTCAGTGGGGCTGAAAGATAACACAAAGAGATTCTAAGAACGCTGGCACTGTAACAACCAAGGGAATATTTCGCAGTCCCTTAAAAGAAAATAAGATGGCAATTTTGGACTGAGAAAGGCTCTTCCAATCCCTGGCATCCCTTTTCTTACTGGGCACAAAAAATGAAGTGCCATAGAACAGCTACCCAAATCGCCCAAGGTCAACCACACAGAAAGGTGAGAAGATAGCAAATCTTTGCACGCTGGCTTATGAAGAAAAAGGTCAAATTAAGCAAAGTGTGGATTTTCAACAGAATACAGGCCAAGTGCTCATAACTCTTGCTCAGAATATAAAGGCAGCAGAGGGAGGGGGAGGCAAACCCACAGTTTAGGAGGCCCGTACCCTACACGTGAGGCAAGTGTGACAGGGGCGGATTCTGTTCTGCATCTTGTCCTACCTTGTAAACTCTTCACGAAGGTTGTTTGGTTCTGAAGAATAATATTTAACTCGAAAGTGCAAAGCATAAGCAGGTCCAGCTAAACATTGGAGATGGAAGGTTGAGGAAGATCGCGGAGTGGACAAAAGGAAAAACACATTAAATTAACACATTCAGCACGACCCTGGGAGGGCACACAACGCTAGTAAGTTCTTTTCCAACCTCGGCTGGAAAACTAAAAAGAATCACATCAGCAATGGTGGCTTGGCTGGGCACCTCCTGCTGGAGGGAAACCATGATCCTCTAGAGCAGTGGTTCTCAACCTTCCTAATGCCACGACCCTTTCATACAGTTCCTCATGTTGTGGTGACCCCCAACCATAAATTATTTTCGTTGCTACTTCATAACTGTAATGCTGCTACTGTTAGGAATCGTAATGTAAATATCTGATATGCAGGATGGTCTTAGGCGACCCCTGTGACAGGATCGTTCGACCACCAAAGGGGTCGCGACCCACAGGTTGAGAACCACTGCTATAGAAGCTGATTCAGGAAAACAAAATCTTCATGTATTCAAGGTATTTAAGTTTGAGATTGTTTCCAAAAAAAAGTAAGACCAAAAATATGAACAGCAAAAATGAAGAAAATATATAAACAAAATTTTACCAGAAAACTGAATTCTTTCTAAAAAGGAACCAAATGGCAATTCTCAAACTGAAAACTAAACCAACCAAAATTAATAGATAGGTGTAACAATAGATAAGAGTTAGCAGAAGAGATAATTAATGAATTAGAAGACCAGTTCATAGAAAATATCCAGAAGGAAGCCCTGAGATAAAAAAAAAAAAGGATAGAAAATACAGAAAGGAAATAAAGAAATCTGGAAGACAGCAATGAGATCTAATATATATTCATAGAGTTCCAGGAGGAAAGAAAAATGAAATGAGGAACAATCCATGAAGAGGTAACAGCCAAGAATTTCCTAAAATTTATGAAAATCTTTAAGCCATTTGTTAAGGGTTGAATTGTGTTCCCCCAAAATCTTCTATGTTAAAGTCCTAACTCTGTACCTCAGAATGTGGCCTTATTTGGAGAACAAAGTTTTTACAGACGCAATCAAGTTGAAATGCAGTCATTAAGATGGGCCCTGCCGAAGCCAGTTTGGCTCAGTGGATGGAGCGTCGGCCTGCGGACTGAAGGGTCCCGGGTTCGATTCCGGTCAAGGGCATGTACCTTGGTTGTGGGCACATCCCCAGTGGGGAGTGTGCAGGAGGCAGCTGGTCGATGTTTCTCTCTCATTGATGTTTCTAACGATCTCTCTCCTTTCCTCTCTGTAAGAACTCAATAAAATATATATTTAAAAAAAAAAGATGGGCCCTAATCCAGTGACTGATATCCTTACACAAAGGGAAAATTTGGACCCAGAGACACACATAGAGGAAAGACAACGCGAAGAAATACAGGGAGAAAATAGCCATCTGCAAGGCAAAGAGAAGCCAGGAACAGAACCTTCCCTTACAGCCCCAGAATCAACCCTGCTGACACCTTGATTTTAGATTTCTAGTGTCCAGAAGTATGGGGCAATAAGCTATTGGGTAAGCCACCCCGTCTGAAGTACTTTGTTATAGCAGTCCTAATAAACTAATATGCCATTGATTTAAATAGTTCTGCAGCCCTAGCTGGTTTGGCTCAGTGGGTAGAGCATTGGCCTGTGGACTGAAAGGTCCCGGGTTTGATTTCGGCCAAGGGCACATGCCCGGGTTGTGGGCTTGATTCCCAGTAGGCAGCCAATCAATGATTCTCTCTCATCATTGATGTTTCTATCTCTTCCTCAATCTCCCTACCTCTCTTAAATCAATAAATATATTTTAAAAATAAATAAAAATAAATAGTTCTGCAAACCCAAAACCATACAAACTTGAAGACCACATCTATCATACCTAGCCACAACATTATATAACTACTAAAAAGCAGAGACAGAGAAAATAACATCTCTCTCCCTCTAACATTCTTTTATTCTCCATTCTGCTATATTGATTCTGAAATGCAAACGTGACCACATTAATAGCAAATTAAAGTCCTTTTTGGTACTTAATTTTTTACTGCCTTAACTAAATAAATCAGGGCTTTTAACAAAATTTCTGCCTCTGCCTCTATTGTTCTCTTTAATGTTGCCAAAGTCACAGAATGACATTGGCATTGTAATACCCTGTCTTCCAAAAGGAATGAACAACACTCCCCATTAAAAAGAGCTTTAGATGAAGCAGTTTAACAATAGTGATAACTCCAAGAACAAATACTGAGCCTCTCAGCCACAAACCAAATCAATCTACTTCCCAAGTCAGCTCCCTCCCCAAGATAGTCATTAAAAAAACATACTCCTTATGGAGATGGATTGCTGTAGAATATTTTATTACATAATTCTCACAGTAAATTCTGGGAAACAGAAATGTTAACCCATTTATTTTATGAATGAGGAAATGGATAGGAAGGTTAAATTTCAGTTAACTAATAATTAGTTGATGTTAGAATTTTTTTTTTAAATATATTTTATTGGTTTTTTACAGAGAGGAAGGGAGAGAGATAGAGAGTTAGAAACATCGATGAGAGAGAAACATCGATCAGCTGCCTCCTGCACATCTCCTACTGGGGGTGTGCCCGCAACCCAGGCACATGCCCCTGACCGGAATCGAACCTGGGACCTTCCAGTCCGCAGGCCGACGCTCTATCCACTGAGCCAAACCGGCTTCGGCGATGTTAGAATTTTTTGAACAGTTCTTACGTCTAAAGCCTGGTGGGGTGATTTTTGTTCATTTGGGAGGGAATTTTTTTCCCTATAGGAAATATGGAACACTGATAAAAAGTATAAAACTGTGTGTGGGAGGTGGGGAGGTGGGGGGGAGAAGACCCATTTTATGAGTTCCCAAAAGTGATAGGTTTGGTAAAATTTTATTACAATCTATTTCCCATGATCTTTTCCTCCTTTAAAAGAAAGTTCTGATAAACTACAATATAGTGAAATAAAAAAATTGATATACTTACTACCTAAAATGTTTTGAAAAGTTAATATTTTCTAATATTTACTTTAGATCTTCTTTTAAAGTTATAGAAATGTTATAAAAGTCCTGGGCTTTTTCTTTACATTGTGAATTTGACTTATTCATGCACTGGTGGGGGGCATGGCCTATGGGGATTGGCCTGCTGTGGGAGCACTGCTCATCCCCGTCTGCCAAGTGGCTATGGACCTGCCCTCTGAGTGGCTGCGCCTGGTCCGGCACCTTCTGTGGAGCCAGAGCACTCGCCTCTCCAGGGGACCCGGTTGGGGGACAATAGCACTGAGAAGTGGCGGAGTGGGCCTCAATCCCACAGCGGCCACAAACCTGCCTCCTAGCCTTCGGGGTCAGCTCTGCGAGCCCAGCAGCAGGGAGTGAGGAGGAGCCTGGGGCGAGGAGGCAACATTCGCAGCCCGGGTTCTTGCCTATTGGCCCAGGGTTCACAGTGGGAGCGTACTGACCACCAGGGGGCAGCTCCTGCGTTGAGCGTCTGCCCCCTAGTGGTCAGTGTGCATCATAGCAACTGGTTGACAGGTCGCTGGGCTTTTATTATATAGGATATTATAAACTTAAAAAAAGTAAAATCTCCACCCAGTGTGGCTCAGTGGTTGAGCACTGACCATGAACCAAGAGGACCCTGGTTCAATTCCTGGTTAGGGCACATGCTCAGGTTGCAGTCGATTAATGATTCTCGCTCATCATTGTTTCTATCTCTCCCTCTCCCTTCCTCTCTAAAATTAATAAAAACAGTAAAAAAAAAAGTTAAATCTCACAACTGCCTCCTACTGCTTTCAGAACTTTGTTCCTAACTACCTCTCCAGTTTTACGTATCACTTCCTCATACAAACCCAGCTATCAGAAACTGCTCTCAGGTCTACCAGTTTGCCATGCTGTGTTATGTTCCCATGCTTTTGAAAATGCTCATCAGAGATTATGAGCTTTCATTTATCTAATGACTGCAATTTCAGAGTTTAGCTCCTTTGGAAAAAATTTTCTCCATATCGTCTACCTCCAGTCCCAAATTAGATAAAAGTACCAATTCAATCTATTCTCACAGTATCCTCCTACTGTAACTTTTATCACACAAAATTGCAATGATGTGTTTTATTGTATTTTCTCCATCAGAGCAAAAGAATTCTGTGAGAACAATGTCTCTTTTCTCTGTATTACACAATACGTGGCACAGAGTAAGTGCTCAACAAATGCTTGCTTAATAGACCTCACCAAGCCATTTTTTGAATAGCCTCCAAAGCAGACTAAATGATTTTATATGATTCTATAAATAAAGGGCTAGGGATATAGGTCACTATTCAAAAATTATAAAGTATTTTTGGGTCAAAATGATGAACTGACCATTCCCATTCATGTTTCTCCCTCCTGAGACTCCTATAAAACGAAAAGTAAAGGAATACAAAGGTATAAACCAACAACAAGAAATATACCTGAGAAAAAGATTTCTACAGATTTTCAGACAACAGAATGTGAATGGAAGAGTGAGAAGTGATGAGGCAGGGTGGAGAAAAATGAGTTTAGGAGTGTATAGAAAGGGAGCTATATCTAGGAAAGGAGCAAATCTGTCTTGCAGAATCCCTGAGAAACTTTGATCCAAAAAAGATGAGTATAAAAGGATGGAGGAGTTAAGTAGTGGGGTTGAAATAGGACAATTCATTAAAAGTGTGGATGACAAACACTCATACCACCTCTTCTGCAGCCTTTACACTTGGTAGCCAAGGCACTATGTCCCAGGCAAAAAATGTGAGTTCTTCTCTATAGAGTTACAATATCCTGGCAAAAAGACTCCAGCCTTCTCACATTTAGAGCTCCCCTGCCCAGACAAACAGCCAGCTCCTCACCTACACAGACTTTAATGGTTAAACCCAAGAAGTAGAGAATCCCTACCTATGGATAGAAAGCCCCTCAATCAATTTTTTCATAACTCATTCTTAACTAGGAATGGACAATGAAATACATGAATTTCGAGGAAAGCCAAAATCATAAAAGAGAAAGACTAAGACAACTAGGAGGGGAAAAATAAAATAAAAGGCTCTACCAGGAAACAAGACAATTCAGGGAAGAGAAAAAAGTTTTAATATCTTCATGGGCACTAGATACTGTATCCATAAAATCAGAAAGGATTGCCATAAAAAAGGGAACACAGAACAAAAAATAATTCTTAGAAATTTAAAATATGACTGTCAAACATAAAAATATGAAGAGATGAAGCTGGAAGATAAAGTTGAAATCTTCCAGAAAGCAAAACAAAAAGATCAAGGTTGAGAAAACATAGGACACATTAAATATCAACCTAGGAGATCCAACATGTGATTAATCAGTGTTCCAGAAAGAGAAAATAAAGGAAAAGGAAAGAGAGAAATTGTCCTGGAGTTGAAGAATACCAATCTTTAGACTGAAAGAGCACACCAAGTAACCCATAAAGAATGAAAACCATGTAGATACATCATTGTAAAAATTTCAGAACATCATGGACAATGTCCCTAAAAGCTTACAGAGAAACAAGAGTCATCCCCAAAGGATCTTGCAAAGACTTCATATCAACAACACTAAAGACAATGGAGAAATGTCTTCTAAACTGTGAGGGAAAATGCTCTTTAACCAGTCAAACTATCAAAGCATATGTGAAAACAGAATAAAGACATTTTTAGATATAAAGATTCAGAAATTTCTTTCTTGCAATACCCTCTTTTTAAAAAAATTTATTGAGCCCTAACCAGTTTGGCCCAGTGGGTAGAGCGTTGGCCTGCAGACTGGAGGGTTCCAGGTCTGATTCTGGTCAAGGGCATGTACCTTGGTTGCGGGCACATCCCCAGTAGGGAGTGTGCAGGAGGCAGCTGAATGATGTTTCTCTCTCATCGATGTTTCAAACTCTCTATCCCTCTCCCTTCCTCTCTGTAAAATCAATTAAAATATATTTAAATAAATAAAATAATTTTTAAAAAATAAAATAAAAATTTATTGAGGATGTGCTCCAGCAAGATGAGAAAATACCAAGAAAAGAAGACACAAATCTTCAAAACAGAGGGCTTATCTAAGAATAACAGTAAATACTAATCCTAGGATGAGATCTACAGACCTAAAACTGGATCAGGAGAATGGAAGTTCAGGCAGAAAGGCCTCTGGGGAAAATGTAGATTCAGAATATCTGAAGCTACAGAGAAAAGGGAGGGGGGCTGGGGATTGGAATATGAAAAGGTAAACAATGCAGGTAAAAAAGAAATTCTATAAGAAAGCCAAATATTTCTAATATATCCATAGTTAACATAGACCTTGCAGTGAACAAATGTTTACATAGATATAATGTAAGCTTTATTTATTAATTTCCATCCTTTAAAACAAGGAAGACAATTATGATTACAGAATGGAATGTAAATATCTACCTTACAACAGTATGTAAGTAAAGTATAGTTCACTAAAGCTGGGAAACTGAAGAGATAGGTGAAAACTAATGGGAAAGGATAGGATGTTAATATCCTCATTTTACAAAGCAGGGAGTCTAGAGTTAGTGGTCAAAAAATAGTATAGTATAGGTGACCCTTGAACAATAGAGATTTGAACTGCACAGATCCATTTATAAGAGTCCATTGGCCCTCTGTATCCCCGAGGTTTCCCATCCACAAATTCAACCACCCATGGATTGAAAACAGAATTTTCAATCTGCAGATGTGTTGTTCTATGTCATGTTATATAAGGTACTCGAGCATCTGCAGATTTTGGTATCCGCAGCGGGTCATGGAACTATCCCCAGTGGATACTGAGAAATGACTGCATAGTAGTAAGTTTTTGGGGAGTCAAATGTTATATGCAGTTTTTCATCCGCACAGGGAATGAGGGTCAACACCCCTAAACCCCATGTATTCAAGAGTCAACTGTACTTTCCTTTACAAAGGTAATACAAAGATTTAAAACAGTTGTATAATAATACTGGGAGAAAGCGGAAGGCTGGTAAATATAAGCTAAATCCTCATTTGTCACATCAAGTAGTTAAAAGATCTTTCTTAAATAGGATAAACCAAGGAAGAACCATATGGATATATAATTTAGAAATATGGAGGCAAATGCTAGAAAAATAGTTAAATGAGGTAAAAGGAATGGCTTTTAGGAAGTGGGACTGGTGGGTTCTATAATACTATATGCTTTTACATATGGTGATTAAAACTTTAAAAAAATTATGTACAAAATGAACATTATCAACTCCTTTTCAGTGGATTCTTAACGCAGTCAATTTACATGAAATTTAGTAACAGAATGTTTCCATCTAGTTTTCTACATATATTTCAGCCTAATTTTATATCCTGTAACAATAACTTGACATACTCCCTTTGAAATTCTAAGACATAAGGCATAATAATAACCAGGGTATGCATGAGCTTTAGCATCAAAAAGACCCAGGTCTAATTTAGACTCCACCACTTGCTAGCTATACTAGTATTACCTATCCAAGGTTCTAAACCTCTTCAAAAGTAACTTCTTCATCTGTGAACTGGAGATAATGTTTATCCACACTGAGTTAGGTAACACATGTAAAACAGTCACTGACATAGAGTAACCAATCAATATGATAGCTCTAATTACTACTTACATTGGCCACCACTTTTACTTCTTTGTATTGTGCTTCATAGAAAATTCCAGCATTTTCCAGTGCTTCTGTTAGTGAGGGCCCATTTTTCACCTGCTTATCTAATCCATTCACAAATTCCTCCAGCTTGGCGCTTGCCTCCTCAAATTCTTTGGAGAACTTCTTCCCACCGGTCTTATCTAAAATAACAGAGGAAGTATTCATTTCAGGATAAAAAAGAAAAAGTAAGTAATTTAATTTTCTGAAGAAAACCTCCCTCCAGATGATCAGTGAACCTGTTCTTACTGCCTTAACATGTAATATTCTTAGTCTCATAGTTTCAACTTTAAAAAGCTTCTCCAAATCACAAAACAGATTATTAAAATGATTCATGTGAATCTGCTAGAGTTAAAAGCAATAGTGCATCATGAAAGTACCAATAATCACAGTAAACAAAAGAAAATCCAACTAAAAGAAAGTTCATTGATTTTCTTTACAAATTTGATGCCATTCTACTACTTTGGAATAATGGAATGAGGCTTGATTCTGTTCACTTAGACCAGGGGTGGAGAACCTTTTTTCTGCCAAGGGCCATATGGATATTTATAATATCATTCATGGGCCATTCACAATTACCAACTAAAAAACTAGCTTGCTGTATTTGGTCAAACATTTAATGAACTCACCACTAATGACTTAGCAGGGCCAGACCAAATGATTTCTTGGGCTGGATGTTCCTCACCCCTGACTTAGCCCATTAACTTTTAATCCTCTAGAACAGTGGTTCTCAACCTTCGTAATGCCACGACCCTTTAATACAGTTCCTCATGTTGTGGTGACCACCAACCATAAAATTATTTTCGTTGCTACTTCATAACTGTAATTTTGCTACTGTTATGAATCGTCATGTAAATATCTGGTATGCAGGATGTATTTTCATTGCTCACGACCCACAGGTTGAGAACTGCTGCACTAGAATATGTAAGATACATGAAAAAACTAAGATTCAGAAAAGTAAAGATAAAGTGACCGCTCTGTGAATCACACTAAAAATTCTTCTTTCCTATCGGAAGATGTCTAATAATTTCATATACGAAGAGTACAAACCCTCAATTATTTTTGCATCAATAATGATAGTATGGTCCTAACTGGTTTGGCTCAGTGGATAGAGCGTTGGCCTGCGGACTGAAGGGTCCCAGGTTCGATTCCGGTCAAGGGCATGTACCTTGGTTGCAAGCACATCCCCAGTGGAGAGTGTGCTGGAGGCAGCTGATCGATGTTTCTCTCTCATCGATGTTTCTAACTCTCTATCCCTCTCCCTTCCTCTCTGTAAAAAAATCAATAAAATATATTTTTTTTTAAAAAGGGAAAAAAATAATGATATTATGGCCCTGGCTGTTGTGCCCAATGGTTAGAGCATTGACTTGAGCACCAGAGAGTCTCGGGTTTGATTCCCAGTCTTGGACACGTAACTGGGTTGTAGATGATCCCTGGTCTGGCTGGAGTATGTGCAGGAGGCAACCAACTGATGTGTCTCTCTCACATCGATGTTTCTTTCTCTCTCTCTGCCTCCCTCTTTCCTGCCCTCCCTTTCATTCTCTCTAAAAAGCAATCAATGGAAAAAATACTCTCAGGTGAGGATTAAAAATACACACACAAAAAAAAACCCAATAGTGACATTACGAACTGTTACTTACACTGCTAAGTATACTTCATCCCCATGACTGTAGGAATATGGCTTTAGAAAAGGGAACAAATTTTGGCTTTGTCTCTCATCAGCTGTGTATCTTAGGCAAGCTATTCATCTCCTTATGAAGTCTTGAATTTCTCATATATAAAATGGAAATTTTTAATATACTTCTGGGTTGTTGTGAGAATTAAATTCAATAACATGTTAAATTTATTTATTTATTCAATTAGCAATAATCGTGCCTCAAATAAATCCCATTGACTATGATACTGCTACTGTGCAAAGCTAACATGTTAAATTTAAAGCATGTTACAATAACAAAATAAAGGCCAAAATGAATATCTAGTAGCCATTTACTCATTACTTCAAAAATACTTATTAAATGCCTATTATGTCCCAAACAAGCATTGGTCTAGGCTGGATACAGCAGTGAACAAATAAGGATAATTTTACCAGTCAGTGTGATTCAGTGGTTGAATGTTGACCTATGAAGCAGGAGGTCACGGTTTGATTCCTGGTCAGAGCACATGCCCGGGCTGCAGGCTCCATCCCCAGTAGGGGGCATGCAGAAGGCAGCCATAGATTATTCTCTCTCATCACTGATGTTTCTATCCCTCTCTCTCTCCCTCTCCCTTCCTCTCTCTAAAGTCAACAACAACAACAAAAATATATTTAAAGCACAAAGGATAGTTTCTACCATCATGAGATTTATACTATGATAAACTATTAATATTATTTATGCCCTGGCTGGTTTCTCAGTGGTTAGAGCGTCAACCCAAGCACCTAAAGGTCACGGATTCGATTCCCAGTCAAGGTTGGGGGTTTGCTCCCCACCCGCTATGGGGCCCATGTAGGAGGCAACTAGTCTATGTGTCTCTCTCTCACATCAATGTTTCTCTCTCTCTCTCTCTCTCTCTCCCCATCCTTTCCACTCTCTGAAAAGCAATGAAAAAAAATATCCTCGGGTGAGGATTAACACACAAAAACAAAACAAAAACTATTATTTATAATTTACAATGTAAGGACAAGAGAGCAACTCACTAGAGTTTATGAGGCATTACAGTGACCGTATTAAAGAGCATACTCAAACCAGTTAATCACATATTTGAAATACACCTGCCTATATATAACCTAATATATCAAGAAAGCACCAGAAATGAAGAAAATGACAGAATTTATTTCTTTGGGTTTTTAAACTTATTTTTTCCCAGCTTTCTTGAGATATAATTGACAGATAAAACTGTGAGAGTTTAATGTGCACAGGTGAAGGACAGAAATTTACTTACGAAATGTATATGCATATAATCAGTACCTGGGAAACCAGAGCTGGCACAACTGCTCTCTACAATCAACTGAGGGTTCTCTTTATGGAAGAAGCCAGTCTTACTTGAAAATGACAGATCTGGGAAGAAAATCTGAGTTGTTCTTGTTAAAAGGATGTAAGTATTACCTTTTAAGCATTTGAGAGTTTCTGTGCTACACACATCCACCCGCATAGTTGACAGCTGTTTTTCCTTCAATTCTATCTGATCTTCTGAGCGCTTGTATAGCAACAGCTCTTCAATGAGGGCCTGAGACTGAACACAGAGCAGAGTCAAATTTCATTCACAAGATCACTGATTTATTTATCTTCCCCCATTAAAACCTAATAAAACCCCTCACATTTCCTCATAATCAGGGATATCAATAGCAATTCTCATGTCAAAATATTCTTTTAGTCTTATACTTTAAAAGATCCTTTTCCTGCCCTGGCTGGGTGGGTGAGTTGGTTGGAGCCTTGTCCCATACACCAAAAGGTTTGTGGGTTTGATTCCCAGTCAGGGTACATACATAAGTTGCGGGTTCGATCCTGGGCCAGGACTTGTACGGGAAGCAACCGATCGATGTTTCTCTCTCTTTTTCCCTTCTTCTCTCTCTAAAATCAATCAACACGTATCCTTAGGTAAGGATTAAAAAAAAAAAAAGGGCCATTTTCCTTAGTTATTCAAAGCTACTTTATAGATATAAGGTTAAGAATGAAACAAAGGCCCTAACCGGTTTGGCTCAGCGGACAGAGCGTCAGCCTGCGAACTCAAGGGTCCCGGGTTCGATTCCGGTCAAGGGCATATATCTTGGTTGCGGGCACATCCCCAGTAGGGGGTGTGCAGGAGGCAGCTGATCGATGTTTCTCTCTCATCGATGTTTCTAACTCTCTGTCCCTCTCCCTTCCTCTCTGTAAAAAATCAATAAAATATATTTTTTAAAAAAAAGAATGAAACAAAGGTCCACTTTAAATCTTTAAATTTTAATTAGATAAACATAGCCTTATTATTCTAACTGTACACAAATTCTAATTTAGTAGAGCTTCAAAGAAAGATGAACCCCTTGTTGGGGGATTCAGTATAGAACTAAGCCTGTAACAGATTTTCTGTAAGGTTATTTTTTCCATTAGGGCAGTGGTTCTCAACCTTCCTAATGCCGCGACCCTTTAATACAGTTCCTCATGTTGTGGTGACTGCCAACCATAACATTATTTTCGTTGCTACTTCATAACTGTAATTTTGCTACTGTTATGAATCATAATGTAAATATCTGATATGCAGGATGTATTTTCATTGTTACAAATTGAACATAAAGCATAGTGATTAATCACAAAAACAATATGTAATTATATATGTGTTTTCCGATGGTCTTAGGCGACCCCTGTGAAGGGTCATTCGACCCCCAAAGGGGTCGCGACCCACAGGTTGAGAACCGCTGCATTAGGGAAACAGATAAAACTTCAAGTAATCTGATCCCAATCTGGATTCCCTTAAAATATAATTGATGTACAAACTGAATAAAAATAAATCTTACTGGACTACACAGGAAGCTGTAACACAAAAAGGGTAAATAATGCTTTGGCCATGTTCAACATATTCTGTAACTTACTCGAAATTCAGCAACTATCTTAGATTTGAGAGCAGCTTTTGGATTCGTGGATGCTGTTGGAATGAAACAAAACATCATTAAGAATACAGACAGAAAATATCGACTAATATTCAGAAAAATTTTAGCTCTTATAGTTAAGGGTGTACTTTTTAACATATGTCAAACATGCACATTTAAATCATAGTATCTAGAATAGTGGAATACGAAATTTAAACATTCCCAAGCATGGTCAATATAAAAACATATGACTGGCCGACTTACCTCCAATAGGCCCTTTAAGTCATAAAGTCCTAGAATTATTGATTTGGAGATCCTGAGATACATGAAGTACCTTTTTCCCTAGTCTGACTGAGTGTAAGAGGATCTCAATACTTCAAAATAAGAGTGTTAAGGAGCAGGACATCCAATTAATCCTGAGCACCGGCTGAAGAAAATTATTTACAAACATCAACTCTATTCCTATGTATTTTAGCTTTGGATTTCTTTTTCTGGTGACTCAGTTCATAGCAAAAACAGGCAAAGTAAGCTCTAAGTACATTACCACTGTGCTGGAACTTTGGCTGAAATGATGACTCCTGTTGTTCCTAAGCATGCAACTTATGCCCAAAAGGAAGATAGGGGACTCCCTTAATCATGACGAATATCAAATGCTTGCTGGAGCAAAACCATCCCAAGTGTCTTGATTCACCTCCCAATTCTCACTGTCTTTTACCTTGTTCCCTCCACACCTTCAGGTCTTTCTCAATATTCCTGTTTGGCCCACAGCAGCCTATTACATGCAGTATTCCACTCCCTTGATCTCATGCTGGGTAAACATGATAAACATAGCAGGAGCTCCTGTTAGAGAATGAGCTTCTGGCCTGAGCTGAGGCCCATGTCTAATCTGGTAGAGTGTATCCCCAAATCTGAAGGATTTCATGGCTCCCACAGAAATGCTTCTTAATGCCTAGTCTCCTCTTCAGCTCTGTTGTTTAATGCCAGCTGCCTCTAACTTCATATATCTTTGAACCCGAGAGTTAGCCTGGGCACTATCAAGTATTTATTTTCTTCTTTCAATCCCCCAACTACTCTTGAATCTTCACTCATTTAAACCCTCTTCCTGCATTTTCTTTGTTTAAAAGTAGTTTTTGTTTTGTTTTGTTTTGTTTTTAAGAAGTAACTCCATGATGGCTTGTTTAGTGTAAGTCACTGGGAGCCTCCCAGGCCTGGAAAACACAGGTTTGCCCATAGTTTATGCGAGGTATGATGTCAAATGGTCTACATTTTCTTCTGCTCCAAAAAGAGGAGTTAATTTTATATTAGTTGAGATTTTATTCCTTACTTTGTGATTTCTTCCACTGCTTATTCGGTTGTTTGTTCAGATTTTCTTTCAGCTGCTTCTGAGTTTTGAAAGTGGTACCTGGAAAACATTTCAGTTTTTGCAATCTGGCATTATGGGAAGCTGTTCTGTCTGTCCACTTGAGTGTCAAAGTTGTAGCACGAAAAAAGGCAATCCGAGACTGTGTGTTGTTTCTTTCTTTCCTTTTCTTTCATTTTTATTTAAAAAAAATAAATAAAACACCTACCAGATCTCTAAGAAGCTGTCAAATAAACATGATTTCTACTGTCAATGAAATGACTGATTTTGAGAATAGGACAGGAAGCTTAAAAATACCAGTTAACACATTCCAATGAAGAATTTAACAGCTTCTTAGAAGTTGCTATTTGTAAAGCAAATTTCTAGTCAATAATGGTCATGATTTAAGATATCACCAGCTTCTATTCCATGACCTAATTGCATGTCTCTAATACATAGGAACTAAATAACTTTTTAAAAAATATGCATGCCACTTACTGTAAGTCTAAACCAAAATAGAGACTAAAGAATGCCAATATATGCTTAATATCAAATACCTAGTGAAAACTGAAATCCGGTCCAAAAATTCTCCAACAGTAAGAGGACAGGGCAGTAATTATTAAGCACAAAAAGTGAACTTTAGTTTAAACACTTGACGTAAAGCAAATGGAATAATTAGATGACCATCATCACTTAATATGCTTGACTTTCTTCAGTCAAAAAAACAAAATCCAACCCTCCCCAAACCAATTCTACTTAAATTTTAATTCGGATTTTTATAAGTATTTAATTTTATACTAACAAGATCAGATCCAAAACTTTCTATTTCATTATTAAGCAACAGGACCAAATCTACAAAATATATACAATTTTAAAGTCTGAACAATGACTCAAATTTCCTTCTAGGAGAGAAAAGACACTTACTCAAAGCTTCTCTTAATGCCATAATCATTTCTTCTGGGTAAACATTTCTGTCCTCCCAGATTTTAAAGATTCGTTCTACAGATTTAGAGACAGATGGATCCCTGAGGAGAAAGAAAAAGTGAGATAGATAAGAATGTTGTATCTCAAACTATAGACCTAAAAATAAAGTTATCAACAAAATTATTTTCCAAATGTCTTTTGATGTTTATTTTAAAACTTTTTTCTACATGTCTAGGACTAAAATCTTAAGCACTCTTATTCAGTTCTATGAATGACACAGATGAGGCTATGGACAACACACTGAACTTATTGATGGATGTGAAGTTGAGAGGGCCACTCAGGGAATGCATTGACACAACTAGCCTCCCAAAAGATAGACTGACTCTAATAAGATATAATCTAATAATAAAGAATCTGGTCTAAAAAATCAATTGTATGAGTACAGAATAAGACAAGGCTTAGTAATACTTTAAAAAACTCAGAAATTAGGCCTGGCCAGTGTGTATTGTGGTTAGAGCTTGGCCCGTGGAACAGAGAGGGTCGCAGGTTCAATTCCCAGTCAAGGGCACATATCTGGGTTGCAGGTTCATCCTCGGCCACGGTTGAGACTCTTACCAAACAATCAATGTGTCTCTTCCATGTCAATCTATCTTTCTCTCACCACCCTACCCACTCTCTCTAAAAATCAATGGGAAAAATATCAAGTGAAGCTTAAAAAATAATAATAATTAAAAATTCAGAAATTAGAGTGGAGATAAATTTTCTCTCTAAAAACTTGCTACTCCATATTTCCTAAAATAATGACCATTTTATAACTTAATTTTTTTATTTGTTTATAACAAATATCTTCCCTAGTGTGTCACTTGTCTTTAATTTTATGGCTTATTCTCTAACACAGAAGTTTAATTTTGATGTAAATAAATTCATAAATACATTTATTTATTGTTCTTTGTGTTTTAAGAGCTTTTTAACTCCCTTTGTCATAAAATTTTTCATATTTTCTTCTAACATTTTAAGGTTTTAATACCCCAAGGTTTAAGTTTGCAGTATATAATATCTGGGTTGTTTATCAAATTTTATTTAATACCTCAAGATTTAAATAAGTTTGCAATATATATCTGGGCTGTTTCCAAATTTTCATTACCACAAATACTGTTGCTATAAAAATTCTCTTCCATCAATTTGCTGTACATATACAAAAGTTTCTCAGGGCTTTTAAAAGACTAGGGGTGGAATCCCAAGATCACAGGGTGTACATAACAAACTTTTTATTTTTTTTTAAATGTATGGGCATTTTAAATATACATATATATTTTTTAATACATTTTATTGATTTTTTTACAGAGAGAAAGGGAGAGGAATAGAGAGTTTGAAACATCGATGAGAGAGAAACATCATTCAGCTGCCTCCTGCACACCCCCCACTGGGGATGTGCCTGCAACCAAGGTACATGCCCTGGACGTCCGCAGGCCAATGTTCTATTCACTGAGCCAAAGCGGCCAGGGCTATAACAAACTTCTCAAAAGGAGGTTGTTTTATACCCACCAACCCTCAAACCAACAGTATATGAGAGTTCCCATTGTGCCACAATCTTGCTAATTTTGGTATTGGTGAACTTTAAAATGTATATGTGCCAGATATTAATTTATTGCCTCTCTGCTCTAAGCCACCCTTCTTGGTGCTACTGGAGCCAGAATGAACCCTTGGCTCTTTGTTAGGCTCTGCCAATAGGGGGCCCTAGAGTGACACTGAGAGGCTGGAATTGGCTGTAGGGATTCTTTTGGTGTTCTATTCTGCTCTTAAGTGGATCAGCAAGCATACAGGCATCTTGGTGGGGGGTTGCTCTTGCAGTTCAGTGATGAGTGCTCTCCACCTGTTTCTTAGCCAGTACAGTGGCAAGTAGCATGTGCAGGTAGCAATTCCCTCTTTCCTCAGGTTTGAGTCTCAGCTGGGAGAAGAGGGGGCTCCTCATCTACTTTTCCCTCAGGTCCAGAAGTAGTCCCACCGTACCTTAGAGCTCTTTTATTCTTTTCTAGTAGTTAGTAGCTACCTTTTACCTACTTAACAATTCTTTTTTTAATCCTCACCCGAGGATGTTTTTATTGTGTTTTTTTTTTAAATTATCTTTATTGTTAAAAGTATTATAGATGTCCCCCTTTTCCCAGGTTGTGGGCTCAATCCCCAGAAGGGGGCATGCAGGAGGCAGCCAATCAATGATTTTCATCACTGATGTTTCAATTTCTCTCTCCCGCTCCCTTCTTCTCTGAGATCAATAAAAAATATATACATTTTATTACTTTTTATATATACATATATATTTTTATTGATTTTTTACAGCGAGAAAGGGAGAGGGATGTAGAATTAGAAACATTGATGAAAGAGAAACATCAATCAGCTGCCTCCTGCACGCTCCCTACACTGGGGATGTGCCCGCAACCAAGGTACATGCCCTTGACCGGAATTGAACCTGGGACCCTTGAGTTCGCAGGCTGACGCTCTATCCATTGAGCCAAACCAATTAGGGCAAAAAATATATACATTTTAAAGTAATTAATAGGTATTTAAACAATTTCTGTTTTAATTTCTAGTATAATAAGTGCCAGGTAAACTCTTTTATTTATTTTTTTTGGCCTTTTTCTTCCTATTTTGTAATTCTTTATGATCCCATTGTTGATTGCACTGCAATATTTTCTCCCACTCTGTGGCTTGTTTTTCACTCCCTGACCTCCAAGACAACCTTTTAAATCCATTTTTCTTTTCTTTTTTCTTCTTCACATACAGAACTTCTCCACACACCACATTTATTTTTTTAGCTATCAAGTCACTGCATGTCGATCAGGTACCATTTTATCCCTAAAACTTTGCTGGCATAAAAATATGACAGTTAACCCATGTTCAATCTACAAAATGTTTATAGAGCACAGCACATTAAGCTTATGTGGTAATTAAACCACATAAAAATAGGACAAGACATCCATTCTACATGTTCAGAATCAGGTGTTCATGGGCCCTATTCGGTGGCTGTCCAACAGCTCCAAAAGGCAGCAGAGGCAACAGTCAGTTACTTCAGAGGACACTGAACACTATGATCAGGAAGCACATCATGATGTTATCCCAATGTATGTACCACCCCACCCTTTCTCTTAGGTGGTCTCATGATTCTAGCATGCCAGTTCCGACTAATACAAAATGAAGACAATACAACATTTACTCTGTGAGGATAGCCTAACTCCTACTATGTATATATTGTGATTCTGAACACAACTTGTCCTAAAAACCTGTCACAATCATCAGTTTTTCAGGTTAGGTGTCCAATAATCTTGTATTTGACTATTACTTCTTTTGGC
Organism: Myotis davidii; assembly: GCF_000327345.1. Lineage (NCBI taxonomy): Eukaryota > Metazoa > Chordata > Mammalia > Chiroptera > Vespertilionidae > Myotis > Myotis davidii. The sequence continues at coordinate 372,187 of NW_006285129.1, read as the reverse complement.
GTACAACTAGCACCAAAGCCAAGCTGGACAAGCAATAACATGGAAAAATACTTTGTCTATAATAAAATTGGGAGGATAAAGCTGATAAGAGTTGTCACTCTTAGGAATACTGAAGCATTCTATCCTTAGTTCTCCTTGAGGTGTCCCCTGGAGAGTCAGCCAGGATCATCCATACCACTGCATGCTGAAGTAGATAATGGGAAACTGACATGCAACATGAACTGGACCTTCAAAAAGTACTCCATCAGGACAGACTGTGAAATTCTTCAGTTCTTCTAAATCTCTAGAAACTTCATTAAGTTTTCTTTTTTATTTATTTAATTTTTTAATCCTCACCAAGGGTATTTTTTCCATTGATTTTTTTTTTAGAGAGAGTGGGAGAGGGAAAGACAAAAAGAAATATCAATGTGAGAAAAGCACATCGATTGGTTGCCTCCTGCATAAGCCCTGACCAGGGCCCAGACAGAAGAGGAGCCTGCAACCAAGGTATGTGCCCTTGACCAGAATCGAACCCGGGACCCTTTGGTCCACAGGCCGATGCTCTGTCCACTAAGCCAAACCGGCTAGGGCCATAATGTTTTCAATGTACCTTTCATAGGACTCTGGATCAAACATACTGAATGAATTCCAACATAGACACTAGTTTTGGAAAAACCCTAAGTCCTGGACTAGAAGTCTGGTCGCACTATTTTGGAACCTCATCGCTCTGAGTCTGAAGCATTGTGAATATGAAAAGTGCAGCCAGGAACCCATAAAAGACTCGGAAGAAGAAGAGCAAGATCAAACCCCAGCTCTTGGCAGTGCGCCCCAGCAACACTCTATTAGTCGTCAGGTTATCAATGAAGAGCTTCTACTCAGCCAGGCTCATCATTATAGCAGCAACTAACATTTATTAAGTGTTTATTATATGCCAGTCACTGTTCTAAGCTCTTTATATGTACTATTAACTCAGTTCCCTCATTCTGTGGGGTAGGTACTATTTATTACTGGCTCCATTATACAGATATGAAAACTGAGGCTAATTTAAATTGCCTAAAGTTATAGAGCTGGAAGGTGGCAAAACCAGGATTCAAACCCATGTAGCTTGGTTCCAAGGCCTATGGCCTTAAACCATTATATGTCTGGACATGTATGTAGCCTAAAGTGAATGAAAAGTATATCAGAAACTGAGAAACTAGTTAGAAGGATGATATAATAATACAAATATATTAAATAGAGATAATGGGAAATTAAAAGGCAGAGAGAAAAGGAGGAAGAAACAACAAAAGAATCAGTCCTTGGTAAGTGACTAAGAAATAAAGAGATAAGAATCTGCCCTAACCGGTTTGGCTCAGTGGATAGAGCGTCGGCCTGCGGACTCAAGGGTCTCAGGTTCAATTCCGGTCAAGGGCATGTGCCTTGGTTGCGGGCACATCCCCAGTTGGGGGTGTGCAGGAGGCAGCTGGTCGATGTTTCTCTCTCATCGATGTTTCTGACTCTCTATCCCTCTCCCTTCCTCTCTGTAAAAATTCAATAAAATATATTTAAAAAAATATCTAAAATTACTAAGGGTCCATTATAAGATAAAAAAAAACCCACACCTATAAATTAAGTTTAGAAAGACTATGTACTAGAGTAAAAATAATAGAGGACTAAGAGACAGAAAAATCTGTTTCAGTCTCAGCTCTTTCACTAAATTGTCATTTTACTTTGGGCAATTTCTTAACTGTTCTGAGTTTCAGTGTTCTCATTTTGTAAAAAGGAAAAACAAAATTTAATCTGCTTACCTGCAAAGTTGGTTACTGTGAGTTTCACATTGTAAAATAAAAGCTGACAACCATGAATTAGGTCATGAAATCTTAAGTCTTGGGAAGACTAGGTTAAATTTTAAAAAGACTACAGTGACATTTACAGCAGAAACTCTAAGTGGGGATCAACTGGCACACTGCTTTTCTTACTTAAAATTACTGGGTTTACATATGTAAAGAGGCAGCACATACTAGTGGGTAAGTGGCAAAGAACATGGGCTTTGGAGTCTAGACAGGCTTGGGTGGGAATTCTACAGGACACTCCCCCTCCACCCAGGGAGCTGTGAGAACTTAGGCCAGTTATTTAATCTCTTTAAGCCAGTTTCCTCCTCCTTAAAATGGAACAGTAGTAGTAGCTACTTTATAAAGTTGTTCTCAGGATTAAATGACTTAAAGCACACATAGCACTTTGTAAAATATCTGGTCAATTTCAAGTGTTCAATAAATGTTAGGTGCAATTGTTATTTTATGTATTCCTGACATGTGTATAAATCTTTATCACTTAGTACAGTGGTCGGCAAACTGCGGCTCGCAAGCCACATGCGGCTCTTTGGCCCCTTGAGCGTGGCTCTTCCACAAAATACCAAGTGCGGGCGCGCATGTACAGTGCGATTGAAACTTTGTGGCCCATGCGCAGAAGTCGGTATTTTGTGGAAGAGCCACGCTCAAGGGGCCAAAGAGCCGCATGTGGCTTGCGAGGCGCCGTTTGGACCCCCGACGAAGTCGGTATTTTGTGGAAGAGCCACGCTCAAGGGGCCAAAGAGCCGCATGTGGCTTGCGAGCCGCAGTTTGCCGACCACTGACTTAGTACATTCAGGCAGCGCCATATTTTGACCTTTTGTAATACCAAAATAGGTATCTCAAGTTAATAATCCAAAGGAAGGAACAAGGATCATTTAGCTATGATGGGGTTAATACTAACAAATGGATCAGTATTATATTATATTAACATACTTATACAAATGTATTAAGCTAATAAATATCTAATTTGAGGAAATATTTAGCTATTTTGATTCTTCCATATGACTATTTTCCTTCCAATTGTGTGTGTGTGTGTGTGTGTGTGTCTTGTACCAAACAACTTACAAATATGGATAAAACACAAGAAAAACAATTAGTACAGGGCAAAAATAAGATCAGATATGTGTTCCAGCATTTTGGAAAGTGCTGGATATAATTTTGCTAAGAATGAAATAAATCAATATGGAGTTGGGAATAAATATCTCCATTCCCCTTCAATTATACAGATTTCCTGAAGGGAACAAAATTTCAGAAAAACTCTAAAAAAAGTAGGCAAATGTTTAAACCCCCCCACAAAAACAGAAGAAGCGGTTGGGAAGAAGTAGCCGGAGAGTATGAGCAGGAGATACATAAGGGAAGGTCAGCCAGAAGAGGCAGACTGTAAATTACAAACTTTCAAAAAGGGAACAAAGAGTTTTTGAAAGAAAAAAATGCGACATTAGCAGGAAAGTTACAATGAATAACTTGGACAAATATTCTTGGATCCTTAAGCATGTACAACAATTACAGTTCTTAGTAATGGGTAAAAATGGAATCTAAAATTCTACATTTTCTAAGCTTAGATCCCAAAGACCAGTAAGAATTTACTTACTTCACTAGAGCAGCTGCTTCAGGAAGTACATCAGCAAATGATTCACGGAATATGATTGCGTTTTTCCTTTTACAATTCTGGATGACATCATTGGCAAGGTAAAAGAGATTCAAACGGTGGGGATAGGCAGCTAGAGATGATAAAAGATATAAATAAAACAAAATCAGTCAATTTATACTTAGTTCAATTTATTCCAAACACAGTGTTCTCAAACTGCTATTGGATGGATGGATGAACAGACAAATGAACTAATATGATCAACTTACTGAACCTACTGTCTAAAAACCTTGACTGCTTCAGGTTAAGTTTTTGTTTAAGGTACTCCTTGAATAGATTTCTACTTCACTTTATAGATGCTTGCCACTAAAAAACTCATTAACTCTGGAGAAGCTAAAATTAAAAAACAAAAACCAAAAAACTGCTCTCCCAAACATTTGAAAAGATAAAAAAAATTGAGTAGAAGCGGCTCAACTTGTTGCAAAAACACCAGGTTTACTGGAGAGAGCATGGGCTTTTCTAGAATCCAATCAGAATGTGCCCTCAGGCAAATTCCTTATAATTGTAGATAGACTCCTTTCATCAACCAGTCCAGATCCACTCAGATACATGTAAATCCTTCCATCTACTGGAAAAGAGGTTCTGCTGCTACTTGCATCACCAAGCAAAGGTCCTGGGAAATGAATAATTTGATCCCATAAAACACACCTGAGTCAACCTTTTTCAAAGGCCCATGATTAGGCCCAATCAACTTACTGTCTGGAACCTTGAGCAATGTCACCCCAAATTTCATTGTTATCCTGGGCAATCTTAATATCCACATGGATGATCCATCGTATTTTCTAGTCCCCCAATTTCTTGATCTCAAATTCAGTATCCTCCCGGAACCACTCTTTTGTTCTTCACTTTCATCAGAATCTCAGTTCTTTATTTTCTCTACAGCCTCTTCCAGTATTCAAATTCTTTCTCCATCAATTCCAGAGTTTCTGATCCATTATTGAAATAACTCTTTTATCAAAACCTTCATCATCGTTCCCCCACCTGCCTCAAATTTAGCCTTTCTAGCACATGCACTCAACAAAATCTTAAATCTGGATCAATCTAACTGAATGCCTCCACTACAACTTTATTTCTGCTCTGTGTTCTGTTGAAGAAAAAGGAAGACTGAAACCATATAAATTCAATCTCCTTCAGCTGGGCCCTCAATGCTACTGTCCTTCCACATGTCTTTAATCAGCATTTTCTCTCATTTACTGTAAGAGCTATTTCAAATTTCTACTACTCTTGTCAAGCCCTCTATGTTACCACATTACTTTCTCACTCTCAGGAGATAAGCTTACATGCTATTTCACAGAGAGAGCATAAATCGTTAGATGGAAATTATGTTCTCTCAAAAAAAAGTATCCACATTTAAACCCATCCAGATCAACTTATCTGAGTCAGGTAAGATCCTTCAGAATCAGGAATCTGAAAGAGCTTTATGCATTCGCTGTCTTCACTTTAACTTCTATTAACTCCATAATTACAGAATGACAACTTCACAGGTTGTTACAAGAATTAAATAAATCAATGTATATGGACAGGTGGCTTGGTTGGTTGGAGCTTCGTTCCATACACCAAAAGGCTGAGGATTTGATCGCCAGTCAGGTGCATTCGGGAGGCAACCAATCTATGTTTCTCTCTCGAATTGACGTTTCTCTCTCTCTAGCCTTCCTCGCTCTCTAAAATCAACAAAAACATTTTAAAACAAATAAAACAATGTATGTAAAGCATTAAGGAGAGTGCTTAGCACACAGAAAATGGCTACTTCCATGCCTTTAACTACTACTACCTATGTATCCATGACTCCCATATCCATATTTTTCAAGCCTGGATTTCCCTTTATCAATCAATGCTAAGTCTCAGAGGCACCCTGAACTTGACTTTTCAATTTTACTAATATTAATCTTCCTCCTCTTCCATCTGTTACTGCTCCTGTATTTAGCCAGAATTTTAGCAATTTTTTAAATATATTTTATTGATTTTTTACAGAGAGGAAGGGAGATAGAGAGTTAGAAACATCGATGGGAGAGAAACATCGATCAGCCGCCTCCAGCACATCTCCTACTGGGGATGTGCCTGCAACCCAGGTACATGCCCTTGACCGGAATCGAACCTGGGACCTTCCAGTCCACAGGCCGACGCTCTATCCACTGAGCCAAACCGGTTTCGGCAGCAATTTTTTTTTACCCCTCCTCCTCCCTACCCTTCAGCCCCCATTTGTTAAATCTCCAAGTCTAGTCAATTTTGTCTCCAATAATATCAAATTTATCCCTCTTCTCCTTCTCTATATACTATAGCTCTTTGTTGGGTTCATCACCTTTGACCTAGACTACTACTTCAATAGCCTCCCAACTGGTGATCTTGCTTCTATATTTGGGCACCCCAAATTTATTCTCTACATTGTTGCTAAATTCATCTTCTAATATGCAAAACTGTCCAGTTATTTCTGATATCAAATCTGCCAGTGATTTCCAATTGCTTACTGGAAAATGCCCAAATACCTTTTGATCCATTTATGATCCGGATTTTATGATCCGGATTTTACATTCTCATCTCTTCCCCTTCAAAATCAAATTTTATCTTTAATGAATTACAATTCCCAGAAATCTCTCCCTCTCTGTCTCTGAGAACTTTCCTTTTCTATGATAATCCACTCTGAATAATCTTTAGTGTTTCCACTCATCCACAGGGAAACATCCAAAATTTTAAATTTAATCCAAGTCAGATTCTGACCCTCCATCTCATTTCTACTTCTGCCCCAAAAAATCATCCCCAATAACGTTACTGCAACTTTCCCCTAATGTAAACCCTCCACTTTAGCCAGAGCACTAAGAAATTCAGAAGGAATGAGAAAAGTTGGTTGAGGTAATCTGGGAAGATGCCTATGGATTTTTGAGATGGCCCATCCGGAATGTTTTTCAAACCCTCTTATACCATAGTTCTTGCTTACCTGTTTAGCCTCAACTTTAGCCTCTCTCTCCCTTAAAGCTCGTTTGGTGAACAAAACTTTGTTCTCATCTCCAAGCCTCACCCCCTTCCCTCGTCTTGACACCCATTTCAACAGGCTAATTCCTTCAAGTCTTAGCTGACATCTCACATCTTTGATGAAGCTTCCCCTAACTCCACAAGACGATGCCTTTAGTGAACTCTGAACTTACCCAGTCAACACTTACCACACTATAGTATATCGGTTTGCACTCTCCATTAGAGTATAAACTCCCTGAAGGCTAGGATTCTGTCTTGTTTACTGCCGTGTCCTCAACGACTAATTCAGTGTCTGATAGGTGCTCAATTAATATTAAATGTTTAATGAAGAAGTTAAATTTTCATAGGCAGGAAAGAAGGGGAAGCGCACTCCAGTGAGAACAAGTCTTGAGCAAAGGTGCTGAATAGGCCTGTGCAATGACTGTCTTTGGTTTTGGAGGAGGGAGAAATTTAGAGTAGAATTTTAAATTTATTTAACAAAAACTTATGTATCCCTTTCTGTGTGCTAGGCACTATTCTAAAGATGATACAAATTTTAGCTGATGTCCCTACAACAACCCTAGTACTATTATTAGCTCCATTTAAGAGATAGAATTAAATGAATTGTCCCTATTCACAGCTAGTAAGTGGTAAAGCTGGGATTTAAATACAGACAGTTTGGCTCCAGAATCTATATTCTTAACCATTACCTATTTCTATATTTGTCTGACCAGGAAGGATTGGATGGAAGAACAGGGGAGAATCTTTGCCAGATGACAAATTCTGGTGGGACTTAAATAATGAGCTAAAAAGTTTCAGCCTTTATTCTGTGGCTAACAAGAAGCCATAAAAAGCTTTTATACAAAACTTTAAAAATACAGACTCCAACTACTACTTACCATTGCCTCCTGGTCTGAGTCATAATCATCTTTTGCTTGAATTACTGTAGTAGCCTTCTAACTGGTTTCCCTGTTTCTACCTTTGTTTGCCTCACTTCAGTCTAATCTCAACTCAGAAGAGTGATCTTGATCCTTTTAAAATAGAAATATGATCATATTACTCCACTGCTTAAATCCCTCCAATAATGGCTCCCCTCCTTACTCAGAGCAAAGATCAAAGTCCTTACAATGGCCTATGAGTCCTAAATAATCTGGCCCCACATTATGTCTCCAATTCCCTGTCCTGGTCACCATCCCAACCATTTTGGCCACAAGACCTACAATACACCTGGCCTACTCCCCGCCTCCAGGTCCTTTAAGCTCCCTGCTCCCTCTGCCTGAAACATTCCTTTTTCATATAGTCTTATAGTTTACCTTTCTCATTACCTTTAAATATTTGCCCACATGTCATTTTCTCAGTGACTTCCTGTACTCCCTAACCAGGAAAACTACAACATCAAGCCAACAACACTGCTATCATCCTTCCTTGTTTTATTTTCCCACATAATACATAATTTCCCAATATACTGTAGAATTTATTCGTTTATTTTTTTGCCTATCTCCTCCCATCCTATATAATAAAAGAGAAACATGTAAACTGACCATCCCTCTGCAATGCCCACCAGCCAATCAGGAGTGAGTATGCAAATTAACCCAACAAAGATGGTGGGTTGATTTGCATACATGGGTGCCAGGAGGAGAGCAGAACTGGAGAGCCAGCGGCCTGGGGAGACATGGCTCCCTCAGTCACTCCCGCAAGCTGCCAGGCGGAGAGCAGAGCAGGAGAGCCGAAGGCTTGGGGGAACGTGGCTCCCTCAGTCACTCCCAGCGACCGAGGGAGCCATGCCCCCCAAGCCACCGGGCAGAGAGTAGAGCGGGAGAGCCAGCAGAGAGTGGAGTGGCTTGAGGAACTTGGCTCCCCAAGCCGCCAGACGGAGAGCAGAGAGGGAGAGCTGGCGGCTTGGAGGACTTGGCAGAGTGGGGAGGCCATGGGACAGAGACAGAGCAGGAAGGGAAAACCAAGGGCACGGGAGG
>NW_006285129.1:355663-363763 GCF_000327345.1 Myotis davidii | reverse complement strand
CAGAGTGACTAGGAAAAATTAAAGGGAAGATATCCTAAAACTCCCAGGAAATCTCCACCAATGAAGCAAAGAAAAAAAAATGCCTCTATTATTCTGTGGGCAACAAACCAAACTTAGTTGGGGTCTCAGACAATTCGCTCATATGATTGCAAAGACAAACAGAAACTCCCAGATTGGAAAGTGCTCCCAGATTGGAGAGGGTGCAGGTCGGGCTGAGGGACCCACCCCCTGTGCACAAATCTTCATGCACTGGGCCCCTAGTGAGAATATAAGCCTCATGCAAGGGAAGGATTTTTTTGTCAGTTTTGTTTATGGTTGAATTCTCAGCATCTACACACAGCAGGCTTTCATAACTACTTTTTAAAATGAATAAATTAGAAGAGAAAGACGATATAATGAAAAGAGGAAAAGGAATGAAGAATAATAAGTAGTTTTCTATTCAGTTTGGTTAATAATCCCATAAGGCAGCTGAGAGAACCATCAATGTGAGAGAAACATATTGACTGACTGCCTCCCACACATGCCCCCGAGCGGGGCCAGGGATCAAGCCTACAAGTAAGGTACGTGTCCTTGACCAGGAATCAAACCCAAGACCTTTCTGTCCAGGGGCCAAAACTCTGTCCACTGAGCAAAATTGGCCATGTTTTTTTTTTAAAGGAATTTTTAAAATTGAATTATTGGGGTGACAGTGGTTAATAAAATTATGTAGGTTTCAGATGCACAATTCTATCATACATCATCTATATTGTTTTACTATTTAAAAAACACTAATAGCTTAATATTTTGCTTGAGGGCTCAGATTTACAATTAGTTTTATCTGGGAACAGATTCAACAACATACTTGAAATGTACCTGGAACTCCCTCATGATGAGGTATTCTTGTTGAGACTTGGAAACAATGTACTAACTCAGTGGTGTGATGCCATGGTTTGGAGATCCATCCTCAATAGCCAAGTCTTATATATTAATATGCTCCATAAAATAAAGTACAAAGAATATCCCAATACAGAAATTAGAGATCTCAAGAGCTATAGATTAATGGAAGTTAAATCATATTTACATTTAACTTACAAGAATTCATCCGTAAGTACTGAGCCAGAGTTTAAGAACAAAAACAATTAACAACAAAGTTAACCAAGTGTTCAGGGACAAAGGCAATTAAATTTCAAGATAAAATTGGAGGCCATAGAGAAATACTAACAAAGAACTGAAAGAAATAATAAGATTATCTTCACAAAGATGAAAAGAAACAGAAGAACCAGCAAGTTTGAAGCATCAAAACATCCAACTGATTTAAATTCTGAATGATTCACTCTATGTAATTATATACTACCAGTTAGAGTATATATCATACATACATACATACGTACATACATATACATATATACACGAGGTTGGGAATCACGAATAAGATAACTTCAATGTATACCAAAAGAGAACCATCTAAACTAAAAATTTCAAAGTTGTCTCTTAACATTCAAAGATATCAACTCAGAAGTTGTTTAAATAATTTGCCACTCATTTGTTAAATATTGTTATATACAATTATCGAGAAATCTACTAAATCCAAACGTTCCCTAATTCTAAACAGAAAACTGTTCAGTGTTACCAATGATGAATAAAGAGTCAAAGAAACATAGAATCTAAATATCCACCAATAGCCCTGGCTGGTTTGGCTCAGTGGATAGAGCATTGGCCTGTGGACTCAAGGGTCCCAGGTTTGATTCTGGGTAAGGGCACATGCCTGGATTGCAGTCTCAGTCCCTAGTAGGGGGCATACAAGAGGCAGCCGATCAATGATTCCCTCTCATCATTGATGTTTCTATCTCTCTCTCCTTTTCCTTCCTCTCTGAAATCAATAAAAATATATTTAATAAAAATAAATAAATAAACATCCACCAATAGTGGAGTTGGTTAATTAACAAAATTAATTACCGTATTTGCCGGCGTATAAGACGATTTTTTGGCCCTGAAAAATATGCCTCCAAGTGGGGGGTCGTCTTATACGCCAGGTACACTTCAGATAGACTGCCCATAGTGCTTGCCCCGTGCCATAGTGGCCTCCCGATGCCCGCCCACTTCATTCCACATACCGTTCAGGCATCAGCAGCGCTGCTGGGTGTATGCTCGGCTGTTATGCGATTTTGCTGTTATGCGATTTTACCACACTCGCAAAATCGCACACAGCCGACCATACACCCAGTATGATAGCGCAAAATCACGAATCGCGATACCATACTGGGTGTATGGTTGGCTGTGTGCGATTTTGCGAGTGTGGTAAATTCGGGTTACCGTATATTTCTTTACATATGCATTGAAGATTCGCGATTTTGCGCTATCATGGTGCCTGTTAGAATGTTGAAGAGCTCGCACTTGCGCACTAGTGAGGTCCCAGGGAGATGCTGATGCAAGGGTGGACCAGACTGCTATAGTGACAGGGCGGGCAAACAGGGAGCAGGGACCAATCAAATCAGGCTTTGTATACAGCCAACAGCCAACCACAATACTGCCCCATTGTACAGTACAGCATAGAAAATGTCGACCAGTCAAACCCCTATCATCCCTATCATGGCATACGGCGAGTATATAACAAACTCTGTATTTTGAGTGGAAATGTTAGGGGGTCGTCTTATACGCCCAGTCGTCTTATACACCGGCAAATACGGTAACCACTAATCAAATATAAAGACCATACAGAAACTAGAAAAATGGTTTACATTCTGAAAGTAGAGAAAAAGTATGTCATCTTTGATCTTTGCTTCCTCTTAGTTACCACATGTAAGTCTTGTGAATCCTACCTCCTTTATTACTGTATTTTTTTGAATTTAAGAAACCACTCTTTATAACATGTACCATTTAATATATCACCAAGAATAAGTACTTCCAATTAGTTGTATGAAACCATCAACTGTAAAATGCACAGATTTCAAACATGTTAAAATGTGAAAAACAACATACATCTCAGAATTGATGGACTACATATATATAATTCATAATTCAGTCTCTCCCTTCCCACTCCTTTTGCTACCACCTTACTTCATTTTCTCATTATTACTACAACCTAATTAACTGATCTCTGCCTCTAGTTTCACCACTCTGCAATGCAGTCTCCAAACTGCTGAGAATTTATCCCACAGATATGCTTGCCCCTATGTACAAAGAATATAAAGATATTCTTTGCAACACTATTTCCAACAAAAGTCTGGAAATATCTTAAGCCCATTAATAGGGGCTTGGCTAAATAAAGTATGTTACCTCTACCCACTGAATAGTACATAAAAAAATACAAGGATGTTCTATACCTCACCTAGATCTATCTCCAAGATATAAAGTGAAAAACACAAGATACAATGGGTCTAGTATGCTATATCTGTACAAAAAATACAAATGATCATGTACTTTATATTCCTAGAGAATAACTCTAGGAAGGAATACAAGAAACTGCTATAGGAGGAAACCAAAGGATCATGAGAGACAGGGACAGTCATGATTGAAGAGTTTATTTTTTTTAAATATACTTTTATTGATTTCAGAGAGGCAGGGAGAGGGAGAGAGAGATAGAAACATCAATGATGAGAGAGAATTATCGACTGGCTGCCTCCTGCACAACCCCTACTGGGGATCGAGTCCACAACCGGGGCATGTGCCTTTGACTGGAATCGTACCTGGGACCCTTCAGTCCACAGGCTGGCACTCTGTCCACTGGGCCAAACCAGCTAGGGCAGAAGAGTTTATTTTTATACTTGTACACTTTTTAGAATTTGACTCGGGTACTTACTTATTCAAATTAATACATTAAAAATTAAAAAGAAAATACCCCTATATATGGCTACATTTTATACTGCCCTTCCTCAATACTGCTAACACCTTGCACATATTTTACTATACTATATAATACCAAGCAATGATCTAAGATGTGAAGGAAAAGGAATCTTTTACTTCCATTCCATGTTAACCAACTCTATCTTCAATAAGTCTATATATTACAGTCTTAAACAATCATGGCTCTTTTGTAACATTTACTCTTTCAAATTTCATCATATTTCACTAATAACAATGCCGGTGAAAAGAGGAATATCAAATCTATCTACACTAATAAAAGGGAAACATGCAAATTGACCATCCCTCTGCTATGCCCACCAGCCCATCAGGGTGAGTATGCAAAATAACCCAACAAAGGTGGCAGAGGCCACGGAGCTGGAGCAAGCAGGAGGCTTGGGATGCCCCCGGTGATGGAGGAGTGGCTGGGGGCCTAGGTCGCTGGGGGCCACCCAGGCTTCCAGCCTGCCCTGGCCTCCGCTCAAGGAGGGGCTGGGGGCCTGGGTCACCGGGGGGCGTGGCCAGCCTGAAAACAGCCCTCAGCCCCTCACCTAGACTGGCCATGCCCCCCCGGGGAAAAATATACTAGATTATAATAGAAGTAATCCTGTTATTTGAAGATTTTTAATATTGCCTATCTTTTGTGATATCATACTATGTTAGTATAGTTTTGGTAATATTATAAATCTTGTTTCCTTGAAATATTAATGCTTATTACATGTAATATATTTAAAAGTTTTTCTTGAAATATTAATGTTTATTGCACATAACATATTCACTAATAAAAGGGTAATATGCTAATTAGACCAGGAGACCTTACAGATGTCCTTCCAGACAAAGCCATGGTGGCGGGGCCGAGGCAGAGGCGGTTAGGGGCGATTAGACCAGGAGGGGAGAGAAGATGGTGGTGATCAGGCCAGCAGGGGGAGCAGTTGGGGACAAGCAGCCCAGCAGGGGGGGACAGTTGGGGGTGAGCAGGCCATCAGTAGGGGTCAGTTGGGGGTGATCAGGACTGCGGGGGGGAGCAGTTCAGAGTGAGCAGGCCAGCAGGGGGGCAACTGGGGATGAGCAGGCCAATGGGGAAGGAAGGTGGAGGCAAGCAGGCCAGCAGCGGGGAGCAGTTGGGGGTGATCAGGCTGGCAGGGGGGCATTTGGGGGCGGGGCTGGCAGTGGGGGGCAGTTGGGGACGAGCAGGCTGGCATGCAGAGTGATTAGGGGCAATCAGGTAGGCAGGCAGGTGAGCGGTTAGGAGCCAGCAGTCCTGGATTGCGAGAGGGATGTCTGACTGCCAGTTTAGGCCTGATCCCTGTAAACCGGCAGTAGGACATCCTTCGAGGGGTCCCAGACTGGAGAGGGTGCAGGCCGGGCTGAGGGACACCCTCCCCCCACCCCTATGCATGAATTTCATGCACCGAGCCACTAGTACCTAATAACTACGCAGAATAACTATGCACATATCTTTAATTAACAAAATATTTATATATATATTTTATTGATTTATTACAGAGAGGAAGGGAGAGAGATAGAGAGTTAGAAACATCGATGAGAGAGAAACATCGATCAGCCACCCCCTGCACACCTCCCACTGGGGATGTGCCTGCAACCAAGGCACATGCCCTTGACCGGAATCGAACACTCTCAGGCTGAAGGCCGACGCTCTATCCACTGAGCCAAACCGGCCACGGCACAAAATATTTTTAAAATTTGATTATAACCACCCTAACCATTTGGCTCAGTGGATAGAGCATCGGCCTGAGGATTGAAGAGTTGCAGGTTCGATTCCAGTCAAGGGCATGTACCTTAGTTGCGAACACATCCCCAATAGGGAGTGTGCAGGAGGCAGCTGATTGATGTTTCTATCTCATCGATGTTTCTAACTCTCTATCCCTCTTCCTTCCTCTCTATAAAAAAAAAAATCAATAAAATATATTTTTTTAAAAGTTGATTATAACCAAAACTCTATTCATGTATAATACAAAGTCTTCTCCCTTCCTCTCTGAAATCAATTTAAAAAATAAACAAACCCAAGTCAAATCCCTAGTCCTTAATGAAAACTTGAAACCACTTCCATTTTTCTTTACTCTGAACTCATACTGCTCTTACGTTTAATACTAGAGGCCTGGTGCAGAGATTTGTGCACCAGTGGGGTCCCTCGGCCTGACCTGTGGAGATCAGACCAAAACCGGCTCTCCAATACCCCCCCGAGGGGTCCCAGATTGTGAGAGGGCACAGACCAGGCCAAGGGACCCCACCGGTACATGATCAGAGCTGGGGAGGGACAGCGGGAGGGCCCTGGGGCATGTCCGGCCCATCTCGCCCAGTCCCAATTGGCTAGACCCCAGCAGCAAGCTAACCTACCAGTTGGAGTGTCTACCCCATGGTGGTCAGTGCGGGTCATAGTGACTGGTCAAACAGTTGAACGAATGGTTGGACATTTAGCATATTGGGCTTTTATTATATAGGATCATGCAGTGTTTCACACATTAGCTTCTTCTTGGGTGGATTGTAAAATGTTTTACTTCTTTTCTATCTTCAATAATGCTATCTATGAACTAGCTTGCTAATATGTACTTTGTTGACTGCCTGTCTGCCCTGGTCTAACTTGAGGCCAAAAAAACAGCAGATTTTTCCTTTTCATCTTCAATAAGTATTGGCACAAGACAACTATTTATTATGTACACCAATGAAGAGAAATACTAGTGTGGTTGATTCAAACAAATTAATTCCCAAAACATCCCATTGAGTATTAAGAACATATCGTACTGACTCTTTTAACAAATTTACCTTGGTAATTATATGCTTAAATGTGTATCATGATAATCTACCTCTCCACACCTTATATTTCTCTAATAGATAGGAAGAGAGATGCTGCAAAGAGCAGAAAGGATAACTTGTAAGAAAACAATATATTGCCTGGCCAGTGTGGCTCAGTGGTTGAGCATCAACCTATGAGCCAGGAGGTCACGGTTTGATTCCCAGTGAGGGCACATGCCTGGGTTGCGGGCTCCATCCCCAGCATGCAGGCGGCAGCTGATCAATGATTCTCTCTCATCATTAATACTTCTCTCTCTCCCTTCCTCTCTGAAATCAATAAAAATATATCTTTTTAAAAAACCATAATATATTAACCAAAGTCTCAGTTGACATTTCAAAATCAATGCCACCACCAATAACAACAAAGCATATCTGAGATCAGGAGTTGTAAAATTATACATTTACAAAAGATTTAGAAGAATTGGTTTCTATAAAACTTATTTAACGACACAATTAGTTGTCACAGTTGGATACCATGCCTTGACTTTTTTTCTCAATCTATCTAGTAAGTAAGAAAAATTTCGCCCTGGCCGGGTAGCTCAGTTGATAGAGTGTCATCTAAATATGCCAAGGTTGCAGGATCCATATACAGTCAGGGTACACACAAGAAAGAATCAACCAACTAATGCACGAATAAACAGAACAACAAATCAATGTTTCTCTCTGCCTTCCTCTCTCTAATATCAATCAACCAATCAATCAATAATTTTAAAAAAAGAAAAAATTCCAAGAAGCAGTATGGCCTTTGGCAGTTGTTCCCAAATTCTGGTTTTGGCCTTTAATGAAATTTCTACTGGTTTGCAGAGAAATGAAAAAAATAAGGACATAACAGCTTATTTTTCCTAAAGTAAAATGTATCCATACTAAGGGATTTTTCCTTATCATCTTCTTTCTACTTTTCTATTAAGATACATTTATGAAATGATAATAACAAATTTAATGTCCTTAGCTGGCAATATAAACAATCCTATTTCAGCACCCTTAGTTTTTTATTTTCTTATACTGATTAGCTCATATCTAGGAACTACAGTCTAATAGCTCTTCTCTGACCTTGACTCACTGTGAGCTACCAAAGTAAATGCATAAATACTTCATCTGCTTAGTCTTCTTTTAAAAAATATTTTTATTAATTTTATAGAGAAAGGAAAAGAGATAAATAGAAACATCAATGATAGAGAGAGATTGATTGGCTGTCTCCTGCACGCTCCCTAGTGGGGATCAAGCCCGCAGCCAGGGCATGTGTCCTGACCAGAATCGAACCCAGGACCTCTTGGTTCATGGGCTGACACTTAATCCACTGAGCCACACCAGCCAGGCATAAGCATATTTTACTAGTGTATGCTAAAAAAGTAAAGGAGCGCCCTGACCAGTTTGGCTCAGTGCACTGGCTAGAGCAGGGGTCCTCAGACTTTTTAAGCAGGGGCCAGTTCACTGTCCCTCAGACCGTTGGAGGGCTGGACTATAGTT
>NW_006285129.1:345746-355650 GCF_000327345.1 Myotis davidii | reverse complement strand
GTGTGGGCTCAGTCCCCAATGTGGGACGTGTAGGAGGCAGCTGATCAATGATACTCTCTCATCATTGATGTTTCTATCTCCCTTTCCCTCTCCCTTCTTCCCTGTAAAAAAATCAATAAAATATATTTTAAAAAAGTAAAGGAGTTCTTTGAAGATGTATTCCCCTCTCCCTTTCTATCTAAAAATGAATAAAAACATTTAAAAATATGCTTATAACCTTCCATACAGAAGAATTTAAATAATTTACAATGATACTACCCCCTCAAGGAGGAGGAACATAACTTCCCACTTCTAAAGTGTGTACTATGCACAGTGACCTCTTTCCAAAGTGTCCAGTATGATGGGGGAGAGGGAGAAGTAACTTTACAAAAGAAACCTGACAAACACTGCCTTAACCAGTGATCAACATTAGCATCATGAGTGATAGGTCATGCTGGTCATTACCCTTGATATGATGCAATGAAAATGGCACTTTACTTCTTCCCAGGAACTATAACCCAATCATGAAGAAAAAAGAATCAGACAAACCCATATTAAGGGACATTCTACAAAATACCTGACCAGTACTCCTCAAAACTGTTAGTCAAAAAAGAGACATGATGACTAGGCAAAAAACTAAGGAAATCCACAAATAAAGTATGAATTCTAGTTAATAAGTACACATTAATATTAGTTCATTTGTTGTAACAAATGCACCACACTAATTAATTTAAGATGTTAATAACAAGAAAAACTAGATACAGGGTATATGACAACTCTCTATACTATTTCTGGTTCATAGTTCGATGCTCAACACTGAGCCATGCCAGCAGGGCAAGAACATTTCTTAAGTCAGTCAGACCTAGTTTCAAAGCCCAGCCCCTATTTCCAACTGCATGACCTTTTCAAAACACTTCTTTCCTTATCTACTCAATGGGATAATAATAATACCTACCTATTCAAAGGTTATTGTCAAGATTACATGACATAACACATGTAAAGTTCCTAGTATAGCATCAGGTACATAACTGTCCATAAATATTAGCCAATATGAGGATTATATATACTATCTAAAGGGCTAATTATAAACAACTCTTCTCAGATGCCCTCTAAGCACTCCAACTCCGTATGTTCAAATCTGCTTTCATTATCTATCTCTTCCTCCCCAATTCTCTGTCACCCAAAACAGAACCCATAGAATCCATCTTTCAAATTTTCCTCTAACTTCACTCCCAACATACTACTGGTTGAAAAGTTCTATCAAATTCTACTTACTAAAAGGTAAAGATACAAATTATGAACCACAAATACACATCTATCAACAAGTGAATCTGAAAATCAAGTGAATAATCTGATGAACAGAATGAACTGGTGATTATAATAGAATCAGGGGCATAGAAAGGAAGTGGACTGACTATTCTTGGGGGGGAAAGGGGGGAGGGGGATTCGGGAAGAGACTGGACAAAAATCGTGCACCTATGGATGAGGACAGTGGGTAGGGAGTGAGGGAGGAGGGTGGGGTGGGAACTGGTTGGAGGGGAGTTATGGAGGGAAAAAAGAGGAACAAATGTAATAATCTGAACAATAAAGATTTAATTAATAAAAAAAATTCTACTTAACTAAAAACCTCTTTGAAATCAGTGAAATACACAGGCACACAAACTCAAAGAAACAGAGAGTATAATGGTGGTTGCCAGGGACTAGGGAGTGGGGAGATGCTGATCAAAGGATACAAACTTCCAGTTATAAGATGAATTAGTTCTGGGGATCTAATGTACAATATGGCGACTATAGTTAAAATAGGTATCATATGCTTGAAAGTTCCTAGATCTTTAAACGTTCTCTAACACAAATAAATTTATGAAGTGATAACCTTATTGTGGCAATCATTTTGCAATATATATGCATAGCAAATAATCATGTTGTATCATGATTATTGAGATGTCAATTCCATCTCAATAAAGCTGGAAAAAAATAGGCATAAGGCTGTTTGGGAACCATTATACTATACACACCACACTCACTACGTACGGAATAATACAAAATACCAATAAACTTTGAAAGAAATGGGAAGCAGTCTAGCACAGTGGTAGAGAGTAGACTCTGGAGTAAAGAGTGCTTAGATTTGAAATTACTGTTCACTTGCTGTGTACCTTGAGCAACTTATGTCACTAAACCTTTAGTACTTCCCTTATTACCATTTATAATATTTCTTCATTATTTTCCCTGTCACCAGTGTAATTTTACATATATATCACTAATAGACTTATTAAGTAATGAAAATTTACCTCATGAATTGTATATTAAATGAGATCACATAAGAACTCAGTAAATGTTAACTATTTTATTATTAAATCTATTAGTGATATGTTTGTGAAGTTAACTACATTAATGACTAGAAATTTAATAAAGCATATTGTTAAATAATAAAGTATTTGCAAGCAACAGAGGCTTTGAATCTATTATTTCTTTTCTGCTCTATCCACTGAGCCAAACCAGTTTTGGCCTGCCTACATTTTTTTAAAAAATTAAACTTATGCTTAGCCACTCTGAAACCAGGTTGTTTCCTTTTCCTATACTATAAATTTTCTGACAATTTCCTCAAAATAATCAATTAACTTCCTTGAGCCCCAGCTTATAAAATTTTTAAGTGGGGATAACTCATATCTTACAGAGCTAATGTCAGGTTTAGAGGTAATATATGTATGATATCTAGTAAATAAACTCAGTGAATACTTTCACTCCAACGAAAAAGTGATACCGCTTTTAAAGTATTACAGCATATAAAAATGCATACTATCACACTTCCCAGAACCAATTATTTTTGTTCAATTCTTATCTTAGTTACTAAATGTTCAGTTTCTTATAATTTTCAGCATCCAATACAGAGTTTTACATAAGCAAGCATTCAATATTCCTGAATTCATTTTCTGAATGCTGTCTTTGGACACAGGAAGACACTATACATTTCAATAACTCAAGTAATGCTGACTGTCTCCTGGACACAAGAGATCATCATTTTAAAATATTGCTTTATGCTATAGTTTTTAAACTATCAAACAGCTCGGTATCCGTTCTGGTCTTTTAGAAATAAAATGTGGAATGTTGTACCTCCTAACATTAAAAAATCTTTCCCCCTCGAACACTGCAGCTTTTACTAAAGGGTAAAAAAGAAACTCGCTCACTCACTCTCCCTCTTCTAGTGGTTACCAAAGAACCATACAGTGAAAGCAAGTGAAACTATTCACTAAAGAGTGAAGTGGAGAGAGGAAGAGAGATGAGGGGAAAAATAAAGGCCGCAACCAAAAAATTTAAACCCAGCAACTAAACATTTAACTTCTTTCATCAAAGAGCCTCTATTTCAATGTTTCTCTCTAAGAAAAGAATAAAAAGAATGAGGTATTTTTTAACTGTCTTTATCTTAGCCAGAAAAACTTTATGTTCCAAAGCCCAGATGAAATTTTTGCCTTTTTCCAAAAGGAGGGACTAGGTTCTACTACTTTCTCTACAAGATGTGCATTTCTCCAGGTGCTCTGTAATTATACAAAACAACTCCTTTTTGTTTCTTTGACAATGAGAAACTCAGTCAAGCTGGTTTGTACAAGAGTGTTAAATTATTGAGCAATTTTACTAGGGTCTCTGAGCTCCTTCTACACATTAAAAGGCCTCACATAATCAGATAGTTGAAATTTTAAAACAACTAACTCACATACCCTCTTTGGACTTGAATAAAATTACTAAGCCTCACGTCCTAAGAAATTACACACATACATACCCCTTCTCTGCAGATAAAACTTTAATTTTGGGGTGACCTGTTTGAGCACATTTTAATGTTAATATTATTCTACTGCCAATGAAATTTTCCTTTCAAGATTTCCATATCACAGGACCATGTGAAGCTTGTCAATATTGTTTCACACTTTGAGTTATGAGAATAGAATGTTTATCTGTTACATAATTTATTTAGCTTACTATGAGCTATATAGCAAAATTATGTTGTTATTTCAGAGCCACCTAGAGCAGCGGTTCTCAACCTGTGGGTCGCAACCCCTTTGGAGGTTGAACGACCCTTTCACAGGGGTCGCTTAAGACCATCGGAAAACACATATATAATTACATATTGTTTTTGTGATTAATCACTATGCTTTAAGTATATTCAACTTGTAACAATGAAATTGGGGGTCACTACAACATGAGGAAATGTATTAAAGGGTCGCGGCATTAGGAAGGTTGTATTATATACATGACTTAGAGCCATGTATATAATACCACCCTTCTGCATTTAACAGACAAAGCAGCTCTATGAAGAACATAACAATGGCTTGTAAAATGTCACAATACAGGTAAAAAGGCTCATTTAGTATATACCATTGCAATAATTATACGGTGTAACTAAGGTACTTCCATGTTTTTAAACATTGTCAGGAAACATGGAAAATATTATTTGCATCTCTATGAACCTAGGACAATGGAATGAAGAAAATGTGACCTAGGTATCCAAAGGGGAGGAAGAAGACCAATTATGCTATAATTTGCCAAGAAGCCTAAACCAAGAGTAGAAATATGCAAGAGATCAAAATAGATGTATTACTTCTTTGGGGACCTGAGACAAAGTTTACCTTGAACCTCAAAAAGAACGTAAGCCCAGAACACATCAGATCAAATAAATAGAAAGAGGTATCTAAAATACTAGAATGCCCCAGAGCCTTCTCTCAACCTTTTGTCTATCTACTCTTATTATTCTATCTTATTACACTTCCTTCTCTATGCACACTTAATCCCTAGTGCAGTCATGGGCCACATAACATTTCGGTCAACAGCAGCCTGCACATACAGGTGGCCCCACAAGATTATAATAGAGCTGAAAATTTCCCATCGCCTAGTGATGTATCCATCACAACATATTCCTCATTCCTGTTTTGTGGTGATGCTGGTATAAACAAACCTCTTGCATTGCCAGTTGTATAAAAGTATAGCACATATAATTATGCATAGTACATAATACTTAAAAATGGTAAGAAACAACCTTGTTACTGTGTATGTATCTACTACTATACTATACTACACTTTTTATCATTAGAGTGCACTCTTTCTACTTATTAAAAAAAAGTTTGCTGTAAAACATTAGGCCTTGTTATGCCAGCAGTAGACTCACAGATCTGGTGTTTGCCACTCTCCTGATTGCATCATTCTCTTGTGCTTGATTTAATCTTGTGTTGTTTTATAAATTTAGTGTAGCCTAAGAGTACAATGTTCAGTGTAGCCTTACTGTACAGTGGTGTATGCATTCACTCAACAGTCACTCAGAGCAACTTCCAATCCTACAAGCTCCATTCATGCTAATAGGTGAACCATTTTAAACCACATTTTAGTACCTTTTCTATGTTTAGATACACAAATACTTACCACTGTGTTACAGTTGCCTACAGTATTCAGTACAGTACCATGCTGTACAGGTTTGTAAGCTAGGAGCAATGGGCTCTATCATGTAGTCTAGGTGTGTATTAGGCTATATATACAATCTAGGTGTAAGTGCACTCTGATGTTCGAACAATGACAAAATCACCTAACAATGCCATTTCTCAGAATGCATCCCCATTAAGTGGCACATGACTGTAGATCTCTTCCAGCCTGGTGGCCCTAAAGACACACTAAACTAACACCCTGTCCTGTGGTGACTGTTGCACAACTCAGGCAAAAAAAGTCATTTTTTATTACTCTCCTCTCTTACCCCATATTTAATCCATCTAGAAATCCAGTACAATCTACTGTCAAAAGAGATCTAGAATTAGCCTGGCTGGCATGGCTCGGTGATGGATGGTGAACCATTCAACCTATGAACCAGGAGGTCACTGTTCGATTCCTGGACATATGCCCTGGGTTGCAGGCTCACAGACTTGATGCTCAGTGTGGGGTGTGCAGAAGGCAAACGATCAATGATTCTCTCTCATCATTGATGTTTCTATCTCTCTCCCCTTCTCCCTTCCTCTCTGAAATCAATAAAAAAAATATTAAAAAAAAGAAGAGATCTAGAATTAAATTACTTCATATCAATTTGACTGGCCACAAAACCATCTGACCCCAGGATTACTATTATAGCCACCTAATTGATATACGTGTTTCTGCAGCAACCAATGACCTTTTTAAAAACACAAATCAGTTCATATCACTCCTCTGCTCAAATGGCTTCCCATTTCATTCAGAATAAAAGCCAAACCTCCTTAAAATACAGTGGGGCCTTGACTTACGAGTTTAATTCCTTCCATGACGGAGCTCATAACTCAAATTACTCGTATGTCAAATCAAGAAGTGAACGAGTGAGACACGTGATGCTGGGCTGATGTTGTGGCGTTCACTGTGACGTTCGCTGCGCATACTAGCGGTGGGGTATCTGAAGCTGGCTCGTAACCCGAATTTTAGCTCGCAACTCAAAGCAAAAAATCGGCCTAGACGGCTCTTATCTCGAAAAACTCGTTAGTCGGGACACTCGTAAGTCAAGGCCCCACTGTATCTACAAAGTTCTTTGTGATCTGCCTCTCCGTTTGCCATCACTCACCATAATTTCTGAGTTCATCTGTTAATCCTCATTTTAACTACTCCTTTCCAGTCACAAAAGCTTTCTTGCTGCTCCTTAAGCTTAGCAGGCATACTCTAACCTCAAGATCTTTGTATTTTTCTGTCCTCTTTGTCTTGGAACACTCTTTATCTCACACCCTCATATCTATATTGTTTAATACCTTACTCCCCTGCTCAAATATCTCTTCTCAGTGAGGCCTTCCCTTACCATTCAATTTAAAACTGCAAACTCCCATAACACGCTGTATCCCCCTTCCTTGCTTTATATTTTATATTCTCTACAGCACTGCTAATATTCTCACCTCCTAATATATTTAATATTTTACTTATTTATTGTCTCTTCTTACAAGAGTTTAAGGGGAGACAGAAGAGTGGTGAAGGGCACAATGAAAGTAGCTTATGCATTGAGCCTCATTTTTCATGTAAGAATACAGTATGTAGCCGAAACCGGTTTGGCTCAGTGGATAGAGCGTCGGCCTGTGGACTGAAAGGTCCCAGGTTCGATTCCGGTCAGGGGCATGTACCTGGGTTGCGGGCACATCCCCAGTAGGAGATGTGCAGGAGGCAGCTGATCGATGTTTCTCTCATCATCGATGTTTCTAACTCTCTATCTCTCTCTCCCTTCCTCTCTGTAAAAAATCAATAAAATATATTTTTTTAAAAAAAGAATACAGTATGTAATACATATAACACAAAATATGTGTAATAGACTCTTTATGTAATCAGTAAGGCTTCCAGTCAATAGTAGACTCTTAGTAATTAAGTTTTGGAAGGGCCAAAAGTTATACACAGATTTCTGACTGCTCAGGGGTTGGCATCCCTAACCCGTGAATTGTTCAAAGGTCAACTGTAAGTACAAAACTACTACACATTACCCTTAACCATTTTAGAAAGTTACTTACATTCCACTAGGCCAAGGGAACAAAAATCAGGTTTTTACAAAACCAAAAGCGTTTAACTAAATAAACTATATATTATGCACTTCAAATGTAGTCTTCCTAGAGCAGGGGTGGGGAACCTTTTTCCCCACCAAGGGCCACTTGGATATTTATAACATCATTTGCGGGCCATACAAAATTATCAACTTAAAAATTAGCCTGCTATATTTGGTAAAACATTTAATTAACTCACACCCAATGCCTTGGCAGGGCCAGACCAAATGATTTCCAGGGCCTTATAGGGCCCATGGGCCAGACATTCCCCACCCGTCCTAGAGCAATCATTTTTTTCCCTTCTTAAGATATTAACAATATTGATATTGACACAATATCAATAGCAGAGGCAGGAAAGTTCTGGCTCTAGTATGGCTGCCTAGAAAAAATACGGTAATTGTCATTTGGGATGAAAACCAATTTATTCTTGCAAATGATGTAACCATACAGTTAAAGCACCAGAGCCCAAAGACAGAAAATGCTAAATACTCCCATAATTTAGTAAAAATGTTTTAAAACACAAAGAATATGTTTAAGAAAAGTAAGTCCTCCACTCACATGAGCACTGCTTGCTACCACTGGTATACCAAGTACATTAAAAAATAATCTTGAAAACATTTTACAAAGTTAAATGTGGTCATTGCCAACTGATATGGTAGAGTCAAATCCCAACTCCACCATTTTATTGTGTAAACTTAAGCAACTTAATTAACACTTCTGAGCCTTAGTGTCCCCATCTATAAATCAGTGATTAAAAAATCTACTTCTTAGGGTTGTTTTAGGGTGTAATGAGATAGATATACTATAAATGACGAGGGCGAGGCACATGGCAGATATTTAATATGAGAGGGTCTCTGATAACATATATTTGATTTTGTATGTTCTAATTTGACCTCTTCCAAAGAAAGTAACTTCAATCTGCTTTTGATAAGTATAGAAAGTAACTTCGATCTGCTATTGGTAAATATAGGTAATCCCCGTCTTGGTTCTACAACCGTTTCAGCATATATTATTTAAAGAGCCACAAAACATCTCTCCCAACAATAACTTCATATATACAAATGATTTTAAGCTTGGGCCTATGATTTTGCATCCATCTGCTCCCTAAACACATAAGCAATGGCTGCAGTGGAATAAGTATAACCAAACGGTGGGTATCACTGGTGACCAGCTATGGACAGGAAGCAACAAAGGTCTAAAATTGAAGCATAGATGGATTCGGGAGTAACCATCTCCTCTTAGCAGGAAGCAACAGTGACTTCTCCACACTTCCTTCTGAAAGACGTGACACCTTCTGCAAATGATCCACGCTTCCTGACAGTTTACCAGACCTCTTTTCAGCAGTAAAGCAGCAAAGTGGAAAAACTCCCCAATGAAGACAAAAAAGTCATAACCAGGGGAGTGGTGAAGGTACTAGTCAAACAGCACCCCCCAAAGAAAGCGCATTTCCTGATTTCCCGTTTTGATTATTACACATGAAACCAAACTCAATTCCTTAAAAAATTTTTTTTTTTTTGCAAGTGCTTTTAAAGCATCGATAATACTGACGACAGTTGTTTCCGGCCAGTATCGAAAAGCCCCGCAGCAAACACGGGGAAACCTCCCAGGTCAAGTCGCTTCAGCTCTAAGTGGAACTCATGTTCCTTACCATTCATCCAGGTAAGGCCCTTCTCATTACACATCACCAGTTTAGGTCAGTTACAAACAGAGTGATCCAGCATATCCCAGCGAAATGGGTGGGTTTACTACCGCTTAAACCAGAGCCCGTCCATCTTCAGGAAAACCAGAAATCATTAACACGTCAAGGCCTCTCCTAAGAGACAAACGGACGCGACAATTTCCGTGGAGGCTCAGCAAAGTCCACAAAACCGCACCGGGCTCTGAGAGGACATCGTGCACAAATCCCTCTAGATCTGGGGCCAACGGCCCAAGGTCACACCAGGTCAGTGGCTAAAATATCCGAGAAATGCGAAGCCTCCTGCAATTTAGGAAAGCCCTGGCTAGGAATGGAGTCTGGGTTGGGGAACACTCAGGTCAAAGCTTTAGACATGAACAGCCCCACCACATGCAGCGGCTCCACGGGAAAACCCCACGCGAGTCACGCAATTATTTCCTTCACGTCCCCAGTCTTCCCGGCCCCTAGGCACCCCCAACACTCACATCTCCGGAGCCACTTCATCCAATGGTAGACGATAGTGGTGTGGTGTTTCTTGTTCTCTATGCACCAAGACGACAGGCCTTGAATAGATTCCATGGTGTTGGTTACCGACTGGAACTTTCGATCCAACGAGGACTCCAGAGCCCCTGCCGAAGAGGCCGACGAGGAGGAGGCCTTACTGCTGCCTCCGCCGCCGCCGGCCGCCATCTTCCCGGTTTGCACAAGCGCTGCTGCTCCTCTGGCGGCGGCGGCGGCGGCG
>NW_006285129.1:325343-344122 GCF_000327345.1 Myotis davidii | reverse complement strand
CAGCTGCCGGGCACGCTGGCGGCTCCTACACGCCTCAAGGAGGGGCTGTGGGTCGCGAAGGTTTATCAGAATTGCTCAAGGGGTTGTGTTTAAACCAGTCAGTAACCAAGGAAGAAGTACGCGGAAGACAGGTCCTTGCAAAGCCTTTCCAAACGCCTGGCCCCCCCAAATCAATGGTTTTCTACTCCGGCTCTCTACGCGGAGGCCCTTCCCCACTCCTATCCCCACGCTCCTATGAGGGCGGGCGTTAATATCTGAAATGTAATACTACCCGACTGCCCCTTCGGTAGCAGAAATCTTTCTCCTTTAGATCCTCTAGTACAGAAAAGGCCCAAGGATGGCTAGTCAGGATTTTTTTTGCAACGCAATAGCCAGGGGACAGCAACAGTATCGCGCACGCGCCGCGTGGTCCCGCCCCTCTCGTCTCAACCTAGAAAGCAGAGAGGCCGTGATGGCGGGGCAAGCTGACCAATCAAGGGAGAAGCACGAGAAGCGCGCGCAGGAGCCGCAGGTCCTTAGGGCCGCGGAGGCGCGTCTATGATTTCTGCGCGTGCGCAACACCTTGGCGTGTAGCGGGCTGGGAGGAAAAACGGGGAAGCGAGGAGGAGGGAGTTGGTCAAACTGAGAGGTTGGGGGAGGGGGCTGCCCCGCCCCGTCTCGCCCTGCCTTTTCTCCCTAGTGAGATCTCTCTCTCGGGGCTCCCCAGCTCACAAAACAGGGCCGGAAACGCCCACCACTTAGCGGCCACTGTTACTTTCTGGCGGCTGCAGCCGCCGGGCACTAACTCCTCAGGGAACTGACGCACGACCAAGTGGCTGGCAGCCATCTTGCAGTGCCTTGATGATGCGCATGCGCCAGCTCCAGCGAGCCGTTCTCTGCGCAGACTCCCAGGCCAAGCGCTATTTTACATTACCCTGGGGCCATACCATTCATAGCCATTTGGCTATATGAATTATAGGAAGATGAAGCAGTAAATGAAAATTTCCCGGTAAAAATGTATTTTTTTAAAAAAATTTATTTCAGCCCTAGCCGGTTTGGCTCCGTGGATAGAGCGCTAGCCTGCAGAGCAAAGGGTCCCCTGTTTGGGGTCAAGGGCACGAACTCAATTGCAGACCAGTTCCCCACCCGGGTCCTGGTTGGGGTGCCTACAGGAGGCAACCAATTTACATGATAGTTCTGTCTTTCCCTCTATTTTCCCCTCTGAAAAACCACCCTCTGGTGAGGTTTTTAAAAAAAATTTGACTTCAGAGAGGAGAGAGAGAAAAATATCAATGATGAAAGTGAATCATGGATTGGCTACCTCCTGCACGTCCCACAACTGGGATGGAGTTGGCAACCCGGGCATGTTCCCCACTAGGAATGCGCTGTGACCTTCTGGTTTATAGATCTATGCTCAACCATTGAGCCACGTGGGCCAGGCTCCCCGTAAAATTTCCAAGACCAGTAAAGGTTAACATATCTCACCTTGGCCAGTTAAGACAATCTCAATTGCATGATACATTATAGTTTACAGGAGCCTTAGATAGCTAGTATATTGCTTAGCACCACCTAGATTAACTGTTCTCTCTCATCTGCCATGTAAATCCTCTGAGCAGATTTGGAGGCTTCTGTGTCCCACTGAACACATGCAATTATTATACTTTAATTATTTTATGTCTCCCTAGTAGACTCGTGTTTCTTGATGCAGGAAACCTATTTTGTCAAGCTCATATCTAGTATTCATTAATTCAACAAAAAGTTGTTGAACATGTGGAATGAACCATTCTAGATGTTGGAGAGTAACAGCAAAACAGACAAAAATTCCTTCCCTCTGGGGCTTAGTGTCAGGATACCATAAGCAAATATATATCAGGGGGTAGTAAGGAAGTCTATGAAGAAGTATGAAGCAGGTTAAGAGAGGCAGAGGGCATAGAATGGGCGATCCTGAATGGGCATAGGAATGGTGGTTTGGTGAATCAGGAAGAGAGTGATACTTGCTCTTGTTAAACAAAAATTTTAACTTTTACAGTCTTTAAAAGGTTTATTAGGCCATTGCTACAAAAAAAGACTGATTCTTGGGGTGTGAGCCTAACCAACAACATGGCTAGGTAAGAAAAACATGTCCAATGTCCTTGGGTTTTGCAAGCATTTTTGTTTTTAATCCTCACCTGAAGACATGCTTATTAATTTTAGAGAGAGAGGAAGGGAGAAAGAGAGAAACATCAATGTGGGAGAAACATCAACCAATTGCCTTCCCATATTCACCCCGACCAGTCATCAAACCTGCAACCTAGGTATGTACCCTGACCAGGAATCAAGTCCAAAACTTTTCAGTGTATGGGACAACACTCCAACCAACTGATCCACACTGGCCAGGTCTGCAAGCATTATGCAGTACATTAAGTAGGGGGAGTAAGATACAAATCCTTCTTAATCCACTCATCTGCTGATGGGCACTTAGGCTGTTTCCAAATCTTAGCTATGGTGAATTGTGCTGCTAACATTTGGAAACAGCCTAAGTACCCATCAGCAGATGAGTGGATTAAAAAACTGTGGTACATCTACACAATGGAATACTGCGTTGTGGTAAAAAAGAAGGAGGACAACAGGGGGATGAGAACATGAGTGGGGGGGCAGGGGAGGTTGGGAGTTAATGGGGGAATGAGGACACATTTGTAATACCTTAACCAATAAAGAAATTAAAAAACAAACAAACAAATCCTTCTTAAATAATTTACGTTAGCTATAGACAAAGGGGATGGGAGAAGGTGAAGCTGGGATAGGAGCAGCGGAGTCCACAAGAGTCTGTAAAACTCACGTGTAAACAAGAAGCAGAGACTCCTGGGGTTCAAAATGGGAGCGGGGAGGTAAGAAATTGGCCAAACTAGCTGTTCTCTCTTTTTAGGTAATTTGGAAATAGTCACCCAGAAGTCCCAAGTACACGGAGTGCAAGCAGTCTTTTGTTAGTTTTGCACTACAGATGTTAACTGCTTAACCTCTAATTGTCTCTTCCTTCCACCCTCTGGCCTGCTGTAGTTTAATTTAGGTTATCTCATAATTTTCTCCTTGTCAATCTGAATGTTGATAACGAGATAACAAAGCAGATATGGGGGAAGTGCAGAAAGAACAGCAAGTGCAGCCCTGACCGGTTTGGCTCAGTGGATAGAGGAACAGCCTGCGAACTCAAGGGTCCCAGGTTCAATTCCAGCCAACGGCATGTACCTTGGTTGCGGGCACATCCCCAGTGGGGAGTGTGCAGGAGGCAGCTGATCGATGTTTCTCTCTCATCGATGTTTCTAACTCTCTATCCCTCTCCCTTCCTGTGAAAAATCAATAAGGTATATTTTTTTAAAAAAAAGAACAGCAAGTGCAGAGGCCCTAAAATAGGATGTCTTGACATATTAGAGAAAGAACAAGGAGGCCAGTGTGGCTAGAAAAGAGTAGGAGAGGGGATAAGTGGAAGAGGTCTAAGAGGTCACTATTAAGGGCTTTGACTTTTAACTCTGAGATGGCAACCCCTCTAAGCAGAGTTTTAAGCAGAAAAATTACATGGGAAATATTTTGAAAAGATCACATTGGGCCCCAGCCGGTGTGGCTCAGTGGATAGAACAGCCTGCGACTGAAAGGTCCTGGGTTCGATTCCAGTCAAGGGCATGTACCTCAGTTGCAAGCTCCTCCCTGGCCTGGGCCCTGGATGGAACAAGTGAAGGAGGCAATCAATTGATGTGTCTCTCTCACATGGATGTTTTTCTGTCTCTCCCCATCCCACTCTCCAAAAAAATAAAAACAAAAATTAAAAAAAGACCACATTGGTTCCTGTTGAAAATACACTTCAGAAGAAAAAAAAGAAAGAAAATAGACTTCAGAGCCCTGGTTGGCATGGCTCAATGGTTAGAGCGTCTGCCTGTGCATCAGAGGCTCATGGGTTCAATCCCAGATCAGGGCAAGTGCCTAGGTTGCAGGTTCGATCCCTGATCCCTGCCCTCAGTGGGGGCAAATGCGTGAGGCAACCAATCATTGTATCTCTCTCACACTGATGTTTCTTTCTCTTTCCATTCCACCTTAATCCTCCCTTCCCCTCTCTAAAAATCAATGGAAAAAAATATCTGCCCTCCTTGGGTGAAGATTAAGAAAAACAACAAGGCTTCAGAAACACTTAGTTAAGGAGGCTGTTGGAATAATCCAGACAAGGAAATGATGGAGGAGAAGCCCCAGACCCTGGAGGGGAAACTGGGGGGCGTCATAGGCCCACTGGAGAGAAACAGAAACAGAAGAGCTTCCAGGGGAAATGCTGGAATCTAAGAACACTGCAAATGAGTTTAAAGTTCATGCTAGTCAAGGGGAGAATAATGAGCTATAAATCTTGAAGATACAGGTTTGTACCTTTAGAAGATACAGGTTTGTACCCCTAGAAGTCTTAGAACATAAGCCCCAAAGGGTGGGGTGTGTATGTTGGGACAAGGACCACCACCTCTGTTACCTTCCTGGTCCCAGAAGGTGATAGGTCTTTCTACGCAGCTCAGGAAGACCCTAAGTTGAAGGGCAGCTAAAGGACCCAGACAACCAATAAAGAACTGAATGAACTTAGAGGAAATATGTATGAACTAGAAGAATGAAGTGGCCATTTTCTCAGATGAACCAGGGGAGGAAAGAGGGAAAGGAGCAGTCATGTGAAAAATGAGGAGGAATCAGGATTTCAGGTATGGATATCTTGAGTTTGAGCTATCAGACACATAAATGGCATTGAATATGTAAGTATGAAATTCATGAGAGGTCTAGGTAGAAAATATAAATTTAAAAATTTTCAGAATATAGATGGATCTTTAAAACGATGAGATGGATGAGGTTGCCCAGGAAGTGAGGTTCTAGACAGAACTGTAGTGGAGATATAGATCTCTGACCAGAAATTGAACCCAGCATTATTAGGACAAGGCTTTAACCATGTCTTAGTCACTATGAATAACACTGCAATAAACATAGAGGTACATATATCTTTATGAATAAATGTTTTCAAACGTTTTGGGTAGATACCCAGGATTGCTGGGTCATATGGTAGCTCTCCACCCCTCCTACCTATCTTGTTTTTATTGTTAAACCTGACCCAAGTATATTTTTCCCATTGATTTTTAGGGTGGAAGGGAGGGGGAGGGACAGAGGGAGACATCAATGTGAGAGATACATTGATTGATTGCCTCTCACATGTGCCCTGACAAGGGCCTGGGATCGAGCCTGCAACTGAGGTATGTGGCCTTGACTGGAAATCAAACTCAGGACCCTTCAGTCTGAGGGATAACACTGTATCCACTGAGCCAAACCAGCTAAGGCCTACCGATCTTGATGTGGCTTCTATATATCCCGAGTTGTAAGATTTCTGTTCAGCTCGATTTGGGGTGATTCTGAATGATGGTTGTTCTGTACTTTAGTTGGAATTCTGATGTGGTTGCGAGAGGTTCTGAGTACCATGTTTACCTACCCTGTATCTTGACCAGAACCCCTCCTCCCACCAGGCTTGAAGGCTTTTTAAAAAAAATATATGCTTTATTGCTTTTTTAAAGAGAGGAAGGGAGAGGGATAAAGAGATAGAAACATCGATGAGAGAGAAACATTGATCAGCTGCCTCCTGCACACCTCCCACTGGGGATGTGCCCGCAACCAAGGTACATGCCCTTGACTGGAATCGAACCTGGGAACTTTCAGTCCACAGGCCGACGCTCTATCCACTGAGCCAAACCGGTTAGGGCTTGAAGGCTTTTAAGGACAGGTTATTAATTGCTTGGGGGCAATGTTGTGGGCTACAAATTAAAACCTTTGATCTGGCAAAGTGAGACCATCATGGCCTTCAAGCATATCAATAAGCATACAGTGCCAGTGTACTACAGAAGCAGTAACAAGTCATGGATGACCAGCTCCTCTTCTAAGATGTCTTCCTGAATTGCTATGCCAGAATAGAGAAATACTATTTGGGGAATAATATACCTTTCAAGATTTTGCTTACTGTTAATAGATAAGGAGGTTATAAAAATCAACGAGGCGCCCTGGCCCGTTTGGTTCAGGGAACATAGCATCAGCATGCAGACCGAAGGGTCCCGGATTCGATTCTGGTCAGGTACACGTACCTTGGTTGCAGGCTCCTCCCTGGCCCGGGCCCTGGTCGGGCCTCATGCAGGAGGCAACCAATAGATGTGTTTCTATCACATCGATATTTCTGTCTTTTCCTCTCTCTCTCCCTCTCTCTAAAAATCAATGGGAAAAAATATCCTCAGGTGAGGATTAAAAAACAAAACAAAACAAAAATCAACAAGGCTATGGTTGAAACAGTAAACAACTTTAACCTGGGTGTAGATGAACATGACCCTGAGGAGCTTCTAGAGATGATTCCTGAGAAACTGACTATTGAAAGTTTAAAAACATGGATCCCATCATTAAAAGATTGGTCCTTCAGGAAGTATTTCAGAAGGCATTGTTATCATAGATGATGGCTCTATGCATTATTGCCTCTGAAGAGCTACCAGTGGGAAAAGGATTGTGGATATTTTAAAATCAGTAGAGAGGAAATAACACTAAATTCCCATTCCACTTTACAAATTGACCCATAATATCCTCCTTCAATGTTCCCTCTGCGTCCACCTCATTTCCTGATAAAAATAGTTAGCCCTGGCCAGTGTGGCTCAGTTGGTAGAGTGTCGTACCATGCACTGAAAGGTCACCAGTTTGATTCCTGGTCAGGGCACATGTCCAGGTTGTGGGTTCAATCCCTGGTTGCATACGAGGCAACTGATCGATGTTTCTTTCTCTCTTCCTTTCCTTTCCTCTTTCTCTAAAGATCAATAAAAACATTTTAAAATAAAAAAATTTTGAACAAAGACTTTTAATTTATATATATGTATATATATATTTTATTCAGTTCAGAGAGGCAGAGATAGAAACATCAATGATGAGAGAGAATCATTGATTGGCTGCCTCCCGCAAGCCCCACACTGGGGATCGAGCCCGCAACCCAGGCATGTGCCCTTGACCAGAATCAAATACGGGACCCTTTAGTCTGCAAGCTGACACTATCCACTGAGCCAAACCGGCTAGGGCTAAAAGAAAATATTTTTTTTAAATGACTACTTAGCCAAGACCAGAAGTAATCTGTCTACCTCCTGACTCTACTGAAGGCTGAGAGATGGACACTCATTTGTTTCCCCCTCACCTACTTAACACCTCTTTTTGCCTCACTCTGCTCCAGGAAAACCGTTTTAGCACTCTTGCTCCAACCTGAGGCCAGAAAATTTCCATTAGGCCTCAAAAATATATACCCATTCATCCTTTCATTCATTCATATATCCATAAGCTTCAAGGACAAAATTTTCTTTTTCCACAGCAATTGCTAGGCATCTGGAGAAAAGATCACCTGAAGACCCAAACTCCAATACCTATGAGTGTATGAAAAATATCATACAAATTTTAAAAATAACTCTTTAATCATATACACATAAGGGGAGTAAAGGGCAGCACCAGGCCGACAGGGGAAGAGAGCACTGTGTTCTCCCTTCGTCCCAATGTCAGCGTGGCACCGTGCTGAGATCACACACACAAGTGGGCTGGGTTGGGAAGTAGCATAAGGGAGAGGACTGAAGAGACATAGGCAAGAGGGTGGAGGCAAGGGCTGGCAGTAGTCTCAGTCAGTAGACTCCAACACCGATTCACTTAGCGCAAGGTCCCAGTAGTGTTCAGCCCCGTGCTTTTTGAAATGCTCCCGAGCCATGTTCTCTGTAGGGCACTGTTTGAACTTCATGTCCCCAAAGCTCCGGTCTTTGGCTGTACCCTGAGAAAGAGACAAAATTTGTAATAACGACACTGCAACTTCTAGTTTAAATCAGATATTCTTTCATAAAACCTAAACACCTGTGTAGTGATGTGCCTAGCTGAATATGATTTGATGGTAAAAAGAAATTCTAATCTCCACCTCCTTGGATGTTGCATGAGTTTTCATGAATTTATGCGTAAGGGTTTGTTGGTCTTTTTTTTAAAAATATATTTTATTGATTTTTTACAGTGAGGAAGGGAGAGAGATAGTCAGAAACGTCAATGAGAGAGAAACATCGATCGGCCGCCTCCTGCACACTTCCCACTGGGGATGTGCCCGCAACCCAGGTACATGCCCTTGACCGGAATCGACCCTGGGCCCCTTCAGTCCGCAGGCCGACGCTCTATCCACTGAGCCAAACCGATTTTGGCATGTTGGTCTTTTTTGACTGAGTGGAAAAAGAGGAGTTCTGTGCTCTGGTGCTTGAGTGGAAGAGCAAGTCTGGAAGGGCTATGTGTGGTGAGATGGGATGAACTTGTCTCCCACCAGGCCTCAAAGACTAAATTTGGTCTTTTCAGGACAAAGGTGTTAGAGAACCAGAGGCCAAAAGGACTCTTTTCACAAGACTTAGTGAGACCCTGTGTACAAGAAGGCGGCTTTGGGGACCAGTGACAAAGAATAGAGGGACAAGGGGGAGAGGGAAATGGGAGCCAGGGGGACGACCTCCAGAGAACTGCAATAGAAAAAGACACTGGGTGGAAGCGCATTCTCACAAAAGGCACCAGTAGCAACAAGTCAGAAAGTGCTACCTCAAGAGACTTGCAGGGAGAAGACTCCAATAAGGAGGCTAGAGCAGAACTTGGCTTGTTTTTGAACCTGAGACACAATTTCTGAGGACACTCAGATAAATGGAAGAGATGAAGAGGCGGGATATTAAATATGCAGGTGGGGACTTATGAGACAAAAACGAAGGATACATGAAAAACAATTAGTAGCAATTACCTATAAAAGAGTGGTCTTAAAGAATCAGGGAATCAAAAGGGAACTATTTCATTAAGTATTTTCTTTGTTGAAATAAAATAGAATTTATTTTATTTTTATTTATTTTTTAAAAATATATTTTATTGCTTTTTTACAGAGAGGAAGGGAGAGGGACAGACAGTTAAAAACATTGATGAGAGCTGAAACCGGTTTGGCTCAGTGGATAGAGCGTCGGCCTGCGGACTCAAGGGTCCCAGGTTCAATTCCGGTCAAGGGCATGTACCTTGGTTGCAGGCACATTCCCAGTAGGGGGTGTGCAGGAGGCAGCTGATCGATGTTTCTCTCTCATCAATGTTTTGTTTTTGTTTTTTTAATATATTTTATTGATTTTTTACAGAGAGGAAGGAAGAGAGATAGTTAGAAACATCGATCAGCTGCCTCCTAGGTACATGCACCTAACCGGAATCGAACCCGGGACCCCTCAGTCCGCAAGCCGACGCTCTATCCACTGAGCCAAACCGGTTTCGGCAAGAACATTACTTTTATAATACAGAACTAGTTACTATATATGAGCACATTTAAAAAATTGCCCTAGTTGCCAAACCGGTTTGGCTCAGTGGAAAGAGGGAAAACTGGCTTGTATTACATAAAACAGAAAGAAATGCTGTGAGAAAAAGGAGATTCTAGCCCAGCCAGTGTGGCTCAGTGGTTGAGCATTGACCTACGAACCAGGAGGTCATGGTTAGATTCCCAGTTAGGGCACATGCCCATGTTGTGGGCCCAATCCCCAATCGGGGGTGGGGGGAGGGGCATGCAGGAGGCAGCCAATCAATGGTCCCTCTCATCATTGATGTTTCTCTCTCTCTCTCCCTCTCCCTGCCTCTCTGAAATCAGTAAAAATATATTAAAAAATAAAAATAAAAAATAGAAGGTACACATGAACTCAATACAGAAGAACAAAATGAAAACAATAATCACAAAGGTAAAAATATTTACAATGTATAAAGTGTATTTTGGAGTGGGAATAAAAGGATTATTGTACTATATCAGGACACGGATAGCTACTGAGAAAAAAACTTTTAATGTTGCCTAGAGAAATAGGATATTTTATGCTTCAAAACAGGAGAACAATGCTTACTTCACAAATTGGTCTGAATAAGCATATTCATTCATTCATTCTTCGGAACTAATACTGCTTCACTAAGATTTCAGGAATGAAAAAACTGTATAATCATAAAAAGTTCTATTTGAAGAGTGATTTAGTTATAATGAACAAAGTACAATTACACAAATAATCTAATTAGGTTCTCAAACAAACAAAAAAATACCTGACAATAGGGAGGGAAAAATTACATTTACATAAAACAGTATTGGATGTTAAACATGCCTCACCCAGTTGCACAGCTAATAAGTAGTTCTGCCCAGATTCCCCAACTTCTATGACTATGAAATAGCTCAACTGAGAATTTGTGATCTTGCCACTGGTTTTCCATACTCTTTTCCAGATGGCAGATACTAACATGATCTTCAATTTAACTAAAATATAATAAGTTAGAATTTGCTACCAAACGTTTAACAATAAATTCCCTCCCCCACCCCCAAAAAATCAAGAAACACAAATTACTTAAGGGATTAGTCATTACTTAATTTTACCATTCCATCACTCCATTTGAATAGTACAATCAAGAATTAAAGTTCTGCTACAGTGTTTAATAAAGAATCACCTTGCCCTGACCGGTTTGGCTCAGTGG
The DNA here is from genome assembly GCF_000327345.1 of Myotis davidii. Lineage (NCBI taxonomy): Eukaryota > Metazoa > Chordata > Mammalia > Chiroptera > Vespertilionidae > Myotis > Myotis davidii. The sequence continues at coordinate 333,619 of NW_006285129.1, read as the reverse complement.
ATAGAGCGTCAGCCTGCAGACTAAGGGTCTTAGGTTCTATTCTGGTCAAGGGCATGTACCTTGGTTGCGGGCACATCCCCAGTAGGGAGTGTGCAGGAGGCAGCTGATCGATGTTTCTCTCTCATCGATGTTTCTAACTCTCTATCCTTCTCCCTTCCCCTCTGTAAAAAAAATCAATGAAATATATTAAATTAAAAAAAAAGAATCACCTACCTCCCAGACTAGTACACATTTGTTGGTTTTCTTCACAGCTTCCTCATCGGATTCCTCATCATCTGGAAAAGACAACATAGCTAAGTCTTGCTCTAGATATAGACTAGAGACCAAAAATTAGCTTCTAAACAAACAATGTTCCAATCTACCCAAATTATTTTAAATATTGTCACCCTTTACCATGCGTTGGAATCAAATGTCTTCTGTTTCTCTTTACCCCAAATTAGACTGAAAGCTTTAAATAGGCAGGAAAATCAGTTAATTCAACAAACACTTATTGAGCACCTACTATGTGTCAAGAGTTGTGCCAGATACTGGGAGTAAGTAGATAAATAAAACGAGCAATTAAAAATAAAAACTTGTCATGAGCACTTTGAGAGCCAGGCTTCATATGCCAACATATGAGTCCATTCTCAAGGAGGTTTTAGTCTAATGGAGGAGGAGGGCAGATATATCAAACAAAAATAGGAACACCTATGAAACAAAATATAGGTCAATTATAGTAAAAAATATACTTTGTGCGCCGCCACCGTGCTCAGTGGTTGAGCATCGACCTATGAACCAGGTCATGGTTCAATTCCCTGTCAGGGCACATGCCCAGGTTGCAGGCTTGGTCCCCAGTAGGGGACATGCAGGAGGCAGCAGACCCATGATTCTCTCTCATCATTGATGTTTCTCTCTCCCACTCCCTCTCTGAAACCAATAAAACTATATTTTAAAAAAAAATAAACTTTGTAAGGTTAAAAAATACTTTAAGACCAAAATGTTAGGTAAAATAAAGTAAAAAAATAAGGCTCTCTGTATATGTTAAATGCCAACCAAAGTTTTCAAAGAAAATAATGAATACTGATGGAAGAATGGTGGCCAAGAGGATTTCAAATATACATATTTGATAAGATAAAGTTGGGCAAAAGAATGAAAAGTACATTTTCTTGAACAAAGCAGGAAGCTTTTTTGATCTGAAAATCTTTTTTGTTTTTGCCTTCAACCCCTTAAACATTTTTTTATCAAAAAATAATACAGCCCTGGCTGGGTGGCTCAGTTGGTTGGAGCATTGTCCCGTATACCAAAAGGTTTGAGGTTTGATTCCTGGTCAGGACACGTAGGGAGGCAACTGATCGTTTCTCTTTCACATCAATGTTTCTCTCTCAAATTAAAAACACACACAAACAACACAGACAAGGCCCTGGCTGGGTAGCTTAGTAGGTTAGAGCATCATTCAAGGTTCCAGGTTTGATCCCCCGTCAGGGCACATACAAGAATCAACCAATGAATGCATAAATAAATGGAACAACAAATTGATGTTTTTTTCTCTCTCTCTCGCTCCACCCCTTAAAAAAAAAACAAAAAAAAAAAAAACAGCCCTGGCCATGTGGCTCAGTCGGTTGAGCATGGTCCCACACACCAAAAGGTTGTGGGTCTGATTCCCGGTCAGGGCACATGCCTAAATGTTGGTTCAATCCCAAACAGGAGCAACCAATGGAGGTTTCTCCCTCTCTCTAAAATCGATAAAAACATCCTCAAGTGAGGATTTAAAATAAAGGATAAAATAGACAATGCACACATGGCAGGGAAACTGGTAGAAAGAGGGAAAAGCCTTCATGGATAGGCAGAATAACTAACACTCATGCACATGACCATGTATGAATGTCGAGCATATTCATAGTCCAAATGGGTCTTTCTAAAATTCCTGAACATTACCCAGTGTTAGCAAGAACGTCAGGAGGGGAACTGATGAGTGGACACAATACCATCTCAACTCCCACTTAATCCCCTCTAACCCCCATTCACCATCTCCCTTTGTGTTAGATGTCTGTTCATCCCACTTTATCCGATGCAGCATAAGACGCTTAAATTTCTTCTGGGACTTCGGGCCTGGAAACAGAAAAGAAGAATTTTGCCAAAATTGTGGAAGATGGTGGGGTAGAAAATAACCTCTGAGCGCATTCAATGCTGACATTTATGTGGTAGCTGAAGCAATCCCAGGAATCATACCTTCGGGCCTTTTACTCCAATAAACACAAAGCAGAGGCCCAGGATATTATACCCGGGTATGGTTCTAAAACAGTACCTTTTTCTCCTTTCTCCCACCATGCTAATCACTTCAAGGCACAGGGTTGCCTGGGGACAATCTCCCTCAATTTTTTCAGACTCACCCCCTTCCACTACTACCACGTTGACATCCTTGTGCAGTACCACCACCCCTGTCAGGTACAGTTGCCCAGCATTGGCCTCAATCTTGAACTTCTTGGCTGGGTTGCTCAAATTTCGAACTCTGGAGAAGGGAAAGTTTAGTTATGGCTTTCATTTTAGCATCGGTAGCTGCCTGAATGGAATGGCAAATAAAAAGATGAATCCAAAATGATTTTCTGTCTAGAAACAAAGGTCTTTGGAGTAAGCAAAGATCCCTAGTCAGGGCACATACTAGTATACTAATGCTTAAAAGGTAGAACTGATGAGTCTAGACGTATTTCTATGTCTATACTGTCTTATACTTTTCCAAAGTCTAAACCTCCACCTTAAAACAAGTAACAGGTAATCAAAATTTACTCTAGATGCTTAGAATGTAGTTACAATGCTATCCATAAAAAATTTCTAGGATACATGAAAAACTGTTAGTAGCAATTATCTATAGTGAGTGGTCCTAAAGGATAGAGAATAGGAAGGGGACTTCCTCTTAAGTGCCCTTCTGTATTGTTAGAATTTTTTTTCTAATCTGAACAAGGATTCACTACTTTTATAATAAACATATCACTTTTATAATAAAGAACTAGGTACTAAAACATTAAAAAAATAGAAGACACACAGGTAATCAACGTAAGAGAATAAAAACACTAAATCAACACAAAGGTAAAAAGTATTTACACTGTATAAAGTGCATTTTGGAGTGGGAATATCGGTAAAAGGTTACTGCAATACATCAGGATAAGGATATAGTTACTGAAGAAACTTTTAATGCTTCCTGGAGAAATAGGGTATTTTATGCTTCAAAAATCATAGATGATCTTTAGTTCACATCTTAGCCTGAACAAATATACTCACTCATTCATTCTTCAGAAATATTACTAGTCCACTAAGAAGCCTCAGACAAGAAGAGTAAGCCTTTAACCGTCACCATTGTAAAAGATTTACTAACTCCTCTTTACCCTAAGGTCATTTAAGGAGTAGGGGCTGATGTCAGTTATGCTTTTAGACCACAGTGATTCTGCCTCAAGGACTTGGAAATGTTCTAAGGGAAAGCTGCCAGTTTGAACACCTACCTATATACAGATATGTGTACCCCCTGTGAAATGTCTTCTTTAAGCTTTTTAATTTTCTTGACCTTTCTCTGTTCTGCTGTAAGTTTTCGGGCAGCGTTGGCCTCTTCATGCGCTCTGTCGTGACAGGAAGGACATCCACAAGTGAGAAAGGCATTGAAGATCAGAGGCAGGGCTGAGGCAAAGAGAGAGCAACGGAGGACTCTCCCCTCCCTTCAAATGTGGATCCCCCAGAAAAGTTTGGGGAAAATACCTGCCCTGGGTTTCCACCCAACCCCATGGCACTTACTTCTGTCTTTTTGCCATCTGAGCTCTGACATGGGCTTCTACCTTCGTGGGGTCTTGAACAGCTTCTGTTCCTAATACTCGCATCAAATTAGAAATTCTCACTGCAGGGGAGAGAGGACAGAAATGAATCTCCCAAATCGCTTCTCCGGCTGGGGATAACCTATCCTCTCTTCTCTACCAATTCAGATTGTTTACATATTTCAGATCTGCTGAAAAGCTACCCAGCCAGAGCTATTGTTTTCTTTTTTTAATTGAATTTACTGGGGTCACACTGGTCAATAAAATTACACAGGTTTCGCCTGGCCAGTGTGGGTCAGTGGTAAAGTGTCGATCTATGAACTAGGAGGTCACAGTTTGATTCCTAGTCAGGGCATATGCCCAGGTTGTGGGCTCAATCCCCAGTGTGGGGAGTGCAGGAAGCAGCCGATCAATGATTCTCTCTCATCATTTATGTTTCTGTCTCACTGTCCCTCTCTCCCTTCTTCTCTGAAATCAATAAAAAATATTTTAAAAAATTACATAGGGTTCAAGTGTACAATCCTACAGTACATTATCTGCACATTGTATTGTGCACTCACCATCCAAAGTTTAGTCTCCTTCCATCAACACTTATCCCTTATTTACTCTCTTTCACCTTGGGACCTTAATTTCTTTAGTATTTTCACTCCGATAACAGCATTTAGTGAAAGATCCTATACATAACAGTGCTCACTCAAAATCTATCTGAATAAGGAAAGGTGACAGGAAATTTGGAAAAGGAAGAAGAACCAATAAATGATTCTCAGGAACAGAACACAGAGAGATGCTAAAGTTCCTCTAGAATTGCAGGGATCAACATGCCACCCTTTTGTCCCTGCTTTTAAAAAACGTACCTTTGGGTTCCGGAGGAGGCATCAGGCCCAGCCTGACCTTCTCTTGTAGCTCCTTCTGTGCTTCCCTCCTTGTTTGCCTTCGAAGTTTCTTCTGTTCCTTCTTGGTGAGATACACCCCCAGAGTAACTGGTGTGTCGTTGTCGACTGTTAGTCAGAAAAATGAATGTACTATGGCAATAAGCGTATTAGAGGGACATTGGTGTTATATCAATCACATTAAAAGAATTTTTAGTTTACCCCTAGACGGTTTTGCTCAGTGGATAGAGCACTGGCTCGTAGACTGAAGGGTCCCAGGTTTAATTCCAGTCAAGGGCATATACCTCCGTTGCAGGCTCAATTCCCAGTCAGTGTGCGTGCCGGAGGCAACCAATCGATGTGAGAGACACATCAATGTTTCTCTCTGTCTCTCCTCCTCCCTTCCACTCTCTCTAAAAATCAATGGGAAAATGTCCTTGAGTAAGGATTAAAACAAAAAAACAAACAAACCAGAATCTTTAATTGTTTTGGTTATTTTTAGGTAATAAGGTTTTATTTTTAGACTCTGATTAAATAAAATTCAATATTATACCCCTTGTATTAGAACTCAAGATCTCAATCTATTTTTTCTGAAGTTACTGGAGATACTGATATTGGGAAGCAAATTTACTAATTGAGGTATTATCTCCTCTGTTCATCTCAAACCTGATAAAGACATTAAAGTGTTTTATAATCCACATAACTCTTTTTTGTTGTTAATCCTCACTTTAGGATATTTTTTCCATGGAAGGGGGGGGAAAGTGGAAGGGGGCGGGCAGAGAGAGAAAAGGAAACATCAATGTGAAGGAGACACATCGATTGGTGGCCTCCCACATGTGTCCCCACTGGGGCCTGGGATCAAACCTATAATCCAGGAATGTGCCCTTGACCGGGGAATTGAATCCACAACCCTGCAGTTCACGGGCTGATGCCCTAGCCACTGAGAAAACTGGCCAGGGCTGTGCTAATAAACCTTTGCTACAATAATGATAAAGAGAGAGAAAGGCTAAAGACAAAAATTGAAGGACAGATATTTAGAGTTGGTGCACAAGACTGGAGTTGGGAGTCAACACTATGGCAAAAGCCCAACTTGTAATATACATCAGTGAGGTCCTCTTGACATTAGGCCTCAGTGCTCTAAAGCTGCACTAATACTATAGCTGCTAGCCACATGTACCATTTAAGTGTAAATCGATTAAAATTGAATAAAATTAAAAACTCAATCCCTGCTATATTAGTGCAACTCAGTTTTTCAAGTGCTCAATAGCCACATGTGGACAGTGGCTACTATACAGATAGAAAACATGTCCACTGTCACATAAAGTTCTATTGGTTAGTACTTCTTTAGAGTCTTGACTGAGTAACCTATATATTACCTGGAGGGTTGAGCTGGGCTGGATGTTCAACAAGATTTGTGATTCCAAAATAATCTTCTCTCTTGGGATTTTGCTCTGTACTAAAATTGGAGGAAGAAGGGAAAACAGGATATGTGGGTAGAGATGATTCCGAGAGGGGGAGTCTCAGAAACACAATGAAAAAATCCACTCTCTGTAATAGCACTCAAGCACTTTTTAGTATTTGCATAGCTATAATATTTAATTACATCACACATCATTTTCAAGATGAGAAAACTGGGTCCTACTACGGTTGGATGCACTCTCCACACCAGTTATTCTCGACCTTTTTTCTACTCTAACACCTTGATAGATACCACATTCTCTCATTAGTAACATTAATTGGTTGACTAAGAAAGGGTAGGAAAGGCTGAAATACCATTTCCTAAAGCCATGTATCAGGATGATGAAGCAGATATAATTAATGCTCTCTAAATGTTTCTTTTTAAACATTTTTATTTTTTAAATTAAATTTATTGGGGTGACATTGGTTAATAAGATTCTATAGGTTTCAAGTGTATATCTCCATGACACACAATCTGCATACAGCATTGTGTGCCAGTCAAATCACCCTGTTACTATATATTTGGCTCCCTTTACTCTTTTCCAAATGTTTCTTATATGCTTTATTTACCATTCTCTCTCCCATCAACTAAGAATCTTTGCTCTATTCTAGAACTGGATCTTTAAGAAACATAAACACCCATTATAAGTAACAAAAAATATAAGAAACAAGTATGCTAAAAACAAATAGAATATATAACAAAAGCAAATAATTTATAGATCTGCTCTTTTAGATTGTGCCCATTTCTCCTACATTAACCAAAAAAACAAACAAAAAGAACTCATACAACGTACTCTTTTTAAGTATATGAGCTTGTGTACAGTTACCTATTTCTCTTGGATTTTAAATGTTTACTTAATGCATAAGTGTCATCTCTCCCATTAAAACTCTAGTTTTATTAAAAGGAACTAACAAACTCACAGGTCAAAGCCATTGGGGATGATATAAGAATCCCACCACTCAATTTCAGGAATATCTCCTTCCTTTAACTCCTTCTTAGGAGCAATGAGAGCCAGCCTAGTTGAAGTATGGATGCCTGTTTTTCGAGCTGCTTGTGAGATCTCTGCCTGCAGCTTTTCCAGTTGAGCCTAAGGACAAGATAAACCAAGAAAGGAGGATAAAACATGGAGTGGTAGAATCCCAAATTTTAAAACACTCCCCTGTTAAACTCTTTACACTTACTGTCACTAGTTCATAATTTCTGAAAGCTTAGAAAAAAGAGCTGTCCTGCTTTATTTTATCCTTTACTTAATACATCTCACCCTCATCACTACTTTCACCCAATGTGTGCTACAGCAAATGTGCAGAAATTGAATGTTATGAAAACTTCATTCTGAGAAGATAAAAACAAGGCAAAAGTCATTGAATAAAATTGCCTAAAACAGAGAAATGAGTTGACAGTATTTTAAGACTCTATTCAATGTCCTTTGTCGCCTAACTTCTTTGGAGTTCTAGGTTATATTCTTATCCAGATACCTTTGTCCGTAACCGCTGGGCAATCTTCTCAAATTTGCCCTTGTCGTGGAATTTAAAAGTGCGTCTCTGCCGCTGGGAAGGGGCAATTGAAACTCGGGGGTCAAAAAAGGTATTGGATTCCATGTCTTCTGATGGCTTTTCTTTAAGCTGTTGCTTGAATTGTTCCCTCTTCACCGCACGAATATTGGCCTTCAGAGTAGGCATTCGGTGTGTCAGCTCTATCTCCTTGCCTGTTGCATCTACAGTGCGACCTTGCTCATCAAGAATCAGGGGTGTAGGTTTAGTTTGATCTTTTAATTCAACTTTCCTGAAAAATAGCCCACACAGAAATAAATTGCATATGGAACAATAAGGCAAACAAAAAGCAAACAGAAAATAAAACAAATCAAAACCCAACAAACACAACCAGGTTACCCAATTCTAGGGAACGTAAACCCATAAGTGAGTAATATCTTGATTGAAAACACCAAACTGGTTATTTGACTATAAAGTACAATCAATGTTGGACTTGGACTTGCAACATGCATTAGCCAATTGAATGTATGTGGAAGGAACTATGTGTGCTAGTTCTAAGCCAAGGTCTTAAGAGATATCTCACTCTCACGCACTACTGTGATCCATCACAGGAAGAACTTGGAAGCCACTGACACAGAAGACTGAGGAAATGCATAGAATAGACTTGAACCGAAACTCACAG
>NW_006285129.1:317704-325087 GCF_000327345.1 Myotis davidii | reverse complement strand
ATAGAGAAGAGGTAGGAACCAGAAGACCTGATTTTATTTCTAGCTTCAATATTAGATGAATAATCTTAACCTCAGTCCTACCAATTATAGAAATATTATAAACTCTGCAACAGGAAAGCCAAAAGAATAAATTCAACTGGTATTTACTGAGTTTATGTAAGAAATATGTAACCGTGAGAAATAATTTAGGTTCCTTGGAAGAAGAGGATTAATGATATTCAAAGGCATTTATTGCTTCTCAAGCTTCAGAAACAAGGTTCCATGAAATAGATACTCACGGGGGAGCAATGCCCATGGCATGAAGATTGGCCAGGCCCACCATATTGGCATTGCCAATGAGCCCTGGCTTCAGTGCCAGCTGGGCTTGGATGCGGGCTTGTAGTTCAGCTGCTTTCCTTGCCTTCTCAATGGCATCATTCATGAAAGTGGCGGCCTGGGAGGGCTGAATAGTGTTGCCAATTGGAAGTCGCTCTGGTTGAGAGGAAGAAGGAGTCTTTGGCTGTGAGATGGGTAAAAAGAAGTCAGAATTAGATGGATTAGGCAGGCAGGTAGGTAGGTGGGTGAGCACCCATGCACACACACACACACCCACACACTCACTCACGCACACGCACACCCAGTGGTAGACTGGAGTGAAACGTGCAGGCACTTCTGGACTCTCATTTGAATGGATGGCAAGAAATTCTGTGTTAAAGATTCTTCTTTTCAGAGTAATCTGGGTATAATACCTGAGGTGTAGGGGGGCTGATGAAACTCAGTTGTTTTTTCCTCTCCTCGATTTGACGTGTTGCTGCCTCCATCATCTGTTTGATCTGCTCTCGGGAATAGGGGAGAGTTGAAAAGCTGTTAATGACTCTTTTTTATTTCTCCCATACAAGTTCCTAAATCCAAAGGGCTTTCAGGTCTAGAGGCTTAACATTTTTTGAATGACTACATCACATTCTGCCTGTATCATAGGCTAGAAAATTTAGTAAAGATGAATCTACATAGCTAAGCACTAAAATTTTTCAACCTATCTTCCCAAGGCAGGACTGGTATGTTAGGTAGTAACATAGCTTGATGACTAAGACTTTGGAGTCAGAGAAACCTGAGTTTGAATCTTAACTCTGCCACTTAATGCTGTGTGACCTTGGACATGGTATTTAATCCTAAACCTCCAAGTGTCTAAAAGGGATAAAAACAGTAACACATACCTTACCAAAGCTACTGTGAGCATTTAAATAACATATGCAAACTCATAACAGAACTTCTATTCCTAGAATAGAAATCATCATGCCTTTTTTTTTTTTTTTAAATCAGGTTGTTGGTCCCTGAATTACTTGTTCGGGTAACCAGAGATGACAATACAAGGACCTGCTTCATAGTCACTGTAAACTCCTTGAGGACACAATCAAATGAACTCTTCTTAAATTTTCCAAGAGAACTGGTGTCAAGGGGCTCCGAGATTATATATATATATATAAAATTTTATTGATTTATATTCAGAGAGAGAAGGGTGGGGCGAGGGGACTGGGGAGGGGGGAGAGAGAGAAACATTGACTTGTTCCACTTATTTATGCGTTCATCCGTTGCTTCTTATATGTGCCCTGACAGGAGATCAAACCTGCAACCTTGGAGTATTGGAACAACATTCTAACCAACTGAGCTACCTGGCCAGGGCACTCCAAGATATTTAAAATTTATTGTGTTAATCCTCACTGGAGGATATTTTTTCCATTGATATTTAGAGAGGGTGGAAGTTGGGGGCGGTAAAGAGAGAGAGAGAAAAACATGTGAGAGAGACATATTGATTGGTTGCCTCTGCACACACCATGACCGGGCCAGGGATTGAGCCTACAACCAAGGTACGTGCCTTTGACTGGAACTGAACTCAAGACCCTTCAGTCTTCGGCCAACACTATAACCACTGAAAAAACTGGCTAGGGCAACTTTTTTTATATATTTTTTTTTATTGATTTCAGAGAGGAAGGTAGAGGGAGAGAGATAGAAACATTAATGATGAGAGCGAATCATTGATAGGCTGCCTCCTGCACACCCCCCACTAGGGATCAAGCCTGCAACCTGGGCTGTGCCCTTGACTGGAATTGAACCCGGGACCCTCCAAGTCCGCAGGCCAATGCTCTAGCCACTGAGCCAAACTAGCCAGGGCAACACATTTTTTTTTTGAGTAGGTAATATATTTACATAGTTGAAAATGTAAAAAGTACAAAAGCTTATATTGTGAATTCTTCCACCTCATTCTCTACTAAAAAACATCATTATCAGTTTCATTCCTTTCAGAAATATCATATAAGCAAACCTATCTACCCAACAGAATATATCCATATATATTTCCTCCCAAGAAATTTTAACTGGTGTAAGAAACAGTTACTGCTTATGAGGTATCAAAATTGTCTAACAGTGACCATTAAAAAAAACAAACCAGGTAATTCCTATTAAAAACATTAAAAGTCAACTTGAAACTATTTAAGTGGATTATACCTTCTCTGAATTGTTTTTGGAAATTCTCTTCTGCCATCAAGCTGAATTCTGATTATCTCAATAATTTTCTCAATGACCCAATGAGGTAGATAACAGGGTAAATGACATTATGTAACACACCCTGCCTGTCACATAATAGGTGCTCAGTAAATGCCTTTCACTAACCTTCAACTGAAATACTCCTGGTTAATCCAAGGAATGATGAAACATAAAACAGGAAATGAAAGTTCCCCAATACTAAACACTAATGCACATCGAGGCCACAGTAAATCTGGATCCACATATCTCTTGCTTCTCCAACTCACAAAATGACTGTTTCCAGTTCTTTTTTTTTTTTTAAACCTTTACCCGAGGAGTGAGGATACTTTTTCCATTGATTTTTAGGGAGCAGAAAGGAGGGGAGAGAGAGAAACATCAATATGAGAGAGACACATCGATTGGTTGCCTCCTGCAGGAGTCCAAACTGGGGCCAGGTATTGAACCTGCAACCAAGGTACATGCCCTTGCCCAGGAACCAAACCAAGACACTGTTTCTCGGGCCAACGCTCTATCCATTGAGCAAACCGGCCAGGGGTGTTTCCATTTCTTAATACTAACCTGGAGCTTAGTCAGCATGCCAGGGCTCTCTGAAGGAGGCCCAGGGATCACTTCTGGCTCCTCTTCTACCTCCTCAAAACGGGGTATCCGTCGCTTCTTTACTCCTGATGATTCCTTGGAGATCTCAGAGTCATCACCAAACACTTCCTAAGGGAACCCAAGATGAAAGAGGAGTTGTATCCCTGCCCATGGGAGAAGAGAAGAATCATCCTAGTTCCTATCAACATTTTGTGGCATTTCCCAGAGTCTTCTAGACCCTCCACCAAATGGACCATCTCACCCAACTTCATCATTCACCCACTCCAGTCAAGCAAATTTCATCCCCATGTCCTTATCAACATGCCCAACTCAAGGTCTTTGCAAATGCTACTGCCCATATGTGTAATGATCTCCCTCAACTTTCCCACAACCCCTGTTCCAATTCCTGCCTAAAACTCACCTCCTCCAGGAAGTTTTCCTCATTAATAATCTCATCCCATACTGATCAAACTGTTGTTTTGCTTTCTCTTAGCACTTAATAGCTTGGTTTATACTATGTAAAATTACATTCTGCTTGCCCAGTGTTACATCTTTCAATGTTAGTACTTTCTCCCAACTAGAACCTAAGCTCTTCCAGGACAGGGGCTTTCTCTTTCTTCTTCAGTACTCCCCAATAACACTTTGTTCTTATCAAACAATGGGAACTCATTGTTGACTAGCTTGCAAGGTGAATTTAACAGGACCAAGAATGGCCAACTGGAAGGGACAATGGGAAAAAGCAAATGTACACACCGGTGGTAGGCTTTGGGTGACATCCCCTCTTCACTAGGAGGGCTCGTGTTTTGCAAGGACATATCCTCGGCCAGGGGTGAGCGCTTCCTGGAACTCCTACAGTTCAAGAAAAAGGACTCTCCCATAATATATTGTGTGGGGTTGGGACGTGAATGGACCAAAAAGGGACCCATATCCCAGGGCTATCTAGATACCTCCTTCAAGAAACCGTTTTTATTAATCCCACCTAAGCACTTATACAGCAGCATGCCCTATCATAACTCATGTTCACTCTACAGATCTGTGTACACTGTATATCAAGCATTCCCCTTTAAAGATAAAATTCAACAAAAGTCTACAGTCAACCCTAAAATTTACATGAAATTGCTACTCATATTTTATAATTTGTGATTATTTTGTTGTGCTCCCCCGACCCTCAGCCCTTAAATAGCAAATTCCTTTAAGGCAAGGACTAGCTCTTATTCTGCTGATTACCCTCCAATGCCCTAAACACAAAGAGTGCATGAATGTTTGTTTCTCTTAGTCCCATAGCCTGGCCAGGGACCAAGCAGACATTGCTTATTCCCCTTTTGTGCCTCAGGAAAAGCAATAGGATAGCCAAAGTATCAAAAGCACTTTGGAAGGTTTGATAGAAGTCACAGAAAGATCTTTTTTAAAGATAGAGACAGAGAGCAAAGATATATAGAGATCAGCTACTTGATACTGCAAATATTCAAAGAGGCCATGACCAATCAGCAACCATAGAATAAAAAGTGAAGGAGGTAAGGGAGCAATGATGGTCCCATTAAGTACTCTACTCATGGGGCCAGATGGCTAGTAAGATGCTATATAGACAAATGGCAGGCTCTCCAGACAAATAATAAATAGTAACTGTTGTTAGGTATTCCATCTGTAAGTCCATTGCAGAGAAACCTCTAAAAAGGAGCAACAATAAGGTCTACACTCAGGTAGCAGTGGAATCACATTCTGAAGCAATCTATTAGGCATCAAGCAAATCGAAGCATAAAATCTTAGATCAATCAATTTTTAGGTAGTAGTAAAGGTGCGGGGAGGGGGAGAAAGAAACATAGGGAAACACGAGAACCAAAATCCCTAACTGTATATGAAAATAGGACAAATTTATCAATTGTTTCCTTGGAATATTTCAACCCATGAACTTAGGTAGTTCATTACCATAGACGGTGATAACACAAGTTAACCCCCTCTGCTTTCAGCTCTAAGTAAGTACCTCTCTTGAATATTAGGTATTCTAATGGTGGATCTCTAAGTGTGAGCCAGGTAAGCTCAGCAACTTTGTTACCATTCAAAACACTCCCGAGTTCATCAGATAGCTAACTGTAACCTACCTTTAGCTCTCGTTTTCTGCTCCTGTCACTGCTAGACTTGGAATGTCTAGAGCTTCGGCCTTCCTCTACAGCCTCAAACAGTTTGTCCACAAAGCGGAGAGTAGAATCATCAAGAAAAGGTTTCAGATGGTCTAAAAGGAAAAAAAAAAAAAAAAAACGGGTGGTAGGGTTAAAAAGGTAAGACTTTAGTCTAATACTAGGCATATAACAGACACCAACACTGGAAATTTATCCCTGAGGGAGGAAAATCTTTTAAGTTCTTTGTAGGATTCCCATAAATCCTCTCACACCGAGTAACTTCGCCTTATGAGGTAAAAATACAGTTATAATTCTTCAGAGTAGGAGGTAGCATAGCCAGACCAAACTATTTAAGTTGAGCATCAAACTTTAGACGAAAAAAATCTCCCTAACTCTTCCCCAAATAGCAGAGACGATCATTAACAAAATCTACCTCCCTCAACTTTTTCATAACAACTTCTACATATTTAGATGATGTATCCTCCTCCCTTTAATATATTTCTTAAGTAAGTTTAACTTAGGTAACTCAGGACAGTGGTCAAGGGATGTCAGTCTGAGATTCAAAATGTTACAAAAATAAGAAATAAGAGAAAAAGCAAAATCAGTTGAGGTATTTTCATTATAATGCAAGAAAAAAAATGTAGCCTGATCCTTTTGGGAAAGTTCAAAGCAGTCTTTGGGGTCATCTCAGGGTCAGTCAGAAGATTCAGAAAGGTACATACCAGCTGCCTTCTTCTTGTCCATGCCCTTCCCCACACAGTTCAGTGCTGCTGTGACGACTGTGGGCTCCGAGAAGCCCAGTACCCTCTTCACTGTCTTCTCTATCCATGGTTTTAGCTCATCCAGCTCCCTCTTCGACAGCGCCATTCTTCAGGAAAAGGAGGCTAGCTCAAACGGAGTTCTATACAGCACCTAAAAAGAAATCAGGAAAGTCTAAGGTAGAGGATAGGAAAAGACCAAAGTGATTCCAGGCAATGATTAGTACATCATTATGCTTAGGCCATTCCTCCACTTCATTTCAAGCCAAATACTTTACCTAAAACGCATACTTCATAGCAAAAAGAACTCCATCCTGTTTGATTTTTAACCCTAACTTAGTATCAGTGGGTCAATTAAATTTGTGGAATACATAAACCAACCCTGGGAATAATCTAGTCTGAAGAATGAGTTTTAGCCCTGGCTGGTATGGCTCAATTGGTTGGATGTCCTCCTGGCATTGAAAGGTTGCCATTTCAATTCCCGGTCAGGGCACATGCCTGGGTTGTGGGCTCGATCCCCGCTTGGGTGCATGCAGGAGGCAGCTGATAGATATTTTCTCTCTCTCGCTTCCCCTCTCTCAAAAAAATCCAAAAAGATAGAGTTCTAGCTTCTTTTTTGATCCTGTCATATCAACAAGGACTTGTTTTATAACATGAAAACAAGATTGAAAAAAGTCTACCCAGGGTTTATCTTTTCTACTTCTAAGCTGGCATTCCTTAGCTTAGTGGTTCTCAACCTGTGGGTCGTGACCCCTTTGGGGGTCGAATGACCCTTTCACAGGGGTCGCCTAAGACCATCGCAAAACACATATATAATTACATGTTGTTTTTGTGATTAATCACTATGCTTTAATTATGTTCAATTTGTAACAGTGAAATTGGGGGTCACCACAACATGAAGAACTGTATTAAAGGGTTGCAGCACCCTAACCGGTTTGGCTCAGTGGATAGAGCGTCGGCCTGCAGACTCAAGGGTCCCAGGTTCGATTCCGGTCAGGGACATGTACCTTGGCTGCGGGCACATGCCCAGTAGGGGGCGTGCAGGAGGCAGCTGATTGATGTTTCTCATCGATGTTTCTAACTCTCTATCCCTCTCCCTTCCTCTCTGTAAAAAAATCAATAAAATTTTTTTTTTTTAAAAAAAGGGTCGCGGCATTAGGAAGGTTGAGAACCAATGCCTTAGCTCAACCCAGACCTATAGATTCCCTTTCTTTTAAGGGTTGCAAGTAAGGGAGGGCTTATCCAGGTCAGTTTATCCTATATTAAAGCTCATAATCCTTAAGACTATTTGGTCACTTTTTTTTTAAATTGTCCATCTTTATTATTTCACAAACAACTGTGACAAATCATTCGGCATCTCGGTGTTTCTATATCTGGACAACTTACATCTTATTCATCAGCCCTGCACTGTT
>NW_006285129.1:314715-317691 GCF_000327345.1 Myotis davidii | reverse complement strand
TGAACTGTTCCTTTTTCAAAAACATAGATACCATCCAAAAATGTTCTGATATCCTTGTTTTTAACTATTGTGCCTTGCTGAATCAAAGCAGCTGAATCTGATACAAGTTCAATGTCATTTCCTTTAAGAATCAACTCATCTGTCGGGGCTTGAGATACTGAACAAGTAATGCCTGACCTCATCTGAACTCTACGGATGTATTTTTCACCCATGAAATTTCTAATTTCAACAAGAGAACCATTCTCCTGAATAACGACGTTGATGGGGAAGTGATTGTAACGGAAGCCCAGTGTAACACCCTTGACCATGTTCTGCACATGACGGCAGGTAGTGCGAACTGTGGCCAATTCCTTTCTCTTCCCCCACCACTTGTCAACCCAGAGCCTCTTCTTTGTCTTTCCAAGGAGACTGAGCTCTACATTGATTTGATTGAAGTCCCTCCACAGGGTGCCTCTGGGGCCCTTCACAATAACTGTGCGTCCCTTCAGAGTGATGTCCACATTTTCTGGGATGCCCAAGTCTGACTGCTGAGAACGGTCTTCATCCTCGCAGCAGATGCGGCAAAGAGCTGGTCACATTTCTTTGAACTCATATTCATCCCAGTGAGAATTCTATATTCAGATAATTTTCTCTCATGTCCTAGCTCAAGCATGTCAAACCCGCGCGCCATATGTGGTCTACAACAAATATTTCTGTGGCCCAGCCAATATAACGGTATGTTAGAAACTTTTTAATAAAAATTTCATAACTTAATTTTTACAATATCCTGTTATACATAATAACGAACTACAATGTTCGCTAATGACTGATTACTATAATCGTGTTGCATTCATTTCCTTTACGCACCTTACGCGCAGGCGCACCATTTCTCTCCATTAATACTAGCACCGAATATTTGAACAGCCAACTGCCACATCATTAGTCTTGTACTGACTTGTTTGGTGTGCGCAAAAGGAAATATTTTGCTTTCGGAGAACAAGAACAATAGGCTTATTTGTGTTACGCTTATTAATTTGTGCAGTTATTCAGTGTCTAGTAAGTTAATGTTCAAGAAAAAATAATTTTTATTAAAATGTTCTATTATTTTATGTTAACGATTACTCATTTATTTCAGCCCTTTGTATTCAGCATGTCTCTATCGAAATAAACCTACGTTTCTATGAAAATTGAAGCTTTTGTGTTTTTGCGGCCCACATCAACTTCAACCTTGTTTATTTGGCCCATGTTAGCCTTTGAGTTTGACATGCTTGTTCTACAGGGTCTCTGTCAGTTGACTTGATAAGAGTAAATCCCTCAGCTCAGAAAGGAATATCCTCATTTGGATGTTCTAGTTCTTTGCTTTTTTCACCTTTATTCTCCTATTATTTAGCTTAGTAGAGAAAACACTATCATAAAGGACTCTCTACAACAAATCCTTGTTACTTAATGCAAGCTGGTATAATTCTTAAACATTATTCATGTTTCCATTCTGATCTCCAACCTAAATCTCAACTCAAAACTCATGAGCTTGGCCGGGGTGGCTCAGTGGTCGAGCATCGACCTATGAGCCAGGTCAGATTTCCATACCCGGTCAGGGCATATGCCCTGGTTGCAGGCTCAATCCCCAGTAGGGGCGTGCAGGAGGCGGCTCATCAGCGATTCTCTCTCATCACTGATGTTTCCATCTCCCTCTCCCTTCCATTCTCTCTCTAAAAATTAGAAAACATATATTTAAAAAACTCATGAGCATAGAGAACATTTTATGTCCCTGACTTCCTCCATAATGCCTAGAAGTCAGTAACTGCACTAACCTCCCAGGAGTGCAACCTATCAAGGTCTAACCTAGGAATCAATCTTCCAATATGTTTTAAGGTATCTTTTCTCCTAAAAGATCATCTGATTAACTTCTACTTTCTTGGCAGGTTTATCCTCTTTAAGATCCGTTGTTAA
Source organism: Myotis davidii (assembly GCF_000327345.1). Lineage (NCBI taxonomy): Eukaryota > Metazoa > Chordata > Mammalia > Chiroptera > Vespertilionidae > Myotis > Myotis davidii. The sequence continues at coordinate 315,762 of NW_006285129.1, read as the reverse complement.
ACAGTTGTATTTAATTTTGGTATAACCGTAAGCAGCTAGTAGATTAAAATCATGAAACTAGGAGTGAAAAAGATTTTATGCCTCAGTGACACATGACAGAAACAGTTCTCTCTTCACCCATCACGAAATAGCAGTATAACCTACCAATCTCTACATATTCAGTGTGTCCTGCTCAAAAGCAGCACATCCTGATACCAGAGTGAAGAAAAGCGCTCACCATGGACAACACCAAGCCTCTACTATTTAGCAGCCTTCGGGCAAGTGAGTCCCTCTAAGCCTCAGTTTACCCATCTTACAAAATGAGGACAACGGCCATACCTACACTGCACTTAACCCGTTCAATAAATATGTACGGTGCAACTACCAAGTGCCAAGCAATCCGCTGGGCGCTGAGGATATGCACACCAGTGAACAGACCAGCGAAGAATCGCCCTAAGAGGGGTATAGTCCGGCCAAGCGGAATCACAGGCGAGAGGGTGCACGCAGGGTGGAAACCCACAGCAGCGAAGGAGGAGCCGCTCATCCGATGCAAGGTGTGCCCAGGCGCTAGAAACAGCTGTATCCAAGTCCAAGCAAGATGACGTGCACACGGAACAGGCAGTGGGCAAAAATCAAAGGCTCACACAGTAACTAGCTTTGTCACTGATCAAACGTTGAACAGTCACCGAGTGGGGTGGGGTGGGGGGCGGTGTTTGCTATGAGGAGGAAGGCGAGGAAGGCGGAATGATGTCTGAATGAGCGGGGAGCAGAACCCAGTCTTCGGAAGGACTTCCTCACGCCGGGCTCTTCTTCACCACAACCCGAGCTACCCCCCACCCCCAATCCCTATCCTTCCCTTCCTGCCCCCTCCTCCCTCCGGCGGGTCCCGAGTCCCCCTTGTTCCACCCAAACTCCCCATTTCTGAGCTAGTCTCCCAGCCCGTCTCCTTCCCGCCCCCGCCCTTTCAACAATCTCCTTCTCAGCCGTCCTCCCACAGCGCCTGGTGCTCCTTCGGCTGCCGGCCCGCGGAGCCTGCCCGCTGCGGTCCTCCTGGGGGAGGAGCCCGGG
>NW_006285129.1:311675-314501 GCF_000327345.1 Myotis davidii | reverse complement strand
TGCCGGCGGCGGGGCGCACGCGCAGTGGAGCCCTGGAGGTGCGCCCTGCGAGTTGCAGCCTGCCTGCTGCCGCTTCCCAGCCAAGTCCATCCAAGAGGTTACTGCCCGCTCAATTTTGCATAAAGCATCGTTTCTGGTGTGGAGAGTAGGTGTGCTGAAGTCACGCTAAAACTAAAAGCGAGCCCCAACGCAGCCTTTCTGGCAGAAAGTCAACCCCTGGGAAGAGTCGACTTTCCTAGTCTTAGCCACGTCTCCTTAACCTTCTCCCTCGGTTAAATGAACGGTGGTACCAGAGACCAACCACCCGGAAAAAAAGGCGAGTGTAGGACTCTGGAGTTAGTAGCGCCCTCTACATTTTATTATGTCATTCACTAATTGATGGAACAAATATTTATTGACTGCCTACTAGAATGTGTCGGGAATCCTCTGAGAATCAATATTGCTTAATGATTAAGTAAGACCTGGGCTTTAAAGCTCGACTACTTAGATTTGTATTCCAGTTCTCCGGCTCATTAGTTGTGACATTAGGCAAACTACTGCCAGTGGTTCTCAACCTTCTGGCCCTTTAAATACAGTTCCTCATGTTGTGACCCAACCATAAAATTATTTTCGTTGTTGCTTCATAACTGTAATGTTGCTACTGTTATGAATCGTAATGTAAATATCTGATATGGAGGATGGTCTTAGGCGACCCCTGTGAAAGGGTCGTTCGACCGCCAAAGGGGTCGCGACCCACAGGTTGAGAACCGCTGAAGCCCTCTATTTCCTCACCTGTAAAAAAAAATCCATCTCATTGGGCTGCTCTGAGAACATGAGTGACTAAGGACAATGCACTTAAAACAGTGCTTCTCAATAAAGCTATAGGATACAGGATATACATACATGTATAATAGACATCTCTATTATAGATATTTTATATATTACTTATATCTACTAGATCGCTGTAAACAATTTACACAATGAAAACTGAATTGATTCCCCCTCCCCCAAGAAAACACACTCCAGCTCCCAATACAGTCTTCCTCGTCGCAGTTAATGGCAACTCTATTCTTACAGTTATGCAGACCAGTAATCTTGGGAGTCATCCTGGACTCCTGTTTCATTGGCCCTTTTTTCAAAATATTTACAGAAACTCTTCTGCTTCTCACCACCTTCACTAACATCACTTTTATGTTTGGATTATTTTAGTAGTCGCCTAACTGCTTTGTCCCCTTTTAGTCTCTCACAAAAACATAAGTAAATTATCTGGTACTATAGTGAGCATGTTAAACACATTAAAAAGGTTATATTACTCCCCTGCTCAAAACCATCCCCCCTGGCTTTCCATATTCCTGAGTCAAGTGCCCTCCAATATGTGCCCCACTCCATCACCTCTGTGATCTCATCTATTGCCACTCTTTACTCATTCAGCTTTAGAATCCTGTTCCTTGGACATGCAAAGAATAATGCCAAGCTCAAGGTCTTTGCATTTGTTGCTTTCTGCCTAGATTGCTTTTCATCTAGATACTCAACAGTCCCAATTTTAAGGGGATACCTGTTTCCAGAGCACTAACCATAAGATCCTTAAATTGTGATCGGAACAGGCCTGCCAGAGGCAATCCAGTGTCACAGGTACATAAGAACAAGGTAGGAGGTATTGCATGTAGCACCTTGTAAGTGGATGAGTACCAAACCACACCTCTTCTGAACCCAATACAGAGGTAATTAGGACAATCCCTACTCATTATATGAACACGAGCTATTTTCTACCTTCCCAGAGAAGGGAGTGGAAGGTCTTTCTACTTGCCCTGACAACATGAGCTGTTTAGAACTTCAGCCAGCTACATAAGAACAAGGTAGGAGGTATTGCATGTAACACCTTGTAAGTGGGTGAATACCAAACCACCTCTCTTCTGAACCCAATACAGAGATAAATATATTAGGACAATCCCTACTCATGAACACGAGCTATCTTCTACCTTCCCAGAGCAGGGAGTGGAAGGTCTTTCTACTTGCCCTGACAACACGAGCTGTTTAGAACTTCAGCCAGCTGGCCAGATACCCACTTTACACATGAGGCCTCTCAATGGACCAGCTACTAAAGCCGATCATTGCCCTGGGGGACATGGACAATGGTCAGGACTGGAGATTAAGACAAGCAGGGTATAATTTCAGAGACAAATGATAGATTTTAGTCACCCCTTAGTATTTTGGAGGAAGCTCAGAAGCAACTTTTACTTCAGAGGAATACTGCGAAGTAACAGGCCTGGTCCTATCTCAAACATACCCTACCATTTTGGCAACAGCCAGGCTTCCATTCTTCACCAATAGCAACTGGCAGGAGGTGACACCATGCTCAAAATCATAGGAAAATGATGTAGTAAAGACCAGGGTCAGAGATTGACAGGTGATTCAGGAGTATCAAAGCCTAACTGACTAACTTGTTAAAATGAGGTTAGACAAAGGTGACCCAGTCAAAGATTATCTGTATCTAAAATTTCTCCAACCACAGTGTGAGCTTCCAGAGGGCAAGGCCCAGATCTAAGCTATTTCTGTGCAATGCCCTGTAATACGTCTTCTTCACCATACAGCTGCCAAGTGGAAGAGAGATCAAGCCGTGAATGGCAAGAACAATGGCTTCAGCATATCTTCTGGCAGGCCTGCTTTATCAATTAAGTGTGGTATTTGTGCAAGGGAGAAAAGATAGTGAAAAGAAAATTGAGGCCAGAAATCTGAAGCCCCACTACTACACCACAAGGGGGCAATGTGTGGACACTAGCAATCTGGAGAGGTTGGAGGCGGGGTGGCCTTGGCAATCTGCTCTGTTTAATTTTTTTCTTTATTGAT
>NW_006285129.1:310870-311496 GCF_000327345.1 Myotis davidii | reverse complement strand
AGCATGGCTGTCAGGGGAACAAGACAAGAGGAACTACACAGCAGGAGAGGAAGCAGGGTAGCTGTTCTTCCCAGGGGCCAGATCCCGCCTCCGCGCACCTCCCCCACCCTGCCCCGCTCCTTTTTTTAAGAACACCATGCTGAGAGCTGCGTCTTGGTTGAAGTGGGCTAGCAGCTTCTGCCTACCCTGTTCTCCAGGGGGTTGGCATCAACTCTCCTTCTATCAGCAGCATGGCTGTCAGGGGAACAAGACAAGAGGAAATACACAGCAGGAGAGGAAGCAGAGTAGCTGTTCTTCCCAGGGGCCAGATACCACCCCCCACCCTCCCACCCCCCGTTGTGGTATTTGTGCAAGGGAGAAAAGATAGTGAAAAGAAAATTGTGGCCAGAAATCTGAAGCCACACTACACCACAAGGGGGCAATGTGTGGACACTAGCAATCTGGAGAGGTTGGTGTTTGATTCCGGTCAAGGGCACATGCCTGCCTTAGTTGTGGGCTCGATCCCCAATGGGGGTGGGGGGGTGGGCGGAGTGCAGGAGGCCGCAGATCAATGGTTCTCTCTCATCACTGATGTTTCTCTCTCTCTCTCCTTCTCCCTTCCTCTGTGAAATCAATAAAAATTGATT
>NW_006285129.1:303320-309867 GCF_000327345.1 Myotis davidii | reverse complement strand
CATCCCATGAACTAGAGGTCATCAGTTTGATTCACTTTCAGGGCACATGCCCAGTAGGGAGCATGCAGGAGGCAGCCAATCATTGATGTTTCTATCTCTCTCTCCTTCTCCCTTCCTCTCTGAAATCAATAAAAATTGCTTTTAAAAAAATCACAGACCCTGGAGTGCCTTTTGGGGAAAGGCAGGGAAGGTGGTGGGGTCCTCCGTCTAGACCAGTGGTCGGCATACTCATTAGTCAACAGAGCCAAATATCAACAGTACGATTGAATTTCTTTTGAGAGCCAAATTTTTTAAACTATATAGGTAGGTACATTGTTATTGACTTAATTAGGGTACTCCTAAGGCTTAGGAAGAGCCACACTCAAGGGGCCAAAGAGCCGCATGTGGCTCACGAGCCGCAGTTTGCCGACCACGGGTCTAGACTCCCGTTTGAGCACTATAGGACAGTGTTCTCAAATTTTAGCAGGCATCAGAATCACCTGCAGGGCTTGTTAAACTATATTACTGGGCTCCAACCCCAATTTCCAATTCAGAAGTCTAAAGCTGGGTCCCAGAATGTACATTTCAAATAATTTCTCAGCTTCTGTCAATACTGCAGATCTGAAAACCACACTTGGACGACTGCCGCTGTGGGCATTTCTGGCTCAGTGCCCTTCTATTTCTCAATACTCCTATTTCCTTTATTACCATTCACCTACTGCTTTATTACTTCTCCACCATCCCTCTATCAGCCTACTTTAGGAAAACTAAAGGAAAGAGGGAAAACAGAGGTGAATGTTAAATTTGTCTTAAGGATCCCTTTGGGCAAGGCTTCTCGCACTCTCATCTGGTCAATGGGTATTTCAGAAGCAGAATTTATTCCAAATAAAGCTTCCTTTCCTTTTTTTACCTAAAATGGGGGGCAGTATAGTAGAGTAACAGAGGCTGGGACTTCCGGTCAAAATGGCAGCGTAGGTAAATGTACTCGTCCCTTCTACAACCACATCAAAATTACAACATTTAGTTGTAAACTTGACTGGCCTGCGGGTAAATCCCTCTCACTGACATGCCAATAGTAATCAAGGTCACCAGCTGGATTCCCAGTCAGGGCACATGCCAGGTTGTGGACTTGATCCCCAGTAAGGGGCTTGTAAGAGGCAGCCAATCGATGATTTCTCTCTCTCCCTCTCCCTTCTTCTCTCTGAAATCAATAAAAACATATTTTTAAAAAGAACAGCTCCCTTCCTCTCTGTAAAAAATCAATAAGAAATTTAAAAAAGGTGAAGGGATTAAGCACAAATAGGTAGTCACAAAACAGTCATGGGGATGTAAAGTACAGCATAGGTAATATAGTCAATAATATTTTAATAACTGTTATTGGGTCAGATTATGAGATTTATTGGGATCATCTCTTAGTAAGTTATATAATGTCTAATCACTAGGGTGTACACCTGAAATTAGTAAATATTGTATATCAACTGTAACTGAAAAATAAAACATTTATGAAAAAAAAGCCAAACTTTAGCAGAGCTTGACATGTGGTGACTCAAGGAAATGATTTTATTAATGATACAGAAATTCAATATGCTGTATCTCAACTAAATTAGAAGGGTTTTCTCAAACTAGAGAAGCCCCAATCCCAGTTGGAGGTGGGCAGGAAGCAGTTGATTGGTATTTCTCTCACATAAATGTTTCTAACTCTCTATCCCTCTCCCTTCCTCTCTGTAAAAAATCAATAAGAAATTTAAAAAAGGTGAAGGGATTAAGCACAAATAGGTAGTCACAAAACAGTCATGGGGATGTAAAGTACAGCATAGGTAATATAGTCAATAATATTTTAATAACTGTTATTGGGTCAGATTATGAGATTTATTGGGATCATCTCTTAGTAAGTTATATGTCTAATCACTAGGGTGTACAGCTGAAATTAGTATAATAATACATGTCAACTATAATTGAAAAATTTAAAATTGATTTAAGAAAAAGAAGAAGACTATGAAAGTGGCAAGGGTATGGGAAAATTGTATGGGGGTCTAGATCCAGCCACCCCAGGATGTGCCTCAGTGGTATGCAAATTACTTTGAGCTGAAGGCAATTTTAGCTTCAGGCTCAGGAGAAACCTCTGCTCCCCTTCCCCCCCTTAATTACTTAGAAGAATTTGAATTAAAGGCCTTGCCCATAAAAAGAGATTATCAGTACTAACCTTTTGACCCACTTATATGGCAGGGTACTTTTATTAACTGAAAATCTGTTCTTTTTTATCATCCTGCAATATACATTACCTAATCTCTAACTCAGTGTCTTACATACTTCAATCCCCCTTTCTTTATCTAAATCTCTCCTGTATGCAGGGTCTCTGACTCTCTCACGTATGTTGGGTCCCCATGTGCACGATATTAAATTTTATTTTCTCTTGTCAAAAAAACCCCAAGATTAACAGATGCTTTTCTAATAAGATTTTGCTTTGTGTTTCATAAAAGTTGGGTAGGAAATGGTAGATACTGGTATATTCCACTACAATTATGAAATTTCCTTACTTCTCCTCAACTACTTTAAAAAATTTATTACAGTAAAATAGACCTAACATAAAATACACCATTTTAACCACCAGAATGTACAATTCAGTGGCATTTGGTACGTTCACACTGTTATGTAACTATGCAACCATCATCCATCTCCAGAACTTTTTCATCTTCCCAAATTCAAACTCTTTAGCCATTGAACAATAACTCCCCATTCCTCCCTCCCAACCAGCCCCTCTATTCCTAGACCACTGTGTTTCATAAAAGTTGGGTAGGAAATGGTAGATACTGGTATATTCCACTACAATTATGAAATTTCCTTACTTCTCCTCAACTACTTTAAAAAATTTATTACAGTAAAATAGACCTAACATAAAACACACCATTTTAACCACCTGAATGTACAATTCAGTGGCATTCAGTACGTTCACACTGTTATGTAACTATGCAACCACCATCCATCTCCAGAACTTTTTCTTCTTCCCAAATTCAAACTCTTTACCCATTGAACAATAACTCCCCATTCCCCCCTCCCAACCAGCCCCTCTATTCCTAGTCTACTTGATTCTTCTCATTGATGTTTCTATCTCTCTGTCCCTCTCTAAAAAAAAAATTAGGTATGAAATGGTGGCAATACAGCATTAACTGCTAAGTTATAGAGACCCCAAATAGGAATTTGAGGGAAATAAAAAAGCAATTAAGATGCTGCACTATCACATCGACGTTTCCCTCTGTCCCTCTCCCTTCTTCTCTCTCTCTAAAAAAAAATTAGGGTATGAAATGGTGGCAATACCGCATTAACTGCCAACTTATAGAGACCCCAAATAGGAATTTGAGGGGAATAAAAAAGCAATTAATTACACAATCATTTACTTTTTTGTAGACCTATTTAGCAACTATTTAATTCTGCCCTTCCGTTACTTATACAAATATTTCCCTTATTAGACTGAAAATCCTCAAAGGTAGAAACCACATTTTATTAATCTTTAAGTGTCCATAAGACTGAGCTCAATCTGTTTTCCTCCTTCCTCCCCCCAATTCCTTGCAATGCAGCTTCTCCTGCTGGATTTAGAACATGCCTAACTCAAACTCACCTCTTTGTTTTCACTGAGCCAGGAAGACATGGGGGTTTATTCTATAACCTATCTAACCCCTATGCTCCGGAGAGCTCTGGCTCCAATCTGTAATTTGTGTCTCCTTCTCAACCCATCATCAGTTGATCCTGAGGAGATCTGGAGGCACCTGCTGCCCTCCATTCCTGGCATTGTTTGAGTGGTTCCCTTCCTGCCTTCCCTGCCCTTTCATTACATGTAAGGAGCCATAAACACAATTGGCGATAAGGAGGTTGAGACATGGCTACTGTGCCATCTCCAGTTTCTGACTCCATAGGTCTTGGGTGGAGCCCAAGAATGTACATTTCTTTTCTTTTGTTTTTTTTAATAGATTCTTTATTAATTTCAGAGAGGGAGAGAGAGATAGACAATGATGAGAGGGAATCATTGATTGGCTGCCTCCTCCATGTCCCCCTACAGGGGATCGAGCCTGAAATCCTGGCATGTGCACTTGACTGGAATCGAACCCAGGACCCTTCAGTCCGTAGGCCAACGCTCTATCCACTGAGCCAAACCGGCTAGGGCAAGAATGTGCATTTCTAACAAGTTCCCAGATGATGTTGCTACTGAAAGTCCAGGGAAACCAATGCCACAGCACAGTGTTAATGCCCCTTTTAAAATATTGATCAGACAATATTATATTTAACTGTGGTTATTTGTTATTTTTTTTCATCTCCCTTACTGGTTTGTGTGCTGCTTAAGGTTAGGAATTAAGCCTTTATCAGTAAATATATGACAAAAATGAATCCTCTAGGTGACTGACAAATGTCCACAGCTCAAGGGATTGACTTTATAGTAGACACAGTTCTTGGAAATGTTGACTCAGAGAGCCTCAATAATATTATCTTTGCTAAGATTTAGATTTTAGATAACTGAAGTTCATAGAAGCTAATCTGCCCCAAGATCACAGAATACAGCTGGAAGTAGAATTCAGTCTTTAGTGCTGTGCTCCACAGCAGCATTCTGCTCCTCAAGCAAAAACCACTGAGGTTCAGAAGACCAATTACTGCAGTGCTCGTGAGCAAAGGAAAGCAGGAAGGAGGAAGAGCCGGGCTAGGCTCCTTAATTCAAGAGATGTAAGCCAACACATGGCACACTGACATGTAAGTAACCATGGAAACACCTACGCATTTACTTTAGTTGTTTACTGCTGTCTGATGAAGGCCACTTTTTGAACTAGGCCCTAGTATATTAGAGAAAAAAATGGGGAAAAGTCCCAGAGAGAAAAAACTAGAAATATAATATAAAAAGGATAAGGAGAATGACTGGATTTGAGGATAGACTATAAAAAGAACAGGGACCCCTGAATATGACTTCACTTTGGAAGAGGATCCTACTGGAATGACAAAGGCAGTTTAAAAGTAGGATGAAAGAGAACTGCAAAGGGAGGAGAGAGTGTAGACATACTCAGGTATCCTACGGGAGTTCCAAAAGGAGTTTGGAACCGAAGTGGTCATCTTACCAAGTAAATGCCTGTGTGGTGAGGCAAAAAAAGTAAGGCATTAAGGAAACTAACAGAAGAATATGAGAATGGAGGAGGGGAAAGAACAAAAAGATCGGTGGCCCACAACATAATTGGGGGATTGCTGATGGTTTTCCGGGACTATTCCACCTAATTCCTGAACACAGACCAAATAAGTTCCAAGATTTTAGTTATCCTAAAAAAAGTACAGATTATCTTCAAATGGTCCTGAGTTCCTACCATAGAGGCATCTACTCAACTTATTTCTAACAAAAAGGATTCGGGAAGAGCTTCGCAGAACTCACCGAGCAAACAGACAGGGTGTTACTAAAGATGTTCCTGCTTCCAAAGGTAGTTCAAGGACTAGAAGACCAACAGCGTTAGTGTAAACAGATCAGCCTTGAGTTCAGGCGCCTGGCAACATGACACTGAAGGAGAAATCAGCTGCCAGTTTTAGTGAAATTCAAGGGATTATGTAAAAGGAGCTGAGGCAGACTCACATGTCCATGTAGCTAGCCTACGTCAGGACCAATGTGTACGCAGAAGGACTCAATGGGCCCAGAAGCTTGCCTACCAGAAATAAAAGGGGTCATCCGGGCATGTGTGCAGTGTGCTTAACTTCCCTCGCTTGGGGCCAGCCAATCATGCAGGGCTTCCTGGCAACCCCCACTCTCTCTCTCCTCATCCCAGGGCACCCATGAGGGCCCTTGGTTATGTAATGAACATTTACGGCGATCTAACTAGGCAGACACATAGGCTGTTTCCTTTGTCAGACTGCTTCTACAACACATGCTCAAGTTTTAACCACCTCCCTCTCCTCTCATTTGCTCTCCATCTACTGTTGTAATTAGACCACAGAACATGCAACTTATTTTTAAACTACCAAGTATCAGAAAGCTGAGAGAGATAAGAAGCCTGGGATGTAGTAGACATATACAGAAAAGGTAGCCAGAGAGAGGACACTGGGGAAAAACAGAGAAAAAGAAGAGTGTATCAGAAAACACTGTGTCTGACAGACAGAAGACTGGGACACTCCAGCACCAGCCAGCTCCTATCTGCATGCTTAAAACTCTTTGCCTAGAAAATTATTCTAAGAGCAAAATAATATAGATTAAAATATCACTTTACTTCCTGAGGCTAAAATGCAATTATGGGATACATATCTAACACTCCACGATAAAAAAAAAAGAGAGAGAGAGAGAGAGAGAGAGAGAGAGAGAGAAATGCAGCTTCCTAAAATCTAAATTGACAAAATAAGTATCTTTCCCATAAATAACAAAAATCACTGCCACACGCCGAAACCGGTTTGGCTCAGGATAGAGAGTGTCGGCCTGCGGACTGAGGGGTCCCAGGTTCGATTCCGGTCGGGGGCATGTACCTGGGTTGCGGGCACATCCCCAGTAGATGTGCAGGAGGCAGCTGATCGATGTTTCTCTCTCATCGATGCTTCTAACTCTCTATTTCTCTCCCTT
>NW_006285129.1:302746-303106 GCF_000327345.1 Myotis davidii | reverse complement strand
TCTAACATATATATTTATTGACTTCAGAGAGGAAGGGAGAGGGAGTGAGAGACAGAAGCACAATGATGAGAGAGAATAACTGATCGGCTGCCTCCTGCAAGCCTCACACTGGGGTTGGGCCCGCAACCTGGGCATGTGCCCCGAACCATGACCTCCTGGTCCATAGGTTGGCACTCAACCACTGAGCCATGCTTGAATCTCTTATATTATTTTTCTATCTAACCATTTCTCTTCATTCTGATTAAATTCTTTTCTTTTTAAGCAATGTGAATTGGTTTTCCCCAACCTATTCCTACATTGGTGTTTTAATCCCTAAAGTGAAAAAAAAAGTATGCCATGCTTTCTTTTTTCTTTTTAAAT
>NW_006285129.1:299833-301383 GCF_000327345.1 Myotis davidii | reverse complement strand
AGACAATAAACACCAGAACTTCACTGGAGATCCAGACCGGAACTTGGCTGGAGATCCTGGCTAGAGATCCTGGCTAGGCTACTGATCAACTGAACACTGTCTCCATGTCATTCCTTCTTTGCCGACTCCGTCCACACCTATGGGGAACCCCTGGACCTGCTGGGGTTGGACCCCAGCAATGAACAACACTGGCCAGGGCTACAATGCCACATTTCTTAACAGGATACCTGACAGAGTGCCCAAGGTACTATCCAAAGGCAAAAGTCTCTGAATAAATTTGATATATCTACCTAGTACACCAATTTTAACTTGAATACGTACGGGTGATGGTGTCAGCCCTAAAACAGATGTAATGGCAACAACAATAATAATAAATAAAACCTAAAATTTCATTTAAGCCCTGCCAATGTGGCTCAGTTGGGCATCATCCCATGCAAGGAAAGGTCGCCAGTTCAATACCTGGTCAGGGCACATGCTCGGATTTCGTGCTTGATCCCTGGTAGGGAGCTTGTAGGAGGCAGGTGATCGATGTTCCCTTCTCACATTGATGTTTCTGTTTTTTTCTCTCCCCTCCCTCCCCCTTCCCTTCCTCTCTCTCTAAAAATAAGTTAAAAATATATTTTTTTAAAATTTTTTTATTAAAAAAATAACAACTCCAAGGACATTCCATGTTTGCCTGTGGTGGCAGAACCCCAGCATATTGGAGATATTGCAGGTTCAGTTTCAAATCTCCGCAATAAAGCAAATATCGCAATAAAAACAGGTAATCATCTTGCTGAAGGATCTTGCCTTCGGTTTGTTAAAAACACACACAAAAACCCCCCAACATCTGTAAAATGCAATGAAGCCAAGTGCAATAAAACAAGGTATGCCTGGGGTGCCTTCACTCCCTGCTGTTAAGGATACTTCAGTGGGAAGGTGTGACAAACACTAAAGTAAAGGAACTGACAGAAGGTAACAGGAACATTTACATTCATTAAGTAAACATTTACTGAGAGCTTTCCATGTGCCAGGCACTTTGGTAAATACAAAGGATATACTAATGAAAAAGCACATGTCTCTATCCTCAAGAAGCCTGTTGCCCTGGCTGGTGTGGCTCAGCTGGTTGGAACATCTGTAGTCCCATGCACCAAAAGGTTGTGGGTTCGATTCCTGGCCAGGGCACATACCCAGGTTTCTCTGTTTAGTGCGCATTTGGAAGGCAATCAATCAATGTTTCACTCTTACATTGATGTTTCTCTCTCTGTCTCTCTCCCTTCCCCTCTCTAAAATCAATATTAAAAAAATAAATAAAAGAGGAAGGAGAGAGAAATATCATTTTTTGTTCCACTTATTTATGCATTCACTGGTTGCTTCTTGTATGTCCCCCGTCAGGGCTCATGGGAAATGTTTTTAAATGCTGCTTGTCAGATGCCACTGTCCAGAGACTCTAATTTAGGTTGGGTCCTGGCAGCAGGAAATTTTTTTAAAGGTTCCCTGAGTTATTCTAATTGGCAGCCAGGGTTGAAAACCACGTGGTGTCACACTGACCAGTGTCCTGACTAAAAGAG
>NW_006285129.1:297296-299646 GCF_000327345.1 Myotis davidii | reverse complement strand
TATCCTATATAATCAAAGCCTGATATGCAAATTGACCAATGGTGGAACAAGTGATTGGCAGGAAACAGGGCCAGCGAGCAGGCAGTGCTAAGCCAGCCAAGGTGGGTGCCAGCAGGCAGAGAGAGGGGACAGTGATAAGGGACAGAGGGGTGGTCAGGGGGGCAGGGCCGGCCACTCGCTGGCTCACCAGTCGCCTCCTAAGCCATCAAGGAACATCTGTAGTCCCATGCACCAAAAGGTTGTGGGTTCGATTCCTGGCCAGGGCACATACCCAGGTTTCTCTGTTTAGTGCGCATTTGGAAGGCAATCAATCAATGTTTCACTCTTACATTGATGTTTCTCTCTCTGTCTCTCTCCCTTCCCCTCTCTAAAATCAATATTAAAAAAATAAATAAAAGAGGAAGGGAGACAGAGAGAAATATCAATTTTTTGTTCCACTTATTTATGCAGTCACTGGTTCCTTCTTGTATGGACTGTAACGGGGGATCAAACCTGCAGTGTAGCCAGTGCTGACCCAGACAGACTTTTAGGGGAAATTGGAGCTATTCTGGATATTTGCCTTACGACAGCAGTAAGGAAGCCTTCCAGGAATTTTTTTTAAAGGTTCCCTGAGTTATTCTAATTGGCAGCCAGGGTTGAAAACCACGTGGTGTCACAATGACCAGTGTCCTGACTAAAAGAGACCCTTAAAAGAAGTATGGGGCTGCTGTTTAACAAAAAGGAGGAAGAAGTTTAGAGATATCTGAAAACAGCCTAGGAATGAGTTCTGAGATAGGGCCAGGCCAGGCCAGATGGCAAAAGGTATCCAAACAAATTAGCCTCACCTTCTGCCATTCATTTATTCTTCTCTTACCTACCACCCACCCAGGATCAAGAAGGAGCCTATATAATAAAAGCCTAATATGTAAACTGACCAATCAGCGGAACAACCGGTCAGCAGGTAGCAACAGGCCAGCCAAGGTGGGTGCCAGCAGGCAGAGAGAGGGGACAGTGATAAGGGACAGAGGGGTGGTCAGGGGGGCAGGGCCGGCCACTCGCTGGCTCACCAGTCGCCTCAAAAGCCATCAATCAGACATTCCCTGAGGGCTCCTGGACTGCAAGAGGGCGCAGGCCCAGCTGAGGGGACCCTCCCATTCCCACCCCAAGTGCACAAATTTTTGTGCACCGGGCCTCTAGTTTTTAGATAAAAGAAAAAAACAGAAAGAGCAAAACTCGAATGCTGATTAAATTAAAAGTTATTGGCTGAATCAGGATTTTGAAAGAGGCAGATACTAGTAGATAGAGGTTTGGTTTTAAGAAAATCAGAACAATCTCAGACAAAGAAACAGTCGCAGAAGGGGGAGTTGGCCTTGCGCTTTCTGCAGGCCAAGGCATCAGTGAAGACATGATTAATTCCTTCAGGCAGGAAATTAGAAATACTTTGCTTTCCAGGTTTTAAATTTTTGTAAATGGAAATGGGGGATGCAAGAGCAGTGCATACAAAGGAAATAAATGCTGTTATTTTAAAATGAGATTACCAACAGGATAAACAGTAGGAGCCTTGGTTGAAAAGTATCACTGTCTTTTTTAAAAAAGCCATTCCAGCCCCAGTCAGTTTGGCTCAGTGGACAGAGCATCAGCCTGAGGACTGAAGGGTCCCAGGTTCGATTCCGGTCAAGGGCATGTACCTTGGTTACAGGCTCAATCCCCAGCCCTAGTTGGGAAGCATGTGGCAGACAACCAATTGATGTGTCTCTCTCACATCCGTGTTTCTGTCTCCCCCGCTCCCTTCTGCTCTCTAAGTATCAATGGAAAAATAGCCTCAGGTGAGGATAAACAAAACAAACAAACAAAAACATTCCAATACCAATAGCAAACTAGATCATGACAAAATAAAGCCTAATTATTTTCTAATTTTTTCATCTCCAGGCCACTTTAAGCATAACCTGATGATCAAGGAAGATAGAGAAAAACTGCTGAAGCAAACTCCCAATCTCTCAAAATAAATAAATAAAATTGCCCACAAAGTAATACCAAAAAGGTAAAAAATTCCTTACAATAACTTCCAAATTCAAACAAAAACATTCCAATACCAATAGCAAACTAAATCCTCATGACAAAATAAAGCTTAATTATTTTCTAATTTTTTCATCTCCAGGCCACTTTAAGCATAACCTGATGATCAAGGAAGACAGAGAAAAACCGCTGAAGCAAACTCCCAATCTCTCAAAATAAACAAATAAAATTGCCCACAAATACCAAAAAGGTAAAAAATTCCTTACAGTAACTTCCCAATTATAGGATTGAACCAGGGAGTGGGCTTCAGAGTCTGTGTTCTTAATCTCATTTATATGAAAAAAAAACAACAAAA
>NW_006285129.1:287596-297087 GCF_000327345.1 Myotis davidii | reverse complement strand
TGTGATAAATAACATTGCACCAAAATTATTTCTGGTTTTTGTCAAAGTAGCTAATTTCCTAGAAACAAACTTCTTGCTTTTGTGTTATTTATGCTTTAGGACTAGAGAATGTGAGGGATGCTAAAGCTGAGCCTTTGAAATCTGTTTTACCATCAAGTAACAGCTACCCTTTGACATCCCTTCAATAATAATACAAGCAGCTCAATCATCTTGACTAGAAGACCCACCTAAGTCTACAAAAACACATCACACAGAGAGAAGTCAGAAAAAAAGGTGAAGTAATCTGCAGGGTTTCCTTTCTCCAAATTTAACATTTCATCTCACTAGCTGATTCACTACAGGAGTCTTAAAGACATCATTTTGTGCTTCCAGTTAGGGGCAGAAAAAGGTCATCAGACACCACAACCCTCTCACCGACATGCCGCTCAAAGGTCTGAAACAGGAGAGGTGGGAATGAGCAGTGATAGAGAAAAATGAAATAGGGTGTCTTACCGCCGGGTATGTCTCTGATCATTTTTACTCTCAATGTCAGTGACAAGGCAGAGGGAACCACTTCTGCCCAAGGATATGACTGGCATGTGGACACAGGATGAGGAAATGGGGCTGACCCAACACCAAGTCCTTGAAAAGACACACAAACTACCCTCAGCCGGCAACTGTTTTTCACTTAAACAGCTTCTGACAGCACCTTTGCCCCTACTTACTGAGGTCTTCTGCCATCCAGCCGATGGCACCTAGCACCCTTTGCTAAGAGCGAGGTTCTCTCTCCTTTACTCTCTCAGCCCCCAAGAACCCCACTAGTATTAAAGCCCAAGAAGTCAAATAAGGATTCCTAACTGGAAAATGACTACCAGAGGTCTCTCCATTTCCAGAGAAACTAGTAAACAGTCTAGTAACACAGAGCAAAGAACACTGCACTAGAAAGGTGGGTTTTACACTCCTCTCCACCATTCAATAACTGTGTGGCCAAGAAATATAATTTTATCTTGCTAGACTTGTGAAATAAAGCTACCACCTTGCTAGCCTTAAGGTAGAGGGCCACCTCATATAAGCTCTTTAAGATCTCTTTCATACCATTCTTTGGTAATTCAACTCAACAAACCTTTGTTTCTCCAAACTCTGCTTCACACTGGAGAGAGAAAATGATGAATGAGGCATAGCCAGAAAGTCTAAAACTTACAACCAAGGGGAGGCTAAGGAACTATTTGCTTGAGGAGCTACAGTGGTAAGGCCTTCTTCACTAGGGTCATTCAAATCTCTCGGTCTAGCACTTAAAACATTTCAGGACAGCTCCTCCACTCCGGCCAGCTCACTTCCATCTCCATGCTTCTGCTTCTGCTGTAACCTTCCTCTAAACCTGTAACACTTTTCCTCTCTTGCTTGCTTTTCAAGATCCCAACTCTGAATTCACCTTTTCCATTAGCTCTGTCCCACACCGTTCCCTCCACGAGCTTTCTCTGAATCACGTCCTAGGTCCCTGCCTCCTGGCAACTTTATAACTTGACTTCCCCTTTGGGCCCTATTTGAGGCCTTGGATGGAATTCAGGTCCTGAGGGGCTGGGAAGTTTCAAGACTGTGACCACCTGGGCGGACACTGGTTTGAGAACAAGGTATGACCGGGGAAGGGGGAAAGAACAGCCACCGCACTTCTCAGGAGAGCTGGGCTCGGCATGACTCTGGCCCTTTCACACTTACCTGTTTAGGGTCCTGTATGCCCCTTCCACGTTCCCGTCCTGCACCATCACAGTCCTGGCAATGAACTTCAGGTGCTTTGCCATGACCTTGGGATGAAGTCTTCACTCTCTGGGACCTAGAGGCTGATGTTAAAACGGGGAAGAAAATATAGGTACCGGCTTAAGAAGGAGAAACACACCGGAATGCACTCTACCGCACGGCTTCTGCTGTGTACGTATATGCCACGTCCAAAAGTAAGCGCGAGAGGGCACGTGCAAGTTCTCCTAGCTGCAGGTCACCGCGCACCCTGACCAAGACCCTCGTTCTTTCTGCCACTGCAAACCCTGCCTCGGGAAGCCAAGCGACGGTAGCGAGGTGTCACCGCGCAGCTGTCCGCGGCCGGGTCCGAGCGGGCACCCCGCGCCGCACCCCCACCCCCAGGACCGCTCGCGGCTTCGGGAGGGCCGGGGTGGGCTTGTTCCGGGGCCGTTCTCGGCCTTTAGAAAGGGGACCACCGCGCGCCAACGCGCCCTCCCGCGGCACCGCCTTCCCTCCCCCCCGCGCCCGACACCGCTGCTCACCCCGCGCCCACGGCACCAGCCGACGCGAGCCCCCTCGCAACCGGAAGCGGAAGTGCGTAATCCCGGCGCCGCGCAGGGAAATCCAGGCTGAAAGAAGAGGGGGGGGGAAACCTACGCGGAAACCATGGCAACGTTCTCTCGTGCCCGATTGACGTTCTCTCACACCCCGGGCCGGACTCTGCGCCTGACAAAGCAAAATACCCGTTACCTTACGTTCCATAAGCAAATCCTTCGCCTTCGGAGGAGGTCGTTGCCCTAAGGCTCCGGAGATCAGCCCGATTCCTCACCCCGTAAAACGATGAAATCTTTAATAAATGATAAAATAATAAAAGCCATCTCTCTCTCTCTCTCTCAGGAAAATGGAAGAAGTGGGCGAACCTCCCTGCGCATGCATCCTGTTTTCGCGTCGCAAAGAACACGGATTCTTTGGGCTCTGCTCTCCGGATGCAGAACAGCGCCAGACCCCTCATCTGCCTAAAAACTGGTCTGAAAAGAAGCGAAATGAACGTACCATGAGTTTCCTATAACATCATCTTGCCAGCCGCGTCACTAAATAAAGAACTGGGAAACGCCTGCAGGGTTTAGAATGGAAGACTTTTATGTCATTTTGCCCCCTAGTGAGACCTAGAGAAATGTCTCTTTTTTCTTTCTTTCTCACTATGGAAACAGCCTTTCTTTTACTCGTATACACTTCTACATATCCATTTATGGCTATTCACATCAGTTCAGATCCAGTGGCTCTTGGAAAATGAGGGAAAGGTTTTTTTTAAAATAGGAGGGAAAGGCTCAAAACAAGAAAGCAAGTCCCAACGAGGTAGTTACTCGTACAATAAACACACACACACACACACACACACACACACACACACACTACACGCATCCTCATCACTTATGCTAATTACTTTTAGAGTAAGCCATGTTCAAAATACCCAAATAGAGCTACACTGGGACATCATGCTTATCAACGAAGTTTTATTGAACGCCTACTCTGCTAAGTATTGTTGATATCATCCAGTACCTTTTGGATCACCAAAAAACAGTACATAGACAAAAGATAAATAATAAAACAAGGTAGCATATGATAAATGCAAAATAAGTTATGTAGGTTACAGCATAATATGGTGAAAAAGCACTGGATTAGAAGTCAGGAAATCTGGATTCTATTCAAATTCTGATATCAGGCATATGACCTTGAACAAGTCCCTTAACCCCTTCCCCGGCAGAAACGTGTATACACGTTTTCACAAAATGTTATTTTTTCAGTCGTCGACGAGAATACTCGTCTAAAAACTTTAGTTAAACCAGTAGTCTGCAAACTACTGTCTACAGGTCAAATCCAACTCCATCAGTGTTTTGGTAAATAAACCTTTATTGGGACACAGCTGTGTTCATTTGTTTATATACTAGGTATGGCTGCTTTGGGCTACAATGGCAGAATTGGATAGTTGCAACAGAGATGTATGGCTCACAATGCCTAAAATATTTACTATTTGGCTTTTGCTGATTCGTGACTTAAACCTCCAGTCTATTTCCTCATATGTAAAATGGAACTGATATTTGTCCTCAATCACACAAAATTTGTTGAGAATCAAATGAAATAAAATATAAAAATACCTTGAAATAAAGGAAGGGGGAAAGTAATATTTTGAGGGCCTACTATATACCAAACCCAAAGCAATATTCTGAGGGCCTACTATATACCCAACCCTGTACATGATCTCATTTTATGGGCCAAAGGCTGAGCCTATATACAATGTTTAATGGAGAGAGTAATTGGGAGAAAGACTTGTTAGTCACTGACAGAAGGGTAGGGTTTAGTTAACAGAACCAGAAAAGACTGAACAAAGTAATCAGCATGAATATGAGTTGAGAGGCAAAAAGACTTAGAGTTTATGGCTCAGTTGGTTGAGAATGTTGTCCCATGTCCCAAGAGATGGCCAGAACCTGATCAGGGCATATGACCAGGTTTCAGGCATGCTCCCCAGTAGGGGACATGCAAGGGCGTGTAGGAGGCAGCTGATTGATGTTTCCCTCTCATCAATGTTTCTCTCTCTCTAAAATCATATTTTTTTAAAAGGCTTATAGTGTTCAGGGTCAAATAAGAAAACTGGAACAGAGGGATCACACAGGAGAGCAAGGGGGAAAATAGAGAGCTTGACTCAAGGTTTTGGACTTTCATCCTAAAGCACTGGCGAGCCATTGGAGAATTTAAATAGGGAATGACACTCGAAGCATTGTTCTAGGAAAATTTATCTGGTTATCGTGAGAAGGGACTGGAGGTAAGAGAGACTATTGCTATAGCCAAAATTTACATCAGAGAGGTGGCAATGAAATGAATGGGAAGAAATGTATTTTAAGAGATATTCCAAATACAGAATAAAAAGGACTTGATGACTGAATAACACCAAGTTTTAAGCCTAGTTATCTGGAAAAATGATGGTAGATAGATAGCACTATCAGAAGAAAGAGAGACTGTAAGAAGGCAGAACAGAACATCTTTAAAGGAAATGTAATGTTTGTATTGGTGAGCACTAGAAAAAGCACCAGACTATAATCCAATCGCACCTAAGTTTTGTCATCTATAAAATGAAGGGGTTTGATCAGATACAAATGGTACCTCTTGGATATAAAATGCTGAAATTTTTAATAAGTTTTAAGCGTTAGTAATATGTAAATAGAACTCTCCAGCAGGAACTTAGACATTCATTATGTCATCTCTCAGGTGAAAGATTGTGACTGGAGATGAAGTTTTTGCAGTCTTCTAAAATTGAGGCAATAATTATAGCTATGAGGATGAAAACTTTAGTGAAAGGGTGTTGTCAGAGAAGAATAAAGAGCCAATGTGTGAGCCTAGGGGAACACCCACACTCTGGAATTGGCAGAAGTGGTGCCATTTAGAGTTATAGAAGTTGTTGCCAGATAGGTAAGAGGAGAATCAGGCTAGTGTCATGGGATCCGAGGGAGGAGAGGTTCAGTAGGCAGCATCCAGAGTGTCAAATGATACAGGGAGCATGAACTACATAGCCTTTGTAAAGGCCCCCTGGATCTAGCTATTGATTGGGTGGAAGCTACACTGTAATACTCTGATTCTGTGAGCTCATTAGTGACCTGGGAAGGTGCAGTAGAGTGTTAGTAGAAGCTAGCCTACAAGAGGTTAAAGACTGAGTGGTAGGAGGGAATCAGAAAGTATGATTAGACTACTCTGTCAAGAAATATGGAGGAAAAAACAAGACAATCAGGCTCGAGAGAGGTTTTCAAGAAGGGGGCACCTGATCAAACTTATAGGAGAGTCTGGCCAATGTGGTGCAGTGGATTGAGCATTGCCCCATGTACAAAGGGGTCACAAGTTCGATCCCCGGGGGTGAGGGTGGGGGGCTGGTGGGAGGCAGCCAATCGATGTATCTCTCTCACTGATGTTTCTCTCTCTCTCTCTCTAAAATCAATAAAGAAAAACATTTTTTAAAAAACTTGCAGGATAAAGAATAAATAATTCATTAACAAATTGAAGTTAAAAGAGAAAAAGATTAGAATAAGTGGTATAGCAAAAGTTCCAGAAGTGAAAGGTAACCATAAGCACAAACGGAGAGGTTTCCTTTAGAAAGGAGGTCATGTTCTCTGAAATAAAAGGAAACAATTATTCATTGAGAAAAGAGGACTTGAGATGTAGGGGAAAGATATATAACTAGCTGTGAGGAACATACTCAATAGCCAATAAACAATAACTAAGATGACTGTGTAGTCTGATACACAGTCAAGGCTTGGAATGGGAGAGGATATGGTTTTGGTGGAAAGTGAGACAAATCAGGAAGAGTACTATACAGAGAGTAGATATATAGGTAACTTCACAGACTTCATTTTTGCTACTTGATAACACTGGGTAGGTAGCCTTCCTTAGTCCAACATACAGAGGTGGGCAAGAGTAGGTTGATACTTGTTCATAACTAATACAGTAATAATACAATAAACTGTTTCCCATGCTTACAACTGTAAACATACTTTTGCCCACCCTTTTACATTTAGCAACTGCAGCTTTTTTTTTTTTAACTGCAGCTTTTTTATTAAAGATGAGGCCCAGTGTCTGAGGGGACTCCCCATTCTAACAACTCTAGGGCACCCCTTCTCTTCAAAACAGGCAACCACAGGGCCTTTTCTGGTTATGTCCCACCTCTGGCAGCAGATTACAGATCATTTCTCCACAAGCACCAACAGCTCCCATCAAGGCAAAGAGCTACTGCAAAGCAGAAGAACCTGCTAATCTGGGCCAGCTGGATGATTACACGAGGGAAAGACACAAGGGAAAGGGACTATTCTCTGAACCCAAATGAAAAAAACAAAGCCAACTCTGAGCCCTGTAACTGTCCCAAGGCTGCTCCCTAGGAAGCCAGCAGCGGAGTCCTGCTTCCTTTCCCACAGGACTTATTGTCCCATCCAGACTTCCCGCTGGGTGGAGCTCGACTTCACAAACCTGCCCAACCCTTCTTTTCTGCAGCATTGAGGATAAATATTGGTATTTGAAACAGAAGCTTTCAATTCCCCCCAATCAGCAAACTGTGTAGGTATAAAATTTCTTTAATCAGAAAGGATTTCTCTTCCCTCAACACAAATGCACACATTAAAAGTAATACACACACATACACACACACACACATATATATACAGACATATATTTATACAAATTAGAAACTACAGTCTCAAGTCTTGGATTAGGGGTTGAGAGGATGGACATCAGGAGCAACTGGAGGACGGCGTCTCATTGGTTCTAGGTGTCCCACAGTCTTCTCTCTGGCCACGGTGGGAAGATCACGAGGGGACAGGGGACAGCTCCAGTCTGACTGCAGAGCTACTGGCAAACTGTGGCAACGAGGTCTCTCTCCAGACAGTTTCTTAGGATGGCCAGGGGTGGCAGGAGACGCTGTAGTAGGTGGAACTGGACTGGTCGGGGCAGAGTGAGTAAAAGGCTGCTCTCCATGCTGAAGGAAAAAGATGACACCAATGCTGGTTCCAGTGCCTAAAGGACCCTGGCTAAAGGAGACAGTACTTGGAGTACTGAGAGGGGGGTTGCAAATTGGAGTGGTGTGGATCCAAGTGAGGTTCATAGCTGGCCATTGAGGGAGATGCCAAGGCTGCTTTGGTTTTAATACCAGATGTCCTAGCTGTGTCTGTTCCATCTTTTCCAAGGAAGGTGCAGGAGAGGAAGCAGCTGGATAACTGTGGTGGCTTAGAAAATGCTAGGGAAGGGGAGAAAAGAAAAGAAATTATGAGAAAACTTTCAGATGAACTCTACCTGATTACTTAAACCTTTGCTTTCCTTGGGAACGGTTTGCAAAGCAAACATACCTTGTTTTATGCAACAGATAATTTCCTGCCAGGTCATAAGTAAAAGTTTTAGTAACCAAATTATATTTTCATTTACTCAACCAATACTTGGGGGCCCACTATGTACCACACACTATATTAGGCACTAGATATTCAGACATATACCAAATAAAACAGTTCTGTGGGTTATTACTTATAATTCATTTTTAATTTTTTTTCATTGGAATCATTTCCCATTTCTGTATTTTAAATTCTAATTTCCTATGTTGAGTGCCTTAAGAAGTATAAATTAATATGCAGGCAAGATCCTCCTGCTTATTTTTAAAATTTTATTTTTAAATTACAGTTTACATTCAACATTATTTTGTATTAGTTTTAGGTGTATTACGTTACACAGTTACACAGTTATTGCAATACTATTGCCTATATTCCCTATGCTGTACTTTACATGCCCGAGACTATTTCGGTCCATCCATACTATTGCAAATGGTAAGATTTCATTGTTTTCCTCCCAATTATTTTTAATAATTTTTAAAATTTGATTTTTTAGAGAGAGGAAAGGAACAAGAGAGAGAGGGAACATCTTTGCTGTTCCACTTATTTATGCATTCATTGGTGGATTCTTGTATGTGCCCTGACCAGGGATCAAACCTGCAACCTTGGCATATTGGGACGATGCTCTAACCATGTGAGCTACCTGGTGGCTTATTTTAAAATTGATTATTCTCAGGGTGATAACTGTGGCTGATTGAAAACAAGGACTATTATCTACAGGAAACTTTCTCCTCCCTATCATTCGAGTGCCCTTAAATACCCTATTATTTGAAGGCCCAGAAAATAGTTCACTTCCACACAAGGTCTAAGGCTCTAACAATCCCCCATGAGTGCTCCAGGGCTGCCCTCCTCTCTCCCAGTGATGTACTTATGACCAGTCCAGTAAACTCATGCTTCCAGAGGGTCTGGTATGACCATACTTGGGTAGGAATAAAAAGGAGAAGGAAGTTTCATTTCCCCCTTCCCTGAAAAGGAACTTGTCGAAAAGATAAAAAGACCCAGAAAGAAATGGAGGAGGAAGCCCATTTCTAATTGTACACTTCATTTCCTTGGTTAATTTCCCACCTCTTCCTCACGTTTATAGATTCTTACCTTGGTCAGCTGATGCCTGCTACTGCGCAATGATGACTTCTGGGCAGCTATGTGAGGAAACCAAGTCTTTAGCATTCCTTCTACCTGTAGCAGAGTTCTCAGATAACGCTCCCTGTGAAAAGGAAATTAAAAAAACAACAACACACAATTAGACGTGAAAGAAGCAACATGACAGGGCTGAAAAGACCTCCCTTTTAAGGACGTACTGAGGAAAGAGCCAGAAGAACTTACCCCATCTGTGGCTTCTGCAAAACACCTATGATACGCTGGATCCTGTCCATTGCCACACTCTGCTGGAAACTGCTCAATCCTGGGTTCAGGGAGTGAGAAAGAGATCAAGGATTGGAATTCAAGAATTTAGTCAGGTAAAGAAAGGAAGGACAGCAGGGGGTTAAAATGGATTCACCCACAGAAATTAAGTCCCCCCCCCCCAAAAAAAAGGAATAATCAAGACCCAAACTAAGACTTACAAGAAATACACATTGAAAACAGATTTTCAAAGAGAGAGGAGAGAGGAAACACGAGAGATGGGAACCTAGCTCGGATGAATGCAACTAACCTCTTTCAAAGCGACCCATCTTCAGCCCGTTCAGGAGGTCTGTGAGAGGACGTATGAATCCCTGGAGCTCTTTACACTGTAGAGAAACGGGAGGAAGGCTATGAGCATTGCTCACTCCAGCACTGATTCTTCTTCCACCTCCAAATCCGGGAGCCAATACTATCCTCACAGGGTCCTTACCAGTAGCAGGGTGCTAAGACACCCCAGTAGTATCT
>NW_006285129.1:286670-287539 GCF_000327345.1 Myotis davidii | reverse complement strand
CTTCTGAGCGAAGAGCAGGTCTCCTTCTGTGGTTGTACCCCGGATGTTTAGACTGGTCTCCAATGCACGGCGATCCCTGGATCTTCTGACCCCAGACCCTGCCATAGGAGAAGCCAAGCCCCGCTGTTCCGAGTGAGATGCTGTACGTTGGTTCCTGGAAACCTTGGGTCGTTGCCTGCAGCGGATAGGACCGGGGCTGGGCCGAGCGCCTCCCCTCTGCCCAACAGTGTCCGGCCTGGGGCCACGGGGCCCCTTCTCCTCCCCCTCACTATCCGAGGGGAAGCCAAAATCACTGTTCACTGGGGAGGTGGAAAAAGAGGAAGGGGGAGAGGAGGAAGAATAGGAGGAAACGCTAGACGGAGAATCCATAGGTTCAGAAGCAGGGGCTGGAGAGCAGCTCCTGGAGTACCCAGAGATCGGACCTGCAACTGAAGAGCAAAGCAAAGGAGTTGGAAACCAGAATAGGAGAATCAGGAAATGGACTGGGCGGCTGGGGTGTACGGGGCGGGACAATCCTCTCTCCTCTCTGCCTCGCCAATGTTACCTGTCTCAGGGCCATCGTAAAAGCCATCTCCCCAGCCTCCATTAAGAACCGAACTGCCGCTCTGGCCTCGGCAGAGCAGCTCTTAGCCCGACGGACTTCTGTTCTCTCTTCCCTCATTTCCAGAGCAAATACCTGGCTTAACACCTTCCCCGGCCCGGCCCATGGTTCGCCTGATGAGTTCGGAGCCTGATTCCGCAGCGAGCCTCTCCACCGGAGGTCACGCCACCCGGGAGCGTTAAGGCTCCGGCACCGGAACCCACCTAGTGACTCTGCAGGAACCCCTCCCATAGAGACATTCCTCCTCCTCTCCACCCGCCCCCCCCCC
>NW_006285129.1:271969-286140 GCF_000327345.1 Myotis davidii | reverse complement strand
CTCCCCCCGCCCCCCCACCCGTCTCTTCCTCGTCTTTCTCATCAGGTTTCCTGCTCCGGACCCTCTCGGGTCCCTCTGCCACGTGATACGATCCCTCCCAATACCAAGAGGTCCCTACACCTACTCTCTCCCGGGCCGATCCTCCCGCGCAGCTCTCCGTCCTCCCGGTCTCCTCACCTGTGTCGGCCGGCTCAGCCCCGGCTGTCTTCAGCTGCTCGCACACTCCGGGTCGCGGTTACCCACCTCCGCCTCGCTCCCAGGGGGTCCCGCCCTTTGCCCCTCCCAGACACGTGCAGTTCCGCACGTGCCTTCCCCCCTGCGTACACAGACCTAGTACCCTCATTGGTCTGCTCGCCGGTGGCACGTGACCACAGTTACCGACAGTCTCACCCCATTGGCTACAACGCACAGGGGCTCGGCCAATAGAGAGGCGGTCAGGTGACGATTGGCTGGAAGGGCAGCATTCCGTGCCCCGCCCCTACATGCGGCTCGGGGAGAGGACCCGGTGATGAGAAAAGGAGGAGGATGGAAAAAGACTGGAAAAGAAGGGAGGGGAGGACAAGGGCGGAAGCCGTGGCCTTAAATAGGCTGGTGGTGCGCCGGAAACGCGTGGCCGGGGTGTGCTGAATGGCTGCGTGACCTGAGGCGCACGCCTCGGGATGTAGGACTCCCGGCTCCGCGGGATCCGGCCCCTCTGCCCCCGCTTTGAGCGCCTCCGCTCACGGGTGAAGCACGTGGAGCCAACAGCGACTGGCATCTGCAATGTGTGTCTTAATGGATGCGTGCCGCCGTGTAGCCTCTCCCCCTGTCGGCTGCCCAGCCCTCGTTACTCCGCCGTCCCCTCCTCTTTCTCCTACAAGTTGGGTGCCTCTTGCCCTGCTGGGTGGGGACTGCCGCCGAGAACACCGCGTTCTCTCTCGGGCTCCCGCTGGGGCGGCTCCTCCCTTACATAACCCGCCGTGCACGTTACTAGCTCAGATGCCAGCCCGCCACGACTCCAGAGGTCAAAGCCGAATTCGATTGTTCCTGGCCTTTCTACCCGGGCTCCTCCGGCTCCGCACCCTGAATTCTGTGATTCCTAGCGCTGGAACGTGGTGGGGGGAGGTCCCCGATCCTCCAGGTGAGGTGTTTGTCTGGCTTCAGTTTCTCCGTTTGTCCCCTGGAGAAATTCGAAAGGCTTTGAAGGAGGAAAGGTACCAAGTCCGGAGTTCGCTGCCCCTTGAAATATTGAAACGGTACCGTGGAGAGAGAAGGGGCTAGGGACTCAGGGACTGTAAGCGGATTGAAGCTGTAACATAAGAGAGACCGCAAGGGGGCAGCACAGTCTTGATTAGGGTCTCGAGGACAGAGAAAAAAATTAATGTCCCTGCCTGCCCTAATTACTAATTGGAAAAGGCACATTGTTGGGGGCGGTGGGAGGAATGGAGGAGGGTGTGAAATTTTTATCTATTCTAAGTAGTATTTTATATTTTACATATGTTTAACAATAGGCTTATTTTATAAAAGGAAAACAAGGGTTCTAAATAAACTAATTTCAACTATCCCCAAACACAGTTTTAACACCATATATAATCAAATAAAGCAAAAGAATCAGAGGGAGTCATAGACTATGAATAAACCTGTTGTCTGAGGGTGCTTTTCTCCTTTCTTCCCAAAACTTCATGTTTATTCACAGTCCTAATACTGTCACCTAACTCCCTTTTTAAAAAACACTTTATTTTTAATACATTTTTAAAAAACTATGTTTTCAGAGAGAGGGAGAGAGAGAGATAGAAACGTCAATGATGAGAGAGAACCATTGATCAGCTGCCTCCTGCACATCCCCTACTGGGGATCTAGCCCACAACCCTGGCATGTGCCCCGACCAGGAATCCAACCCTGACCTCCTGGTTCATGGGTCCATGCTCAACCACTGAGCAACACCTGCTGGGCCACCTAACTCCCTTTCTGGTCTACCCTTCCCACACCCATATCCTGGTGCTTCCTTTAGTGTTGTAGCCTTAGAACAGACCCTCATGAAGGAGTAGAGAGTAATCATATTATTTCATTTATTTATTTTATTTTCCAACTTCCTCTTCCCAAATCCCCATCCAAAGAGTCATAACAGCATTCTCATCCTAAAAAAAAGAAAAAAAGAAAAAAAAAAGGAAAACAATACCAACCAGGTTCAGGGGACTCAGGAAACCCCTCCATGCCCCTCTATGAAAACGCCCCAGGTTTCATGTTCTGAGCTATATTTCTCCATGACATCTCCTGGAAGATGTGTCCCCTCCCCTTTTCACCCCTTTCCTTCTGCTAAATCTCTTCATGCCCCTTATTTATTTATTTATTTCCCCCCTTCCCCCTTCCCTCCCTCACCGCCCCATAGTTATTTAGAATCCCAACTTAGATCCCTTCCTTATAACACAGGTTTCTACTCCCTCCTCCTTTCCCCCACCACCTCTCCCCTACATTAGGGAACTGCCACCTCTTCTGTCTCTGAACTTTGCCTCTTGACTCTGCCAGGTTATAGGGCCGCTCCCATTCTGCCCTCTGGCTCTTGCCATGCCTTCAACTACCATCACGCTGGAACCACCTTTAATAACCCAAGGCAGACTGGGAACCAGGAGAGGTTTCTCCATTCCACCTGCTTCTGCTCTAGGGGGCCCTGAAATCCTTCCAGTTCAAAAAAATTAATTATTCTTATTACCAAAGTCTTGGCCTCAACATCTCCTAAGGTTTTTCTAGATGTGATCCCTCTTCTTTCATGCATTTGAAAATTGACCAGGCTGGAAGCACTAGCCAGAGATAGTGGTAAAAATTGCTTCACAGACTTTATCAAGGCCAGTGGCTGCACTCTCACCTTCTACATGAAATACATCCACTCCTGAAGGAGGGTCCAGGACAGGAGAAGGGAAACAGGACTCTGCAGACTGGATACAGCACGGTTCCTATCTGGACTCTGCTAAAATAGAGATGTCATGCCATAGTAGGCCAGTGTCATCCTTCCTACTACTCCCTCACCATCTGGAAAGATAGCCATCTCTTTATACCAACTTATGTCTCCTTTTCCTCTGAGCATACCTTCCATCCCAGCACCATAAAGAATTCTTTCCTCTGTGCCTTTCACCCATTCCTGACCATACCAGGGAGGTTCGACTCAATATGTATTTTTATTTTATGTGCTGGTCCCTGTACTACCTGCTATAGGAGGGATATAAATATGGTTAAGACATGGCTCCTACTCAAGGATTTTATAATCTAAAGGAAGCTTACTATATACTTTAAAATGTTTCTCTGTCCTTGTCGTCAATTATAACTCTCCATTCCTCCCATCTGTGTTCAACTGTATTCAGGCTGTACTTCGGTCCTGTTGCTTCTCTTTATTTAATTGCCAAATATCACAAATGGTTGGTCTATGCCAGCCGTGGGCAAACTACGGCCCGCGGGCCGGATCCGGCCCGTTTGAAATGAATAAAACTAAAAAAAAAAAAAAGACCGTACCCTTTTATGTAATGATGTTTACTTTGAATTTATATTAGTTCACACAAACACTCCATCCATGCTTTTGTTCCGGCCCTCCGGTCCAGTTTAAGAACCCACTGTGGCCCTCGAGTCAAAAAGTTTGCCCACCCCTGGTCTATGCTCTTCCCTACAATGTACTTCCTCTCCAATTGCACAAAGTCTAGCTTTTGCTCCAACCACTTACTTAAAACTGCTTTTTGGGGGTTATGAATAATCTCCTTTTCCTTGGCCTCTTGGTAGCTTTTCATTGATTATATTAAACTTTCTCTTCTAGACTCTATAATACAAACTTAGCTACCTGCATTTCCTTGGTTGAGTCCTCTTTCACCTTCTACAGGCACAGGCATTGGCCTTTTGGTCTCCTGTGTGTACAGCTCTACTGAGCTCACTACTTTCGTAACTGTGACTTTGCACTTAGAACTGCAGCCCTGGCCTAATTCCTCTACCTTTTTTTTCTTTAATCTTCTTTTCTTTTAATTCCACTACCTTTACGATAGCCTCATATGGCTGACAACATGAGTTCAGCTTGGCCAATACCAAATTTATAACCACTTCTAAAACCCTCTGACCTCCCACTTCCTATTTTGGTCAACCATTTCCCTGGATATCCATGTTTAAAATATGTTATTTTAACTCTCTACTCATTTAGTGTTCATATGAAATTATCACTGAAACACGGTATTTTTTCCCCAAAGTATTTCTTTTTCTCTTCTCCATTCAAAATGCCACTGCCTTCGTAGTCCAAGCTTTTAATGGATTGTTTTGGGGATGATAGAAATCTCATGAATCTCTCTTCACTCCATTGAATCCTGTGTACAACTAGACAAATAGTTTTTCTAAAATGCTGCTTTTAATGTGTCTTTACCACCCTGAAGAACTTACTAGGCTCTCTATTTCTTGTAAGTTCAAACTTTTTTTATTTTAAAAAGTAAAGCCTGACATTTCAGAGTCTTATTATTTTGTCCTATCTTCCCATTTGTGAAATTATCAAACAAATATTAAGAGTCTTGTAAATTTTATTTTTTCTTAATTTCCCACTGCTTCTTTCCATATACCCTCTCGTTCAATCATAGCTCCTCTACAAAACATGTCATGCTTGTTCTATCGCCACAGTTAATGCAGCTCTTCCATCCTTCTAATAGCTATTCTTCCTAATTGCTTTCATCCTTTTATAATGTACTACCAATCAAAAGCTCACCTATTCTTCAGTGTATCTCAGCATAATCACCTTCTAAAAGTCTTCAACTCCTCTACTGATTTCTGTCCTTCCACTGCCTAAAGCACTTGTCTACATCATATGCTCTCAAACTTGTATGTAACTTAACATTGTTATAAATTTTCTCATTTTGTTCTAAATATTTTATACGTGTAAACTTGGGTAGCATAAATACTTTGAGGACAATAACACCGTGGATTTATTTTTCATCATTGGCAGCATCCTTATCTGCTTTAGGCATAGGTTACATACATTACACATCCAACTGAAATTTAACTGCACCAAATATTCCCAGGGTTCTGTATACAGGGTTAGTATTAAATCTCAGTAAAAGAAATGATGGCGAAGCTGAGATGAACACCTGCTTTGCAATACTAGTTATTTGTTTTCCCCATCCACCAAAGCCTGGTATTCCATTCCTTCCTCGGTTCCATGTCACCAGCCCTGGGACCTATCCAGGGTAAGGGATGTCTCATGTCCCTCGCATCTTATCCCCAATTAACTCACTGGTTTCATTGTCACTGGTTCCATTGTCACTGGTTTCATTGGCACTGGTTTCATTGTCACTGGTTCCATTGTCACTGGTTCCACTGTCACTGATTTCACTGTTACAGGCCTCTGATGGTCTACACGTTCTGTTTCATGAATAATGGTTGTCTCTTCTGCTTCCGTTACCTCCTTATCCAACCTGTTCTGTCCTCAGTAGGATTAGGAAATTAAGAGTTATCAATCATCACCTCCATCCAACATCCTCATTGATTCTCTAGAATTCATCTCCTTCACTTCTCCTGTCCCCAGCCCCATCCTGCTCACCCTCCAAGAGTTAAGCCCGGGGATCCTCTTTACCTTGCATTTGCATGGATTGTCACTCACCAGTCTGTCCTCTAACTCAAACATGGAGTAATCAAGAGTGAAATTTGCACCAAAATAATCTGGATCTGGAGAGGAGAAAACAATCAGTAGTAACAAAAGAGAACGGTAGTACTACCTCTAGTAATGAAAAGCTGAAGAAATTGCTCAGCACACTTCAACTTGTTCAAGTTGTAAAATTTACTGGTATAATCTAATTCTAATAAACTTGAATGTGAGAAATGTCTGTGAATGTGTTTATATTTTCTTTCTTTCTTTTTTTAGAGTGAGAGAGAGACATTGATGTGAGAGAGAAATATCCATTGGTTGTCTCCTGTATGTGTCCCAGTTGATGATCAAACCCATAACTCGGATATGTATCCTGATCAGGAAATGAACCCACCACCTTTCGGGGTATGGGTCGATGCTCTAACCAATTGAGCCACAAGAGCATTTATATTTTCAATCTAACACCTAAAATAATTTACAAATTTGAAAAATTTCAAATTGTTCAACCAGTTCCAAAGAACTGGAAATTGCTATCTTGAGAAACAACATCATGAGCCTCGATAGTCTGCTCATAGCAAAATTTCTCTGACCCCGTTGCTCTATTGCAAAGGGAAAGACTTTGTCTCAGAACTAAGTATCCCCTAAACCTCTCTCCATCCTGCTAAGGGTCAAAGCCTTATAAATACTCACCATAAGTGGGGGTGACTGTGTAATTATAGATCACTTGATAATAATAATCCTCTTCCAGTCCTTCTTCATCCTCATATATTTGTCCTAAAGGGACAAGGACTAGAGGTCAAGGGGCATCTGGGACTTCTTAGCAATAGAAGGACACTTGAAGTTTATCTCAGCTCTATCACTTTCCTTTCGACCTCACCTCCAAGGGTAAGACTATCTCCCTGTCTCTGGACCTCTCCACCCTTCTCAGTCTTCTGGGCTTCATATCAGGATGAGGTTTGTTCCCCTGTGCCCTTTCAATCAGGAAATCCCAGAACAGAAAACAGATCCCTTCACATACTGTAAACCAAAAAAAACAAAAACTAAACCTAAAAAAAGGCGGGAGAGAGGGAGAGAGGGAAGGAGGGAGGGAGAGAGAGAGAGAGAGAGAGAGAGAGAGAGAGAGAGAGACCAGAAATTAAGAACTCCAAATCTACAATTCAGTATGCTCCAGGCTGTACTGTGTTTATGAGAGTTATTCTCTTGTCAGTGTCTCTCACAAATAATGAACATGCACGCCCGTTCGGCTTTGGATTTTTATTTTAGTTCTAGTTTTCATTGCTGTCAGGATAACTTTGAACAAGCCACTAACATCCGTTTTCTTAAAATGAGTCAGCTGGAGTAAATAACCCATCTGCATTCATTTTCCTTCCCAGACTGAAAACATGTAGCTTTGACATGATTGGATCAAGAACTCGAGGCCTCCTGCTAAAACACTTCCCTAAGCCCCTTGAAGTCCGTAACCACAAGCAGTGACACAAGAATCTGGAGGAAGAGGAAACAATAAGAGCACCTGGCAGACGGGGAACAAAGGAGGGAAGGAGCCAAGCTGCTTTTCAGACCCTGTCCCTGAAGGCACCCAGTTCTTCACTCCCCTAAAGGTCACCTCCATTTCTATTTCTTTACTAATACAAGTCCCCCCCCCCCAACATTCTTGGAAAGAAGATAGACTGGCTCCCCTCACTAGTTGCAAACTTCCCCACCTTCAGAGTCCACGGCTCTAGACCCTCTCATCCTGTTCATCTTTGTAGTGATGGAGAGCTGAGTTCACTCCTGTTAGGACCTCCACGATCCGGGGCTTCATCCTCATCAGCTGTCTCTTCTTTGACAGGACTCTGCTCCCCTCCCCCTTTCCTGGCTGTATTTCCCAGACTCCCCTCCACCCCCGACACTGGCCTGTAGCACAGATGGGAGAGTGTTTATCACTCCCCCATTGAATTGCACCTCTCAACCGCCCCTCATTTTTTTCCCCTCCCACTCCATTTACAGGAGAAGACCTGGCCCTAGTTCAGGGAGAGAAGTGAACTTACCCAGGATGAGTGGCACAGCAAGGATGGCTACAAGGAGGACATCCATTCTGGATGCTGCACTCTGCCTGTGAAAGTTATAAAGGAAATTACAGCGTTTCCCACCAAACTTACCCCGCCTCCGGCCCTCCTCCAAAGCGGGGAGGGAGCTGCAGCAACTCTTCTCTCAGGGGTGGAATTCCCCTCCTACTTGCTGACGGACTAGATCCTCAGTTACTATTGGTCTTGTCCTCAGTCAGAGCTGCCCCTGTGAAGAAAAGTGAAGTGGGCTTCGATGGGAACATGCTCATTGATCTCCCCCAGCCCTAGATTAGGTCCATTTAGGGTTCCTGCCGCCCACTAACGAAAACTACAACAACCAAACAACCCCCACTCCCACTACTAAAAAGCTTCTCTTAGGAAGCCCTCTCCCTTCCTCCCCTTCCCTCTCTCTCAGTCCTCACCAAAAGCTCCCCTCCCCTCTCACTGTCCCTAAGTTACCATCACCATCCAGAGTCGCCCTTCTCTCTGAGGCTGTATCACAGTTTCTTTCTTCACAGTTGACATGATCTGAGAAGGGACGAGCATTTTCTAGCTGAAAAGAGTCCCTCTTTTCTGCCTGCCTTGGACTGTGAAGTACCAGAGCAATAGCAACATCATTGTCTGACTCTCAAAGCACCTGCTGCATTGCGTTTGATCAAAATCTCTCAGCCAAGGCCAGCCATTTCCTCTCTGGTAAGTACTGACCTCACCTCACCTCTTTCTTAACTTGGGGAATACAGGATGGAAGGGAGAAAGCAGATAGTCTCTTTTGCGAAGGGCCACACCTCTTCCACTTTCAGTCACTTGGTGTATTCCTTTTATTCCAGCCTTACAGGAGTACAGCTTATCTTATCCTTTTCTCTACTTTTGTATTTTCCATTTTTATTGAATTCTATTCAGAAACATTTAGTAACATACAGGCTAGGCACAAAGTGCTAGGCCGAGTCTGATAGGCAATTCAGGTTCACAGGCAAAAGAGTAAGAAAGAAAACCACAACAGTGTGTGGCCCTAACCGGTTTGGCTCAGTGGATAGAGCGTCGGCCTGCGGACTGAAGGGTCCCAGGACTGATTCTGGTCAAGGGCATGTACCTTGGTTACAGGCTCAATCCCTAGTACGGGGTGTGCAGGAGGCAGCTGATCAATGTTTCTCTCTCATCGATGTTTCTAACTATCCCTCTCTCTTCCTCTTTGTAAAAAATCAATAAAATACATTTAAAAAAATACAGAGTGTGTGTGTGTGTGCTTTTTTAAGGGCGTTGATACATGTTTTTCAATATCTACTATGAGCCAGGCACTTGCAAGTCTCTGTGGAACCACACATGAACAAGATAGATTTGGCACCTGCTCTCCTCTCCTAGGAGATGCTGTGGTACTGGTTCAAAGGAGATAGAGGAAGAGTTGTCTTATCCCCACATCTTGTTGGAAGAGCTCCTGCTTTTAAGTCTAACCTGACTTGGCCTGGTAGACTCAGATGCAAGACACACTAGAATTCTGAGCACTGGCCAGGGTGCCCCCGCCCTCTCAGCCTTATTGGGAGAGGATTTGCTTGATGACTTTCCATGTAAATCCATACAATCTATTCCTTCCGCTCCTTTCCAGAATTTCCTGAAAAAAAGAAAAATGTAAAAACACTTATGTGTATATATATGCATTAAAACATAAATCACTTCCAGGAAGGAAAGGAAGCCTGGTTCTCCTTGAACAACCTCCTGGTACTTTTGCCTCAACATCCTCACTAAGGACTAACCCCACCCACCCAAATGAGGGTCTAACACCCTCCTCTCTTACTCTTTCTTTCGCTGTAATGTGTAACCCTCGCCCTGTCCCCCAGCCTGAGAAAAAGACACCACCAAGGTTCATTTCAGGAAAAAGAGGAAATATGACATCAAAGGAACTGAGTGACTGGGATGGGGGGTGGGGAGGAAGCAACTTTCCTTCAACCCCTTCGCTCTAATTGCTTTTTACAATTTTAACTGTGAATCCCTTCTGACCTCCTTAATATTGCTCTCCAAGCTCCCTTTCCTTCTATTTCTCTTGTCATTACCGAAGAAGGCTCCCCTGGCGATATACTACACGGTACTGCATGTTTCCTATACTGGCCTGTTGGAAGAGCTCCTGCTTTTAAGTCTAACCTTCATCCTTCGGCAGTAGCTCTAGCCCATTTCCTCTCATTCAAGTCAGAACAATACCCGTGCCTATCTCCTCGCAACCTCTATCCTGTGCTTTCTTCGTATTTGTCCCTAAGGTTCCTACAGGATCTTCCCCCCTCTGTAGCTCTTCCAAGTACAGGTAGGATTGCTACCAGCCTTTCCCACAAAATAACTAAAGGAAATCGCAGCTACGGCACAATCGAACTCTTCAACCCATGCCCCGCCCAGGCCCAGTCTCGGCCAATTCCCTTTGTGGCCTGAGCCACGCCCAGCACCGAAGTGGAGGGTTTAAAAGGGCGGGAGGACTACAACTCCCAGCAGGCCCTGCGCCCCGCCCCCGCCGCGCCCCCTCCGATTTTCCATTGGCCGGGGGGCGGGGCTGGGAGTAGATGGGAGGTGGCCAAGGGGCTGCGGCAGGGGTTTGTCCCCTCCTCGGCTTCCGTAGAGGAAGTCGCGCGGACTTGTATTTGGGGTTTCGGTGCCCCCCCTTCCCCTTCCCCGGGGCCCGGGGGTGACATTGCACCGCGCCCCTTACGGGGTCGCGTCGCCACCCCACGCGGACTCTCTGGCGGGCGTGCTCCTCCCATTTGCCTCTCTTGGCCAGGCCTCCACCCCGCCCCCAGCTGACCAGCAATGGGGGCCGCAGTGTTTTTCGGGTGCACTTTTGTCGCTTTCGGCCCGGCCTTTGCGCTCTTCTTGATCACTGTGGCTGGGGACCCCCTTCGTGTCATCATCCTGGTCGCAGGGTGAGTAGGGGCCGGGGAGACTCGGGAGGGCGCCCAGGAGAGAGATCGGGAAGGGGCTGGAGAAAGTGGGGTTACCCCGGGAGCCGGAGTTGGGGGAGGCAAGTCGGAGGTGAAGATCGGGAAGGGCTGAGTCGGGGGTTTGGGCGATTGCCCCTTCCCGCAGCTGGTTTCCGCCTTCCCGGGATCGCACAGATTCCTTCTACACTTCTTCCGGCGACGTCAGAGGCGGCCGCGGCCAGGGCTCGGGAGGGGCTGTGGGACCTCGGGCGGCCCTAAGCGAGGGTCCAGGCATGGATACCTCGCCCTACTGTGCGCATGCACTCCCACTCTCATTGGTCTGAAGGCTCTCGAGTCCATTTCTACCCCATCGCCTGGGTCCGGGACCCTGAGACTCCCTTGGTGGAGACACTTATCTGTTCCCTGTCTCCCTGACCATCCGGAAGTCTAACTTCCACTTTTCACGTTGCAGCTTTGGTTGGTTCCCCTCCTTGATTTCTCGGGCTGCCTCTCCCCTTTGCCTGTCTAATGGCC
The DNA here is from genome assembly GCF_000327345.1 of Myotis davidii. Classification (NCBI taxonomy): domain Eukaryota; kingdom Metazoa; phylum Chordata; class Mammalia; order Chiroptera; family Vespertilionidae; genus Myotis; species Myotis davidii. Next base: position 275,089 of record NW_006285129.1, on the reverse strand, counting down.
CCCGTTTTTCCTCAGGGCGTTTTTCTGGCTGGTCTCTCTGCTCCTGGCCTCTGTGGTCTGGTTCATCCTGGTCCATGTGACCGACCCGTCAGATGCCCGGCTCCAGTATGGCCTCCTGATTTTTGGTGCTGCGGTCTCCGTCCTTCTACAGGAGATGTTCCGCTTTGCCTACTACAAGCTGCTTAAGTAAGAAGATGGATGGTCTGGAGGGGAGAAGGGCAGAGGATTGCACCCTGAAAAGTGGGGCAGCCCCCGGGTGGTGGTTTGGAAGGAGAGGCACCAAGGGAGGATACTAGCAGGAAAGGAGCCTCTCACCTTCCCTCATGTTTGCCCCGCCCCGCCCCACCCCACCCCAGGAAGGCAGATGAGGGGTTAGCATCGCTGAGTGAGGACGGAAGATCACCCATCTCCATCCGCCAGATGGCCTATGGTGAGCCAAGGGAGATGGGCTGGAGGAGGGCAATGGACACCTTCCTCTCTCTCTGGGAAGTCTCTAAGCGCCCACATGTTCTAAGTGGCTACGTGTTTCCTTCATGTCTGACTTCCAACGAGAGGTGGTCTGGAGGGAGAGTAGGTGTGGGGGCTTGTGCCTGGAAACGGGGCGGGATCGCTGGTAAGCAGGCTCTACTGATTTCTGGCATTGATGAGCCCCTCCCTCCCCCCAGTTTCTGGTCTTTCTTTCGGTATCATCAGTGGTGTCTTCTCTGTTATCAATATTTTGGCCGATGCACTTGGGCCAGGTGTGGTTGGGATCCATGGAGATTCACCCTATTACTTCTTGACATCAGGTAAGTCCCACTTTTTCTCTTGACTTCATGCCCCACCCATCCTGGCCCTGACCTCATGTGTTGGCCCTCCCGGGGAGACTAAGGCGGTGGCTCAGTATCTCAGGAGGCTGGGAGAAGGTGAAGGATGTATCCCCTCCCCCTCTCGCTCCCTGCAGCTTTCCTGACAGCAGCCATCATCCTGCTTCATACCTTCTGGGGAGTTGTGTTCTTTGACGCCTGTGAGAGGCGACGGTACTGGACTTTGGGCCTGGTGGTTGGGAGTCACCTACTGACATCAGGACTGGTGAGTCAGGGACAGGGACCTAAGTCAGAGAAAAATTGAATGGTGGGTTGTATGGAGGGGAACCGTATCTTCACTTCTGAACATTTAAAAACTTATCTTGGGAGAAGGCAGAAAGGTGAGTCTTCAGAGGTCCCTCACTTTAGCATCAATGAAGTAACCTTCCCTGGGTACTCTGGGGAGGAGTTTGCATGGATGGGTCAAACTGTAATGCAGATGGTGTGAGGTGAGCAGGAGCTGGGGAAGCTGAAAATCAGAAGTCTCCTTAACCACAAGATGTTGGTGCTGAAGGGAAGGCCTGGGGGACTTGAGTGAGATGTCTGGGCGAGGTTTGGGTCAAAGGCACAAAGAGTACATGGGGGTTAGGCAGAGGAAGAATCTAACCTTTTTTCTACTCTTGCTCCCATCCCCAGACATTCCTGAACCCATGGTACGAGGCCAGCCTGCTGCCCATCTATGCAGTCACGGTTTCCATGGGGCTCTGGGCCTTTATTACAGCTGGAGGGTCCCTCCGAAGTATCCAGCGCAGCCTCTCGTGTAAGGACTGACTACCTGGACCGATCACCTGACACATCCCACCTGTCTGCCCACTGCCCATGACTGAGCCCAGCCCCAGCCCCGGCCCACCGTTCACCACTCTCTGCCTCCTTCTCGTCGGTCTGTCCCACCACCTTCAGGGTTTTTCTTTGTCCATTGGTGACCTTTAGGCTTTACCAGGAGCAGCCTGGGGTCAGCCAGTCAGTGACTGGTGGGTTTGAGCCTGCACTTATCCCCACCATCTGGGGACCCCTTTGTTACCCAGGACTTTCCATGTGTCAGTGCTCTGCTTCCACCCTGCCCAAGACTCACCTCCCTTCCCCTCTGCAGGCCGACGGCAGGAGGACAGTCAGGTGATGGTGTATTCTGCCCTGCGCATCCCACCCGAGGATTGAGGGAGCCTTGGGGGGGAAACCCCTGTGCCTGGGGTGCTCCCCTGATCTCCTCGCTCTGTATTTCTCCATCTCCAGTTCTGGACAGTGCAGGTGGCCGAGAAAAGGGGCCTAGCTTAGCCATCACCATGAAGGTGAAATTAATGGCGGCGCAAGGTTAGATGAGCTCTGAGTTTCCCAGTATCCCCGCCCCAGACTGGACTTCTTGGTCTTTTTCTCAGGTCTGAGGGGAACCATTTTTGGTGTGATAAAGACCCAAAACTGCCTTTTTCTTTCCTCTTTTTTTTTTTTGAGAAGGAAAAGGGAGGAGGTATGTTGGACTTCTCCTAACCTCCTCAAATTGCTCCTTCTAGCTGGGCTCCTATCTGTCCCCTATTCTCCATGGTCCCATGGGGGATAGGAAGGAAATGCATGTTTGGGAACTGGTATTACTGGAACTAATGTTTTAACCTCCTTGACCACCAGCATCCCTCCTCTCCCCAAGGTGAAGTGGAGGGTGCTGTGGTGAGCTGGCCCACTCCGGAGCTACAGTGCCACTGGAGGAGCCAGCCTACCATGACATCGTAGGGAAGGAGGGAAGATTTTTTTCTAGTTTTTAATTGGGACTGTATGGGGGTGGGGTGGGGAGGTTTTCTATAAACTGTATCATTTTCTGCTGAGGATGGCATGTCCCATCCTTTTAATCAAGGTGACTGTGATTTTGACTAATAAAAAGGACTTTATAATTGTGGGGGAACGTGCCTTTGAAGGAAGGGGATAACATTAGTTGAGATTCCCGTCCTCTCACGTCTCTGGTGCAACTCTCTTCCTAATTTGGCACCTGCAATCCCCTCCTGACCTAGGTTTGGTGCAAGGGCAGAAACATGGGCTGGTGGTTTAACATGTCGGAAACTTTGGGTTAAGCATTTTCTAGGGTCTCCCCGAGGATTGGGGTAAAAGAAGTTACTCACACATGCTTCTTTTTCCCTATCCTTTGCCTACCTCTGCCACCTGAGGGATTAAGGAATTCTCCCACACTCAAGAGTCCCAAAGGTAAAGCCAGAGGTGGGTCAGAAGCCTTAATTTTCAAATATATTGAGCAAAAATATAACCCCACAACAGCAACTTTTTCCTGAGGGGATAT
>NW_006285129.1:270804-271948 GCF_000327345.1 Myotis davidii | reverse complement strand
GGGAAAGAGCCATAAAGGAGAGGGGGTGGGGGAATTTGGGTCACATTCCCAACTTCCCCTACAACCAAACACAGTATGCCCTCTGCATTATCAATGTAGGGGTCTCCTCATCTCCTATATGTTTTGAGAGACTGAAGTTCTTTCTTGACCGAGAGCCAGTCCATGACTGTCTGGAGGAAGGAGGGGTTTGTATTTCTGGCCAGTCCCTGTCCCCCATTCTAGACGCTCCCTGACAGGTATGACCTAGGAGTCCGTGATGGTCGAGATGGAGTCTATTCCGTGGCTTGTGCTGAGGTGAATCCCACACTCTTCTCGTCTTCCAGCTTCTTCTTCCTGGAACAGGGAATGGACATGGCTGGTGCACTAGGAGAGACAGCCAAGTGGACTAGGAGAATGCTTTTCAGTAGGAAAGAAGGGACCAGAGGAAGGGGAAGTAGGGCCTCACTGGATTTTCTTAGCGATGAAATAAATAACCACCACAAGGCAGAGGCTGCCAACCAAGATTCCCACTCCTATGCTCAGCATTTCACCTGGGAGAGAGAGATGGGGGTGTCAGCCTAAGACTGACAGACACTGAGCCCTTCCCTTCTCGTTGAGGAGCCCCCCTCCCCAGTAACTGGGCAGGTGCCTTACCTGTGGTATACGGGGATTCGTCTGTAAGGAAAGGAAACTTGGGTCAGCGGGGCGTCAGAGCCCCGTCCCAGCTTGCCCCTGTAACTTGGGGAGGTCACCTGGCCACTGAGGGTTGGGGCCTGGTTCCCAGTCCAAGTGAGTCCTGGAAACCCTTACCCTCTTAGCCTTCTTTTCCTTCCAGGGGCCCCCTAGTTCCTGCCATGGAGAACCCCAGTTTCCCCCCTCCTCTTCGAGCTTTGTACAGTCACCTTGGTTGAAAGAAGCAAGGACTTTCCGCTGATTGAGAGGTTGTGGGACTCGGTAGGTCTGTTCCAGGACCTGAGCGGGCTCCCTCTCCCTAGAGAGTAGTGTCTCCTGGAGCTTTTCCAGCTAGAAGAGTGGGGATCGAGGAGAGTGTCACTTAGGTGCGGGAAAGGGTCTGGGGTTACAGCTGTGGCTTTGCTGCCTCACCTCCCCACCACTCACCTGGCCCGCTGAAATCTGGATCTTCTGACTGAAGACGTCCAGACCA
>NW_006285129.1:264128-270082 GCF_000327345.1 Myotis davidii | reverse complement strand
CCTCCCCACCACTCACCTGGCCTGCTGAAATCTGGACCTTCTGACTGAAGACTGTCCAGACCACACTCTGGTAGCAGGGGGGTGTGGTGAGCGAGCCATTGTAGCGGAAAAACTGTGCCAGCTCTGGGGGGAGCAGCTCTCTCACGCTGAAGGGAGGCACTGAGGTCTTCTGACCTGGGGGAGAACGGACTGGGATCCTCCGGCTGCACCCTAGCTCTGGTTTCCCTAGATAGGGTGCCCGGAAGCAGAATTCCCGCTGCTGCCTCACTCCCTCATCTCTGGCCTCTTAGTATTCATTTATTTATTTATTTTGCAGTGGGAGTCAGGAGGGAGGGATTTCCCTGACGTCTAATCTCACTTTGTCGTAAAACAGATTTTTAGGGCTCACCTTTATACCTGATTTCATGCAAGTGACTCAGAATGTGTTCATAAGCTGGATTCTCAGTCTCACCCACCTGGAAACGGAGAGAGTTTGGCATGAGTCCATGTTTGGAGTAAGGCACTCATTAGAAAATAAATGGTCAGAGTGGTTGCTCACTTGCCTTGGGAGGGAAACCAACAACAGACATGGGTGGAATAGGACTGAGGGGTGCAGAGGGAGTGAAGAGAGACCTAGAAGGCAGTGGGGGCCACTAACCTCAATGAGGATGCCCAAGACAGCCAGGCCCTCAGGGCTCTTCATGGCCTCACCCACGCTGCTGTAGGAATCGGCATCGTAATGCACGATGTGTAGCTGAGCGGGGAGGGAATCGGATCATTTCATCTTTTCTCCACTCCCCACTCCCAAAGGCTCTGACCTCAGCCGCCATCACCCCCACTTCCAGCCCCAGATCTGTCCTCCACCTGCGACTCTGCCAGTTTCCAGGCCCTCCTTTCCCGGGTGCCGACCCTGCCTGGCACCACGTGCTAGTCCAAGCCTCGCTCTCTGGTACCTCTGCAGCCGAGGCTTTGCTGTTGATCTGGTGCTCTGACCCCGTCCTGGATCCTCTCTCACCCCAGTGCAGGTGGAGCTGGACAGCTACATATTTCCGGGGAAGTCCCTCCAGATACAGGGTAGGGGGCAGAGAGAGTTGCACTGTGAGGGAGAGAGAGCGAGAGAGCTCGGGTTGGTAGAGGAGTGTGGACACATCCCCACCCCTGGGTTGCCACCAATTCTGGGGAGACTTGGCCAGCCTTCTCGGTCTTCCTTCACCAATAGCACCCAGTTCTTCCCATGGGCCACTGCTTTTCTAGCACTTCTTTCTCACTGAAGATCAAGTCGATGGTGTTAGACTAATCCACCCAGAGAGCTTGATCATAGACATTCAGTTCCCACTTTTGCTCCGGGAGCCTCATCCCCATTCTCACATCTCCACGTGTCTAGAAGCAGCTTTGGGATTCAGAAGTTGGGAGAACGCTTCTCCCCCGACTGTAAGGTCAGAGGCAGCGCGGTCCCTTGCTTAGAGCCTGGGCTTGTTACCTGTGTGGCCATTATTGTGCAGCTCCAGGGGCCCGGGGCCAGGCTGGTCATATCCGTGGGGCTGCAGAGCGTTCAAGTTCGAGTCAAAAGTCACGCTGTTTGTCTCGATATTGATGGGGGACTGGGCGTTGCCTCCGCACTCGGGGAAAGAGGCCGACCAGTGGTCTTGACCATGTGGGCCTGGTGGAAGTTACCACAGATATTGGTCCTGCCCTCCAGCCATCACCCCCCCAAGTTTCACATCTGTGTAGAGGCAGCAATGTGTGTCCTCCCGCCCCAGGTGAAGACCCCGTTGTGTTCAGCTGGGTGAGGTAGGAGCCCCTGCTGGACCCGATGCTTCTGTTTCCTCCTCCTCCCCCGGGGCAGGGCTGACCCCCAGCTTTCCTGATAGATGGGGGTCGTGGGTTTTACTTACCTGTAGTTTGAGGACAAGAAGGCTCACTGAGAGGAAGAGGGGCTGGATAACCCCCCTCATGCCCAGCCGGGGAGGGGAGTAGGAGCAGGAAAACGGGACATAAAAGGGTCCCCGAGAGGCAGGGTCTCTATAGGAATTTTCCTCATTTGCTTTTTGCTCTCACCCTGGACCTTGCATCGACTCTGGACTTGTTATTAATCAGAAGTTCAAAGGAATTGAATTCCACCTCCACCAGGATCACAAACAATCCTGCCATTCTGTGCCTCACCCCTGACCTCAAGTTCTGTCCCAGTTCCAGATGCAGGTTGGGGGTAGAATCGATTAGGATAGAGAGGTAGGAGGTGAATTGGCAGCTAAGCTCACGGTTCATTTTCCCTATCCAGTATTCTTTCCACTCCAACTCCCCCATCCCACAGACGGAGGGCGCAACTGGCTTTTCTGCCGAGTCAGGGGGTGTGGGATTTGATGATTCAAACAAGGTCTAGGAGTCACATATCCAAAACCTAGGACCTGGGGTGATGGGGAAGGAAAGGCGCTAGGGTGAAAAGCTAAAGCAAGCCGTACGACATAAATCTTCCTGCCAGGTGGAGAGGTCCCCGTGTGAAAGGAGAAATCAGTGTAGGTGGTAGGCCATGGACTCAGCTCACCCTCATATGTCCAGTGTTCGTCTGCAAGACAGAGTAATTTGAGTTACAGCCTGGGGCAGGGCCCTCTGGGGCATCTGTACCCTCCACCTCCCTCTCTGCTGGCTCCTTCTCCCTCCCCCCGCTCCTCCTCCCTCTGCTCCAGCACTTCCCATAGGAAGGCCTGAAACTGGACACCTCCGTGGAAAGGTCGGGAAGGTCAGGGGCCTATTTAAAATCACCAGCCAGGCTGTGCCTGTGCTCGCGGCTGCGTAAAGGGGGAGGAGAAATGAAAAGAGATAAAGTCCGGAGACTAAAATTAACCTGGATCCAAGTGAGCAGTCCACCCAACCCTCGCTTTCCCCCAGCCTGTGCCAAGCCAGTCTAACACTGAGAAGATCGGGGTGAGATGAGTGGGCAGGGGGTTTGGAGGAAAGAGATGAACAGGGAGGGAGAGGAAGTTCAGAGGAGGAGACAGTGTTACTGAGGGGAGAAGGGCATTGCTCAAATCAAAGCACTGAGCGGGCAGTGAACATTTAGCTTCCTCCTCTGGTTCCAGTCACTCTAAAGGAAACGTCCCCCATCACCAGGAGCCCAGATGGCTAGGGAAGGCGGGAGTCAGGCCAGGGTCCACTCTACACGGAGGGTGGTGGGTGGGCACAGGCAGCCAGGCTGGCAGGGACAGGATGAAAGTGGAGCATTGTGTGTGGGAAAGAGAGCTGCCAGCTGGGTCACATGCCAGGCTCGCGTGCAGTCCCGTCTGGGGCTGACAGGCAGGGGGTCTGCTGGCCCAGCCCTCACCGCACCCAGAACCAAATTGCTTCCAGGGGGAAAGCGAGCCCTCCCTGCAGGTCCATCTGCATTCAAATGGCTAGAAACTTTGGAGAAAAATCCTAACTTCCTTTCTCTCTCTTATTCCCTTAAATTCCTCAGACTTCTAAGATATCCTTGATCTCAGTCTTGGGTTCTTCCGCTAGCCCATCCCATGGTTCAGACAACAGTGAAAGGCCGCCCACTGGAGGCTAGAGGAGCCTCCATTCACCAGTTCAGCGGGACGTCCTAACAACTCGAACCCCTGGCCCTTCCCCTCCACCAAATCCTCACGCACTCATTTTACATCGCTTCCTGAGGACTTTCCTCATTTTCTTCTCTTTCCTCAGAGGCAATGAGCTGCTCTGCATTTGGCTCCCCCACCATCCTCTCTGCCACCGTGCTCTCCTGACAACCCCCTTCACCGTGTTCTTCCAGCGACCCAATCACACACCTGCTGGGTGCTGGGTACTGCAGGAGGCACAGGAGACACAAAAATGAGGGTGGGGTCCTGGGGACGCCCCCCCAAGCACCTCAACCTGTTCTCCCAAGAGTCCCCCCTCATGTCCCTGGGGCTCCTGAAAGGCCTTTGTAAACTGTAAAGGGCCCAGCTGTGTTGACTATCATTGCTACTTCCTTCTAGGGAAAAACTGGGAAATTAGTCATTCCACAGACTCAAAGGGACCCTTGGCCATGGGGTTCATGGTCCGGCATCAGGGTCTGAGTTAGGCCAGTGGTTAGGCTATACCCCTCCCTGACATCAGTTTTTTATTTTCTCATTCCAGGGCTCTTTGACTCCCTCATTGGGGGAGTTAGTAGATGAGACAGGCCAGGAGGGCTGCCTGGGACGAGGGCAGTGGGGGCAAGAGCTCTGGAGAGAATCTGTAGCCAGCACAGAGGTTCCAGAGTGTGTTTACACATCCTGCCACCCCCCGCCCCCCAGCTTCCCCCTCCTCACTAACAGCAGGGCTGGGAAGGCAGAGGGGGAAGAAGGAAAGTGATCTTCTCCCCACTCCCCTGTTGTGCCCCCAATCGCTGAGACGATTTTTCTAGCCCCTAGGCTTCCTTAACCACCCTCCTCCCGCTCAGCTTGCGTAAGGACGTCAGCAGACACCGACATTCAGATGTACCTACCCCCGAAAGCAGCCAGGATCCAAATCACCTGTAGCAGGAACGTGAAGAACATGATGGTATCCTCGGAGGGAGCACAAGGTACTGGGAGTTTGGAGACTGGAGGACCAGATTAGAGAGAGGGGGGAGGGAGAGAGAGAGAGAGAGAGAGAGAGAGAGAGAGTCCTGAAGTTGAATGTATTTATCTCTTCTCTTTTTCTCTTGCTGTCTCTGTGTCTCTGTGGGCTTCCAGGTGGTTGGTTCTCAGTCGGCTACCGTTGGTTTCGAGGTTCCCCAGGACAAATCTCGCTGCCCTCTGTCTGGGCCCTCTCTCTTTTATCTCCCTCTGCAGTCTTCACTCTACTTGCTGGCCAGCGACTTCACAATTGCCTTCTGCTTTTAAGGTGGCTCTGGATGGGTATAGGTGGGGAGCTGGGCTGCCTGGGTTGCTGGCCAACAGCTCCTTAAATAGCCGATTAGGCATGCAGGTTGGCCCTGCTCAGAGCCGAGCACGCTGAGTGCACCCCGGGTTCCACTGGAGACCTGGCCCTGGCTCAGGAGCCCAGCTGGGTGAGCTCTTCCTTCCTCCTCTTTCCACACAGACACTGTTCAGAAGGGTGTCCCCTGGAGGGGGAGGGGCAGGGAAGGAGGGCTCCAGGGTTCAATCCAGCCCACGCAGGGGGACACTGGGTTCTCATTCCCCGGCTGGCTGCTCTGAGGAGCAGCTCCCTGGGTGGCGTGGGGCAGACGGTGGGAGGACCAGTTCCCAATCTCCTGAAGAATTTGAACGGCGCTGGAAGAGGAAGAGGCCAGAGTTAGGAGACAGGTGACCAGGAGGAGTTGGGAGACTCAGGGTAGGAAGTCAAGGACTAAAACCTGAGTTGTGGGAAATAAAGAGGAGCAGCGAGGCCAAGAGAACTTGTCTGGAGTGCCTGTCACCACCCCCTTCCCACGGTGAGGCCCGGGTCCACGTGCCTGTGTGGCCTGGGTGGGGGGTGGGGGTTTTGTTTGTTGTATAAAGCCCATTTGTATGCCCAGCGGGGGAGGGGCTGTCGCAGCACCATGGGGAGACAGCGGCTCCAACTGCCAGACCCAGGCACCTCCCTCCCCAGGGAGTCCAGATCTGGGGCAGGCTTTTGTCACTGAAAAGGACACTAACCCCTGGCAGGGAGGCCAGGGCAGGAGGAGAGATGGGGAGACCTTAGAAACAATCACTGCCATCACCAAAAAAGGCGGGCTCCGGAGAAAGAGAGGGGAGGGAGCACGGGGAGACCATGTGACCCGGCTGGAAGAGGGGCCCAGGGTCTTCCCTCCCAACAAAGGGCTGAGCAGGACACGTGGGGCCCAGTGAGACCTGCCACCGGGAGCTGGGCGCGGGGCCGTGTCGGGAATGTGGGCTACTGCTTACTCCCCAGGGGACTGGAAATCCCGATCGGAATGCACACCCGAAGTCCTTCATCAGAGAACGGGAAACCCAGATACTTTCAGACCAGACGCTGCGATCTCTCTCTCCATCATACCCTTCATCAGCCACCAA
>NW_006285129.1:261862-263325 GCF_000327345.1 Myotis davidii | reverse complement strand
ATACCCTTCATCAGCCACCAACCGGGAGGATGCTCCCATCTGAGCTCCCTCTGCCCTCCCTCCTCGCTCCTGCTAAGTAGCAATAAATAGCCAAAGCAAAGCGAGCGGAAGCTGAATAAGGGAGCAGGATAAACGCCCCACAGAACAAAGCCTGTGCGGGGTCACCAGCACCTGCGGAGGCAGGAGCCCCTGGCCCCGGCCTTTCTGTGGTTGATCTGCAAAGCCAAGCCATTCTGCAGATGTCACTTCCTTTTTAATTCTCTCATCACCCTCCATATGATTTTTCCCTTACAGGAAAGTTGTCATTGTTAATCCTCACCCAAGGATATATTTTTCTATTGATTTTTTTTTTTAGAGGAAGTGGAAGGGAGGGAGGGAGGAAGGGGGAAAGAGAAACATCGATGTGAGAGAGACATATGATTGGTTGCCTCCCACATGCTCCCCAAAACCGGTCTGGGTTTGAACCTGCAACCCTGGTACATGCCCTTGACACAGAGTCGAATCTTTGAACCCCCCGTGCGTGGGCTGCTGCTCTACCCACCAGCCAAGGCACTTACAGTTAAGTTTTTGTTTTGAGGTTCCCATAAAGTCCCCACACATCTCATCTAAGAAGAATGGATGGTAAAGTGTAAATTAGACGTCCTGGGGATGAGGATAGTTATCACAGAGGAACAAGGAGGGGGAAAAAGCCGACCCCTGGCTGGGGTTGGCCTGTGCACCGAAGGGTCTCCGATTCCGTTCCCAGTCAAGGGCAAATGCTTGGGTTGCAGGTTCACTCTCTGCCCCCTGGTCGGGCCCTGTGTGGGAGGCAACCAGTACATGCGTCTCTCTCACATTGATGTTTCTCTCTTTCTCCTTCTCCTCCTCCCCCCCCTTCCACTCTCTCTGAAAAGCAATGGAAAAAAATATTCTCTGGTGAGGATTAACAAAAATAAAAGGAAATACAGAAAAGAAAGCTGAGACGTCTTTTGCTCGGCACTAACGAAGGGCCTGCTCAGACTGAGCCGAGTTCCTGGGGAGCGCCCGGGGCTGATTCCACCTCCCGGGGCAGGGAGTGCGTCTCGCCAGGCGCCACCTCCTGGTTGTCTATGAACTTTTTTATTTTAAACTCTGTTAGAATTTGAATTTAAAATGTTTTGTGAGTGATTCCTTCTGGGAAGTGTTTCACTGCGGTGGGCTCTGGGATTTTTGTCTACACAATTGAACACTGTTTCCCAAAGATGTCTGAGCCCCAACTCAGCATTTTCCCACTTCCGAGTGAGCAGCTCAGCCAGGCCCTCGTGCCTCCCCAAAGGACAAAGGGCCTGGTTTCCAGAGAGAGAAGCACCGTCTCCAGAGACTTGCCTTTATTTTGATCTTTGGCGCCCATGTGGATATTTCCGACGTCACCAGGCTGCTTTGGGATAGATGTCAAGAGGAGCCTTATATGTTTAAGAAAAAAAGCCACCAGCCGTGCTCCCATC
>NW_006285129.1:257873-261829 GCF_000327345.1 Myotis davidii | reverse complement strand
CCCCCACCCCCACCCTCACTCTCACCCCCTTAGTTGCTACTCAAACTCTGGCACCTTTGTCGTAATTCCACTTTCCAGCCCTTGCCTTACACCGGGTTTGGCTGAAACCCTACAAAAACCAAGGCACTCCGCTGCCTTCTGGCGCCATCTCCTGGCCTTTCGAAGGTAGTGACATGTGAACCGGTCAGAATCAAAAGCGTCCGAGTGTGGCGAGTTTTTGGTTTGTTTTTCCTTCAAAGGCCCTTTTTAAAAAAAGGACATTTAAACTTACTAAATATCCCCAATAGTCTGAAACACCTCACAGGAAGCCATTAGGTTCTCTGAGTTTGTATGACGAGTACAGTGGGGCCTTGACTTACGAGTGTCCCGACTAACGAGTTTTTTGAGATACCAGCTGTCTCTCGGCTGATTTTTTGCATTGAGTTGATAGAGTAATTTGAGTTAATGAGCTCGGTCTCGAGCGAATTAAACTCGTAAGTCAAGGCCCCACTGTATATGAGAGTTCAGAGGAAGGGAGGCAGATCGAAAGGAACTTCCCCAAGCAGTACAGGTGGTAACTAATCGCTGAGGGCAGAGAATCAATGAGGAGAGAGAATTCGATAGCATCTGATTTCCTACAAGTGCAAGCAACTGTGTTTCATGAAGTAATACAGACCCGGAAATAGTCTAACCTGGTAGATAATCACATTTATTATCAAACCCTTGTCTTCTAACACATTGGTACTGAAGCCCCTCAGGTGAACACAAAAGTTTCCAAGAATTAAAGTAATTTGGGGAAGGGGTGGATCATTTTCTTAGTTTTCCAGTTCACATGCAGGACAGATACAGTATAAGAATCTTGTAGACAGAGGACAGGTAAGAATTTGTGGTCTGAAATGTTGTAACTTTAATTAAAAAGGAGTACTTTTGTGTCATGCATGGATTCCATGCCCAGAACACTGCCTGGTACATAAATATTTGCTGATTGAATGAATGAATCTAGTCATCGGGACATTTATTTACCTTTTTTTTTTTTTACCTTTGGATTTCGCAGAATTTTAGGCCAGAAGGACTCGCAGGCGTCATTCCAACTCCCTTATTTACCTTGTAAAGACTGAGCTTTGAGGGATTTGGGGATTTTCCTGTGGTTTCTCATACAGTTGCTAAACTGAACCAGAGCAAGGATATAGGTACCGCTGAACTTCCTCCTGTACCACTGCTTCTCAAACGACAGTGTGCACCAGAATCGTCTGGAAAGCTTATTAAAATACAAATTTCTGGGCCTCCCCCTTTCACAGTTTCTGATTCCATAGTTTGGGGTATGTCCAGAAATTTGCATTTCTGACAAGTTTCAGTGTGGTGCTGAGGCTACTGGTCCGAGGCACCACACAAGAACGGATGCCCCACACCAACTAGAGAAGCTGAGGTAGCAGGGGATTTGCCACTCTTTGTAGGGGTTCCAGCCACCTCGAATTGTTCTTTGCAGTCACTTTTGTAGAGTTTAGCAACAATACCTTCGTTAGTTATAAACATCTATGGAATACTTCTAGGCGCTAGGCATCATGCCAGACCCTAGAAATAAAAAAAATGAATCAGATGTAATCCCTGCCCTTAAGGACTTCTTAGGGGATGCAGATACCTTACCCAATTACTGGAATACCATGGTGACAAGTTCTAATTAGCGGTAGACCAAAGTGTTCATGGGAACCAAGGCAGATGGACAATTAGCAGTGAGATTTTCTGGACCTCATGTCAACAATCTTTCCACAGGCAGGGAGCATAGCTAGGTCCTCTAGTCACATGTAAGAACCTAAAAATTGCTACTCCAAGGAAGGCAGACTCCTGCTTCATTGTCTCTGAGGGTGACACCAAATGATAGGTTATATCAAGGCCGGATTCCCTTAATATAGCTGACAAACTGCTCCCTTTGCAAGGAGGAAGGACAAAGGATATCATGGTGCCCGAGAATTGTGATTTTTTGTCCCATCTGCTTTGGTGGCCACCTCATTCTGCCTATCTTCTCCCCTTTCTTTTTCTTCTCTTCCATTCATCTAACTCAAATGATGATTGTGTACCCACCCAAGCAAAATACATTAACACTTCCTTTCGACTGACTGAAGATTCTGTTAAAGAGAATTTTTTCTTTATTTTCCTGTATGTCTGAATTGCTATAGGAATAGAAATAAGAGGGTAATACACCAAAATCTTGTGACGATGGGTATTAGTGGTTTAAATCATCCCCTAAAGAAGAAGTCTATTCTCAGATCAGAATGTGACAAATGATCTGGATTTCTTTGAAACCTTATAATGGACTAGCTTGCTGTGCTTTCATTGACATGTTGCTCTCAAAATATCTGTACATTTTTCAAAAGGATGTGGGTCTTGAAGGGTAAAGTCACTTGGCTGAGGTTACACAGAAATATTAATAGGACAAAGAATCAGGCTCTGACTGACCCCTCACTCAAAAGGTGTTAAAATAATTAAAAAACAAAAATCTTTAAAGAAAATAGAGGGAAGCCCTAGCCGGTTTGGCTCAGTGGATGGAGCACTGGCCTGTGGACCAAAGGGCCCCAGGTTCCATTACCGTCAAGGGCAGGTACCTGGTTGCAGGCTCCTCCCCCATCCAGGACCCTGGTCTGGGCTCCTGCAGGAGGCAACCAATCGACGTGTTTCTCTCTGTCTTTCCCTTTCTCTTCTACTCTCCCTAAAAATCAATGGAAAAATACCCTCAGGTGAGGATTAACAGAAAAGTAAATAAAAATAAATAAATAAAGGAAATAGAGGGTAATTCTGGCTCAGTTAATTCCCTGTAGTAGCTAAGGAGGCATTGCTCTGAGGAGGAAGTACAAATACAAAAACCAATAAACCTATTTTTACAGCTTCAAGTAGCCGAAACCGGTTTGGCTCAGTGGATAGAGCGTCAGCCTGCGGACTCAAGGGTCCCAGGTTCAATTCCGGTCAAGGGCATGTACCTTGGTTGCGGGCACATCCCCAGTGGGGAGTGTGCAGGAGGTGGCTGATCGATGTTTCTAACTCTCTATCTCTCTCCTTTCCTCTCTGTAAAAACTCAATAAAATATATTAAAAAAAAAAAAAAGCTTCAAGTAATTTCTAAGGCAACACCTGCAAAAGTGAAATGCAAAATCTTTTAAAGGTTACACTGGCTTTGTTCAATGATTCATAAATCACTTATTAATGCGTTCACAGACCCTGCATTCTCCCCATTGTTCTATCATTCATCTTGCATTTTATTTCATGTATCACATGTATTTTATTTAAGCAACCCTCTCACAAGTTGGTTATAAATCCATGCACTTTGGGAAGTATTGGCCCTTTTGCTCCTTTTTTAAAACAATGAAAAAGAAACAGTTCCTTGGAGTTGGCACCAGAACGGTAGAGAACATCTAATATTGGAAATGGTTTGTCACTTTTCCTTAATTATTATTTTAAATTATAGAAGTGATAGCTGATTAGGGAAAATAGAAGATTCAAAAAAATAACATCACTCAAAATTCTCACAATTAGAGATAACCACTGTTAATATTCTGATACCTTACAAACTTTTTTTCTATGAAGCTACATCCGAATGCATATATTTTGTGTGTATAAATATTGTTTTTATAAAAATAGGACCATACTATATACATAATTGGTCTATAACCTTTCTAACATTATTTTGTGAACATGCTTCTATGTCAAAAACATAAATCTCTGTCATCAATTTAAGCTGCATAGTATTATATAGAAGTAACTGATGTATTGAACCAATCCTTTGCCTTCAGACTCTTAGGGTCCCCCCTCCCCAGTTTTTACCTATAACAAACAATATTTCAATCACAATATTCTTGTTCACGTATATTTACACATCCGTCCAATTGTTTTTTAAAGTGGAATTGCAAGAGGGTATATAGTTAAAAAAAAAAACCCACCTTTTTATTGGGAAAAAATGTTCAGATTCATTCCTTTTTAAAAAATAAA
>NW_006285129.1:254988-257768 GCF_000327345.1 Myotis davidii | reverse complement strand
AGACGAGAGAGACAGAAACATCAATGATGAGAGAGAATCCATTGCTCAGCTACCTCCTGCAAGCCCCACACTGGGGATCAAGTCTGCAACCCGGGCATATGCCCTGACGGGAAATTGAACCGTGACTGCCCGATTCCTGGTTCATAGGCCGACACCCAACCACCAAGCCATGCTGGCCAGGCTATTTTTATTGATTTTTAGAGAGAGAGGAAGGAAGGGCGAGATAGAAACACCGGCAATCTTTGTGGTGGGGCAGGATCTCAGGGAAAGCATAGGAAAAATGCTCAACATCACTAAAAATCAGAGAGATCCAAATTAAAATAAAAATGAGGTACCACCTTATACCTGCCAGAATGGCTACCATTAACAAGCAACAATAACTGGTGAGGATGTGGAGAAAAAGGACCCCTAGGCCGAATCCGGTTTGGCTCAGTGGATAGAGGGTCGGCCTGCGGACTGAAAGGTCCCAGGTTCGATTCCGGTCGGGGGCATGTGCCTGGGCTGCGGGCACATCCCCAGTGGGAGGTGTGCAGGAGGCAGCTGATCGATGTTTCTCTCTCATCGATGTTTCTAACTATCTCTCTCCCTTCCTCTCTGTAAAAAAATCAATAAAATATATTTTTTAAAAAATAAAGTTTATGGAGGTATAAATTACACACAGTAAAATCCACCCTTTTTAGTGTATAGTTCTATGAATTTTGACAAGTGCATACAATTGTGTGACACCATCATAATCAAGATGTAGAGCAGTTCATCACCCCTGACACCCTCCCTGCCATAATTCCTTTGTGCCCCTTCACAGTCAACTGCTCTTCCCACACTCATCCTTTGGTCACTACTGATCTGTTTTCTGACCCTATAATTTTGCCCTTTCCAGAAAGTCTATGTATTATATTGTACTGTATGTGGTCCTTTTTGTTATTGTTAATTCTCACCTGAGGATATTTTTAAAAGTATTTATTTTTTTTAATTTAAAATTTTTAAAAAAATATTTTTATTGATTTCAGAGAAGACGAGAGAGACAGAAACATCAATGATGAGAGAGAATCCATTGCTCAGCTACCTCCTGCAAGCCCCACACTGGGGATCAAGTCTGCAACCCGGGCATATGCCCTGACGGGAAATTGAACCGTGACTGCCCGATTCCTGGTTCATAGGCCGACACCCAACCACCAAGCCATGCTGGCCAGGCTATTTTTATTGATTTTTAGAGAGAGAGGAAGGAAGGGTGAGATAGAAACACCGGCAATCTTTGTGGTGGGGCAGGATCTCAGGGAATTATCAGGGTGACGCCAGCAGAATTTGTCAGGCGCAATCATGGTGGAAGTTAAAATACCATTTTTTAATATGGTATTTTAAAACCAATATATTTTTATTGATTTCAGAGAGGCAGGGAGAGGGAGAGAGAAACATCAATGATGAGAGAAACTCATTGATCGCAGCCTCCTGTACGCTCCCCACTGGGGATCCAGCCCCCAACCCAGGCATGTGCCCTTGACCCGAATTGAACCCGAGGACCCTTCAGTCCGCAGGCTGATGATTTATCCACTGAGCAAAACCGGCTAGGACGAAAATACCATTTTTATCCCGCCTCCGGTTCTGCACCAGAAGCCTGACCCAGCAGGGCAGTGCCAGGAAGGCATGCTTTTTATGTGATGTGCGTGCATGTTGCTGTGCACCTTGCCTACAAAGCAGGAGCTGTGCTTTCAAATCGCCAAGAACCAGTGCGTGCTGTGTGGTGAATACCCAATCTCGCAACTTGGGCACGGATGCTTTCCTTCTCCCTTTAACACTAAGGACAGAAAGAAAACAAAACAAAACAAAACACCCAAACAAACCCAGCAAGCAGCAGAATCGCCCGAGAGCCTGGAGAAAGCGCGCCAATCACACAAAGAAAAGTAGGGGGGCTAGTGGGATTCAAAATCATTTCCCAGGACGAACACCCTCCTGGACCTATCGGAGTTAACTGCGCGCTTGGTGGTAGCTAATAGACACGGCTTGGCTGGTTCGGGCCCGCCCCCGAGGCTGATAGACATTTGTGCTGTCCAATGGAAGAGTGCGATGTTGAAGCATTAACCAATGCACTCGGGAGGTGGGTGGAGTGTGGGCCAGGGGGTTGGCGGTGTCGTGTCATGGAGGCTCAGTCTCTCAGCAGCCATTGAAGGGGAAGGAACTGCGGGTGTGTGTATGTGTGTGCGCGCGTGTGTGCATGTGAGTGCGCGCGCGAGTGTGTGGACAAGGAGGTGCTGGCAGCCGAGTTAGAGTCCCAACTCCTTGGACTCCATTGGCCATTCTCTTCTTTCTCCCCCACACCTATCTGCTGGTGGTGGGCGTTTATATTTGCGTTTCTTTTCATTCATTTCCAAATCTTTTACAATTTGAGGGTTGGGGGCAGTGGGGAAGGCAGGGCCGGGTAACGGAGGAGAGGAGGAGCAGAGAGCAGGAGGAGGACATGGAGATGAAGACGAGGATTAACCAGGAGTTGAGGAACCGAGCCCCGGAGGAGGTGAGATGACTCAGCCCCCTCCCCTTCCCCACCAGCCAGTGTTCCGAGGATCGGGTTTCGGGGGGGCCCGGGTGGGTGCGCGGGGAAGGGTCATGAATTAACCCCAACCCCAGGAAATATTCAATTTGAAGTTTAAATCATTCATATCTTTTACTTAAAATGGCGAAGGGTGTAAGTTTCTAGGGGCGTTTTTGTGTGTGCCTGGGGGCTTAGTCCCCTTCTCCTTCCCGGCGTCCTGGCCGCGTGGGGGCGGGAAGCCGGGTGTCGCGGGCCG
>NW_006285129.1:248567-254786 GCF_000327345.1 Myotis davidii | reverse complement strand
CCGCGACTCCGAATTTGATCCCCGGAGACGGTTTCACCAAACGCAACGCCTGGGTCGTAGGGGTTTTGTGCCTCAAACATGGGCTCGGCGGAACGAAATGAGGCGCGCTCGCCGCTGTCGCCTTAAAGGGACGGGGTTGGGAGGGGCCACGCGAGGCGGGGTTGCGGTCAACTTTTGGGGGGTCGGGCGGGAGGCGTTTCCGCCCCCTTTCCGAGGGTGCCTCTCCGGCGTCACCGAGCCCATCCCGCCCCGGGCGGAGGCGGCCCTGGGAGGCGACCCCGTTTTTCCGGGGGGGAGTCCCCGCCCCGTGTGGGGTTTCCGTCGGCCGGAGAGGCAGGTGGCCAGAGTGGGGCGGGTGCCAGAGGGAACCTCGCGCTTCTGGTCCCGGAGGAGGGAGGAGGGCGTCGAGAGCCGTAACTGCAAGAGCTGAGTTTGTGCCGGAGTCGGACCGAAGGGATGTCATCGCTCAGCGGTGGCCGCGGTGCTGTGCACCGGCGTGAAGACGGGCAGCGCTGTCCGCCGGCGGCGAGCACTTGTAAAAGTTTGTTTCCCGGAATTGGCAGGTGGCGGGAGCAAGAAGCGGCCGCTATTATCAGAGATAACTGGACGTTTGCCAGCACCGACGCTTCGGGGGCTGCAGGAAAAAACAAACCTAAAAAGCTGCATCCCAGAAGCACACGTTAGGAATGCGCCTTTACGGCCTGGGATGGGAAAGTGGACTTATACCCCCTCCATCCTTTTACCTACCCATCGCGGTCGCCCCTCCCCCACGCTCCTACCTAGGGCCATGGAAGTAATTTCCTTTCCAGTTTTGGCGAGTGCCCGGATGTTGCTTTTTGCAGCCTCTCCTTCCTCCCCTGTGGGGTAATAACGGTCGTGCGTTTGCATAGCTCTTCCCAGTTTACAAAGCACCGTTCCCCTTCGCTACTCACTCGACTCCTCCAGACACGCTGGGGAGGTGGACTGTGTTAGTGGCGTCCCGGGGCCATGCAGGTATTCGGGTGGAGGAACCGGTGTTCTGACACCAAACCTAGCGGCCCTCTCGGCTCTGCGGCGCTACCACGTTCTGTCTGACACCAGGCAGGTCTTTCTCACCCTCTGGGGCTCAGCTTCGTCGTCTCTAAACAGATCATGATGCCTTCTTCGCTGCTCAGCGAAGTCATTATGGCGAAGACACTTTCAAGGAGAGAAGGTGGCACTCCTTGTTGCTAATTTGAGCGCTCAGAACACTTGGAACGTGTGGGAATGGAGAGGCAGGGTCTTCTGCCTCCCCCTTGAGATTAAGTCCGGGCAGGCCCACAGCAGAAAGTTTTGTTCTACATACAGCTCTGGCCTAATAGAGGATCCAGCCTCCACCTGCCCCCTCCCAGGCATGGGGAGAAAGTCACAAAAATGCTGCCAAGATGGCAGGGAGAAATAAACATTTTGTCAACGATGTATCATTCTGGGTGGTATTGTTTGGCCTTGATATTAGAACAAATAACATCCAAAAGCTGGGTTGTCTCAGGAGGAGCTTTCTAACATTTCTTCATGGAGGGTAACATGGTATTTTTGAGTTTTGGTGGCATTTATCAACCAAAGATAAGGGGGATTAAACTGAAAAATAAAAAAAAGTGAAAAATAATTTCCTTGCTTCTCTCTACTGTTTTCAGGCAGCTCACTCCCATCCTTTCCCAGGAGCCTAGGTGTCCCCTCCCTGCATAAATATATGCCCTGATGTTGAGAGTTCTCGTCAGAGTTGGAAACAAGTTTCACATGGGAACTTTCTTTAAAGGTTTTGTTTTTTTTAGTTCATCAGTGATTTGAAGCAGGCATTGAACTTCTTAGTCCAGGTTTAAATGTAAAGGGTTAACTTAGAGTGATGACTGGTTGACTGTATTTCAGTGTTTTTGGAGAATGAAAAAAGGGATTGGTGGTTTTAATATTCACTTTTCCAGAGTGTCTGGACCCCAGGTCTTTTGCTAAACAGACTGCAAACTGAAGAATCATTCTTGTTCTCTTACAGATGACACAGTTAGTCATTGATAATTGCCGTTGTGTCAATGGGGAAATTGAGGGCCTGAATGATACTTTTAAAAAACTAGAGTTTCTGAGTATGATTAATGTGGAACTAAGTTCACTGGCCCGGCTTCCCAACTTAAATAAACTTCGAAAGGTAAGTTGACATTAGGCATCAAAGCATTATGATTTGAATGCCAAGAGCTATTCTGTGTTTGTTTTTTTTACCAAATGTAATAACTATTCTGCCTTATTTATTTTATTTTATTTTTACTATTCTGCCTTTTAACTAAAAGGTTCTAAGTTTCTAGAGGTAAGCAAAAGGGCTATGTAGAATTTTGGAATCGGCTGTAATAATTGCTTTTATAAATTTATTTTATATATATTGATTTCAGAAAAGAAGGGAGAAGAGGGAGAGAGAGATAGAAACATCAATGATGAGAGAGAATCATTGATCGTCTGCCTCCTGCACACCTTACAATGGGGGTCAAGTCTGCAACCCAGGCATGTGCTCTGACCGGGAATTGAACCATGACCTCCTGGTTCATAGGTCGACACTCAACCACTAAGCCATGCCGGCTGGGCTTGCTTTTAGAAATTTATATTTAATAATGAGTTGCTTTATGATATGAATTTCAACTTAACATTTTCAGCTTAAAGTTTTCCTCTGAAACATAAAATCCAACTGTTAAACAATTGGAACCAAACCTACATTAGGAGACATTATACCGACAGTCCCCGGCTTATAGTGGTTTGACTTACAACGTTTTGACTTAATGATGGTGTGAAAGCAATAGGCATTAAGTAGAAACTGCACCGCCAGTTTTGAATTCTGATCTGTTGCTGGGCTAGCAATATGGGGTATGTTACCCTCTCGTGGTGCTGGGCAGTGGCAATGAGCCACAGCTCCCAGTCAGACACGCGATCATGAGGGTAAACAACTGATATCCTACAGTGTATATGTTAATTGTATTAGCTGATTTTGCCCAACTATAGGCTAATTAATGTAAGTATTCTGAGCATGTGATAGGCTAGGCATAAGCTATGATGTTGCTAGGTTAGGTGTATTGAATGCATTTTTTTAAAATCCTTATGTGAGGATATTTTCCCATTGATTTTTAGAGAGAATGGAGGGAGGGAAAGGAAAGAGAGAGAGGAGGGGAAAGAGAGAAACATCTATGTGACGGAGACACATCAACTGGTTGCCTGCCGCATGTGCCCTGACCTGGGTTGGGGATTGAGCTGCAAACGAACTGTGTGCCCTTGACTGGGAATAGAACCTGTGACCCTTTGGTCTGCAGGCTGATGCTCTAACCACTGAACAACCCAACTGGGGCATTACATGCATTTTTGACTTGCAGTATTTTCGACTTACAATGGTGGGTTTATCTGGATATAGCCCATCATAAATTAAGCATCCATCCATACAGAAGTTCTAAAATACTCTTTGGTGGTTGTAGGTGGAATCTAGAAATTAATTACTTGTGACAGTCTTGAAGCCAGAGAGAATGACAAATGCTTTCTGTTAAATTGATATATTTTTAAAATCTTTGATCTGTCCTAAGTCTTCACCATTCTTCGTTTTCTCCCCATGTTGAATATATAGTTGGAACTTAGTAACAATAGAATTTCTGGAGGGTTGGAAGTCCTGGCAGAGAAATGTCCTAATCTTACCCACCTCAATCTGAGTGGAAACAAAATAAAAGATCTCAGTGCACTAGAAGCTCTGGTAAGTGGAAAGGTTTGTCTCTGGGCTTGCTTTCTTGGTTGAATTTTCTGAGATTTGCATGTATAGGGTATCCCCCCAAAAAAAGTATACACACACTTTGAATAATTATAAAGTCAGTGTTTATTAAAACACATTTCATTTTCAAAATTGAGCTATCAGCTGCTAAGTGTATATACATCTTTTTGGGGATACCATATATATAACACATATGCATATTATATATATATAAAATATATATATTAGCAGGAACAGAAAAATATTGCTTTAGTAGACAAATATTTTTCTTTTATTCATCAGTAGAATACAAGAATATAAATAAGGCCCTAGCTGGTTTGGCTTGGTGGATAGAGTGTCAACCTGCGGACTGAAGTGTCCCGGATTCGATTCCAGTCAAGGGCACATGCCTGGGTTGTGGGCTCGATCCCCAGTAGGGGGTGTGTAGGAGGGAGCCAATCAATGATTCTCATCATTGATGTTCCTATCTCTCTACCTCTCTCTTCCTCTCTGAAATCAATAAAAATATATATTAAAAAAAGAATATAAATAAGAAGGTTAAAAGGCATACAATGAATACCATGCTGGAAGGAAAAAAGTAAAAGAAGATAGGTACAATAAAGTTTAATCAGTCACTCTCAAATGAGACACCAATATTAGAAGACTATTGAAAACATTGAAAAATTTCAGATGGTTTTTAATTATTAAAAAACAGATATTATATTCATAGTACTTTGAATAACAATTTTCATTGATATTACCTATCAGAATAAAAGTGAAAATTCATGTATATCAGAAATTTTTATCTGCTTATTGTGAAAAATACTGATAAATATTTAATCAAATATTTAAATATCAGGAGAGGTTATCCTATTGATTTCTATTTCATTCTTGTGAAACTTCTGAATTTCTTATATTATTATCTAGATCAGTGATTTTCAACCTTTTTCATCTCATGGCACACATAAAATAATTACTAAAGTTCTGCTACACACACAAAAATACATGTTTTGCTGATCTGACCAAAAAAAAGGATAGCATTTTGAATGATTTACAGAAAAAAATAATTACCTACCCTTTTGGCTCCAAAGTGACTTTTTAAAAAATCAAGTGCCTATACAGAATTTCTGGTATCAAGAATTAACCAATCAGATACAACCTTATGTGATGTGACCAATAAGATGCAATTCTATTATATGACATACGTATTTATGGTTCAAGACAGGGCATTCACACCAGATGGCTAGTGTTGTGTTGTTATTTATTTATTTTAAACCTCACCTGAGGATATTTTTCCATTGATTTTTAGAGAGAGTTGAAGAGAGAGAGAAAGACAGAGAGAAACATCAATGTGAGAGAAACACATCAATTAGTTGCCTCCTGAACAAGCCCTGACCAGGGCCCACGCTGGGGAGGAGCCTGCAACCAAGGTACGTGCCCTTGATCGGAATCCAACCTGGGACCCTTTGGTCCACAGGCTGACACGCTTTCCACTGAGCAAAACTGGCTAGGGCGTGTTGTCATTTTTTTATTTGACAATCTAAGGGAAAAAGAGTTGAGTGCCCCTGACTAGTCAGGTATTGCATGTTTTAAAAATTCTTGCAGCACACTGGTTGAAAATCATTGATCTGGTTAAGGCTTTCTTTTCCTTTTAAGTAAAACATTAAGATAATTTTTTAAACCCATGAGAAACTTATTTTAGTATCAACTTTAAGAGTTGAATATCTGGTCTGAAAATTTCTAGTATTTTCTTAAATTCTATTCCTTTTCCTTTCTTCTTGACTTTTTTTTTTTAGTTATTTCATTATTTGCTCATTTGTTTCCTAGTATGAGGAAAGGAAAAGAAGATAAAGTGAAAATTGTTGCTCTGATTTTTAAAAAGTTTGTGAAGAGGTTGAAATTGTTGGAAGTAAGTTTGTGGATTTAAACTAAACATGTTATTATTGTTGCCTATTTGTGCGTAGATCTGCTCAACAAATATATTGAGTGCCTTTTATAAGTAAGGCACTAAGCCAGGTGCTGGAGACACAGCAGTTGAACACAACCAAGTTCCTACTTCTGTGGAGTTAGCATGCCAGCGCTTCGTTAAGAGAATTGGCTGTATTTGATATAATAACCCTTCATTATAAAATTCTAAAGATTCAAAACTCATCCTCTGATTTCAAGTACATGTTTTCTGGTTCATGAATTAAAAGAAAATAACAAGATATTTTACATTTTGATTGTAAGTTTTAACTTCTTATTTTTCCAGCAAAATCTTAAAAATTTAAAAAGTCTTGACTTGTTTAACTGTGAGATCACAACCCTAGAAGATTATAGAGAGAGTATTTTTGAACTGCTGCAGCAAATCACCTACTTAGATGGATTTGATCAGGAGGATAACGAAGCACCAGACTCGGGAGCAGAGGATGATGAGGGTAATCATTCATAATACTCATAAATGTGCCACAATTATAGCCTGCACTCTAACCATGCAAATTAGATTGGGCATGGATATT
>NW_006285129.1:247939-248542 GCF_000327345.1 Myotis davidii | reverse complement strand
GGGAAAAAAAAGATGTTAATAAGACAAGAAACATTTAGAAACCTATATATAGCCCTAGTCCTATATTCTTTGAGATTTCTGATACCTTTGGGGGCATTTAATGATTATTATATCAGGCTCCATGAAATTTTATATATCTGTATAAGCCACCCAGTAAAAGTGGCAACTTTTATTTATTTATTTATTTATGTTAATGTTAAGGTTTTTTTGCAACTTTTAAAATAGTACTTTAAAAAAAAATCCCATTCATCACAGTATCTATATATATAAAAGGCTAAGCAACCATCCGACCGGTAGCTATGATGTGCAATGACCACCAGGGGGCAGATGCTCAACACAGGAGCTGCTGAGCTGTGGTGACTTGGCAGTGGTGTTTCTCAGGTGACCCTGGAACCAGAGAGGAGGGAGCTCGATTCTGGGGTGTGTCACCTGAGAACTGCCCTCACACTCTGGGACCTCTCAGGGGATGTCAGAGAACCAGTTTCTGCCCAATCCCTGCAGGCCAGGCTGAGGGACCCCACCCTGCTGGACACTTAATCAATTTCCTTTCAATGTGCACAAATCTAGTTATCTATAATAGCCACTAAGTGGAAACAACCCATG
>NW_006285129.1:228279-246909 GCF_000327345.1 Myotis davidii | reverse complement strand
TATATATATAATATTCAGCCATAAAAATGAAGTACTGATACCAGAGTGAATCCTGAAAACCTTCTACTAAGTTAAAGAAGCCGGATACAAAGGGCTACATATTGTATAACTATTTATATTGAAATGTCCAGAGTAGGCAAATTCACAGAGCTACAAAGTAGATTATTGGTTGCCAGGGCTAGGGGAGGGGAGAATGGTGAGTGCCAATGGATTTGGGGTTGATGGAAATGTTCTAGAATTAGTGAATATATATTTTTGGGAAAATGGGTGACTAACAGATAAGATGGACAAAATAGCTGTTATTAGTGATGGTACACTTTGTTACTATTATTTGAAAAGAATTGGTGGATAAACAATGTTATAAAGTGATGGAATGATGGACAAGCAGGTTTTGAAGTGTCCAAAAAGTAAAATAAACTTTAGTACATGTAATATTGTGGTGAAAAGCTATATGTTGGAAATTTTCAGTATTTAGAAACCCTATTTTTCAAGTAGTAAATATGGGTGTTATAAAGAGGACATTTTAAGAAATAAAGTCACCCTGAGATACCTCCTACCCATTTGCTTAAGAGTTTGAAGTGATCGGGGCAAGGGTTAAAAGAATCAATATATTATCAAGAAACATTTGCCCAGCCATTTGCCTATCTCTGAACATATTTTTAAAGATGGAGATGAAGATGATGAAGAGGAAGATGAAGCAGGTCCACCTGAAGGGTATGAGGAAGAAGAGGAGGAAGAAGAGGATGAGGAGGAAGATGAAGCAGGCTCAGAATTGGGAGAGGGAGAAGAGGAAGTGGGCCTCTCATACTTAATGAGAGAAGAAATTCAGGTGAACAGACCCTTCTTTCCTGCACTGAAAATTAGTTATTTAGGCATAGAACTAAATACTATAAAATAAGCTGTGTAGAAATATGAGTTATTTCTAACTTGTGGGGGTGCATGTGTCTGCCTCCCTGTTATTTTTCTCCCCCACTCCCCTCAGTTCATATTATATCCAGATAATCATAAACATCTATTGATTTTACCTCCCAGATACCTTTCAAATCCATTCTGCACTCAGCAGCATGGTGTGATGGAAACATTTTACAATTGTTCCTGAGTCTCAGTTTCTGCTTTTATAAAACTTAGTGATTATACCAATCTCGTAGGATTGTTTTAGGGTTTAACAAAATAATACCTATGAAGTATCTAGTTGCTAGCACATTGTAGGCACTCACGAAAACTTTTCTTTACCCTAGTTATTTCTTGCTTATGCTTTTTTTTAAACCTCTACCCAAGGACATGCTTGGGGAGAGGAAAGACAAGGGGGTGAGAGAGAGACATTGATGGGCCGTTCTCCATTCCCTCCTGACCAAGGACCAAACCCCCAACTCAGGTATTCCACCCGACAGAATCAGACTGGCAACCTTTTGGTGCATGGGATGATGCCCAAACAACCAAGCCACTGGAGCCAGTTTCTTGCTGTGCTTTTGTTGTAGCTTTCTAAATGCTCTCCCTGAATACAGCATCACCACTAAGGTATAGCCTTTGCGGTGCTTGCCTGTGTATTCTGAATGCAAATACTAGCCTGCTTAAAACCCTTTAATGTTTCCCTGGTGTCACCAAGACACACAAGGCCCTTCATTATCTAGCCCCTGCTTCCTTCTCTGGCTTTATCTCCCTCAATACCAAAATAAATTGTCACACGAAGCTATTTCTTGCCTTTCTGTCTGTATATAATGTGAGTATTCTATTAATGACTTTGTACCCATGTCTTCTGATGAATTTTCTTTTTTTGAGATAAACATAAATAGAGTAAAGCATGTAAAGTACACTGATTTTATGTACAAGCCCATGAAATTTTTTTTAATCCTCACCTAAGGATATGTTTTTTCAATACTGATTTTTATAGAAAGTGGGAGGGGGAGAGAGAGAGAGACAGAAGCATAGATGTGAGAGAGAAACATCTATTGATTGCCTCTCTTACATGCCCCGGATCCTTGAAACCTAGGTATGTGCCCTGACTGGGAATTGAACCAACGGCCTTTTGGCCTTTCGTATATGGGACAATGCTCCAGTCCACCGAGCCACACCAGCCAGGGCAAATCCACAGGATTTTACAAATGTTTATACTTGTGTAACCACCACACAAATCATATCTCATGAACTGTTATCTTTAAAAACTCTATTCTGGCCCAGCCTGTTTGACTCAGTGGTTGAGTGTCAAGAGATTGTGATTCAATTCCCCTTCAGGGCACACGCCCGGATTGCGGGCTCCATCCTTACACTGGGTGTGCAGGAGGTAGCCAATCGATGATGTTCTCTCTCATTGATGTTTCTACCTCTCTATCCCTCTCCTTTCCTCTCTCTCTAAAAAACCAATGAAAGTATTTTTTGTAAAAGGCTCTACTTTATAAAAAAACACCACACAAACTCTCAGCTCTGGAGTTGCCTCATTGAAGCTTTTTATAATTTTTAATAGACAGTCACTCCTTTCTCTGTTACCTTTGAACCTTGATTAGGCTTCTATTATTACCTGTAGTCACTTTTGTAAAAACTTGTTTATTTGGCAACTTCTGCTAGATGGTGAGATCTTTAAGGGGAGTGAGTTTCTCCTATTGTTAATTTATTGAGTTTCGTTTTCATAATTTATAATTTAAAACAAGTTTTTATTATTAAAAATATCTTAGACTAGAAATTGTTAGTATTCTCATTTGTTTTCCTAATGACTTACATTGGTTAGATAGATGATATCACTGATTAATGGTAATTTTTCTCTGATACTCTTTTAAATATTAAACTAGTATGAGGAGAAATAGGACTCAAACTTGTTTGGGCCCTTAGTGAGTTAGGAGCTATAGCATCATGAAGAATAGAACTTTTAAGTATCTTATGTATTCATAGAGAAAGGCAACCTGTTTAATTTGAATCAGTATACAACTTGGGTATTTTTCCCCTAAGTTTTAATTTATTTAGTAAAATAATGAACTCATGTTATTTTGTATTTGGCTTTTTATTTTCTCTGTCAATCATTCTTTTTAAGTCTAGATAGTATTAAGTAATTTAAAAATGATCTTTAGTTAACTGCAAATGTTTATGTGTATCATTCCATTGAACATTGGGAAATATTAACTAAAACTGAATGGTCAAGTATAGAACAAAAATCTCTAAGATAATCTTAAGTCAATGGTAGTACCCAGGTAGCAGGGTTCAATTATGAAGTGTTCAATTATGATGAGATAATTTGGGTGTTTAAAATGGGGTCTTGATTTTAGAAACTAAGAGCCAGTGGAAGGGAGTGTCAGAGACTACTGAGATTTAAAGAGAAAGTAGAAGGAAATAGAAATGGTATTTGATTAGGTATTTTTTGTTTGAGTCTTTTTTAAAAAAAATTCTCACCTTAGGATACCTTTTTTACTGATTTTAGAGAGAGAGGAAGGGAGAAATATAGAAACATCAATGTGAGATAGAAACATCTATCAGTTGCCTCCCATATGTGCCTCAAATGGGGATTGAATCCAAAACCTAGGATGTGACCTGACTGGGAATCAAACTGAAACCTTTTGGTATACAGGATGATGTCCCAACTAACTGAGCCACCTGGCCAGGGCAGTTTGACTCTTATTTCTATTTCAGCTGCTCTTCAAAATAAGGAATTAATATGTATAAAGAAGGACTTTATGTAGGACTTACAATAGGCACTGTAATCATATTTTCTTTAAAACAAGTTCCAGAGAAGTAATTAGCTTTTTAAACTTGGGCTTTTCTAAATTATCAAGAGATAAATGTGATTAGTATCTTGTGTTTTTAAAATTATAAGTATCAAACTGGAAAATATGTGTCATGGCTCATTTATTCTTAAACTGAATATTTGAATTTCAAGGATGAAGAAGATGATGATGACTATGTTGAAGGGGAAGAAGAAGAAGATGAGGATGATGAAGAAGAAGAAGAGGGTGAGTTATGTTAGCCATAAAAATATTCTAAAATTAGAGGGGGAGGGTCAATATGGCGGCATAGGTAAACACAGTATTTGCCTCCTCCCACAACCACATCAAAATTACAACTAAACCACAGAACAGCCATCATTCAGAACCACCTGAAATCTTGGAAGAACAGAAGCCCTACAACTAGAGAATTAAAGAAGCCACATTGAAACTGGTATGAGGGGCAGAGGTGTGGAACGGGCTGGTCCAACACCCATGTATGATGGTTAAAAATCAGAAGGGATATCTTGGCTGCAGAGCTCGCCCTGTGAGAAGCAAGGCTATCCCAACCCCACACCAGACTCTTCAACTCAGGGTTCCAGTGCCAAGAAGAGAAGTCCCTGTAACTTCGGGTTGTAAAAACCAGTGGGGATTGTGGCTGAGTGATGCAGAGGCTGCTGGAGTCCCAGGCAATTCCTCTTAAAGGGCCCGCACACAGACTTACTCAGACTCACTCCCCTGAGCTCCAGCACTGGGGCAGCAACTTGAAAGGATCCAGTAGGGGGTGTGCAGGAGGCAGCTGATCAGTGATTCTCTCTCATCATTGATATTTCTCTCTCTCTCTCCCTCTCCCTTCCTCTCTGAAATCAATAAATGTATATATTTTAAAAAGAACTAAATGAAATGGAAGCAAGAAAACTACCAGATACAGAGTTCAAAACAATGGTTTTAAGGATGCTCAAGAGACTTAATGAGAACTTCAAGGACATACAAAAGGAACAGTCAGAAATGAAGGATACACTAAATGAAATGAAGAATAATTCATAAGGAATCAACAGTAGAGGATGCCAAGAATCAAATCAGCGATTTGGAATATGAGCAAGCAAAAAACACCCAATCAGAAGAGCAAAAAGAAAAAAAAAATCCAAAAATATAAAGATAGTGTAAGGAGCCTCTGGGACAACTTTAAGCGTACCAACATTTGTATTATAGGGGTGCCAAGAGGCACACACCAAGACACTTCATAATTAAAATACCAGAGGTTAAAGACAAAGGGAATCTTAAAAGCAGAAAAAGAAAAGCAGTTAGTTACCTACAAGGAGCGCCCAAACAACTGTCAGC
The DNA here is from genome assembly GCF_000327345.1 of Myotis davidii. Classification (NCBI taxonomy): domain Eukaryota; kingdom Metazoa; phylum Chordata; class Mammalia; order Chiroptera; family Vespertilionidae; genus Myotis; species Myotis davidii. The sequence goes on along the minus strand of NW_006285129.1, from coordinate 241,882 downwards.
CAGTTTCTCAACAGAAACTTTGCAGGCCAGAAGTTAGTGGCAAGAAATATTCAAAGTGATAAAGAATAAGGACCTACAACCAAGACTACCTAGCAAAGCTATCATTTAGAATTGAAGGTCAGATAAAGAACTTCACAGACAAGAAAAAGGTATAGGAGTTCATCATGACCAAACCAGTATTACATGATATATTGACAGGTCTTCTTTAAAAAGAGGAAGAAGATAAAAAATGTGAACAATAAAATGGCAATGAATAAATATCTATCAAAAATTGAATCTAAAAAATGAAAATAAATGAACAAGGAATCTAATGAATAAAATAGACCCAGAGGGATGGAAGCATAGAACAGACAGATGGATGTCAGAAGGAAGAGGGGAGGGGATGATGGGAAGAGGTTAACGAAAGAATTTATATACATATATGCATTACCTGTGGACACAAACAATAGGGTGGTAAAGGCCTGGGGTGGGGCAGGATCCAGGTGGAGGAGGGCAGTCTGTGTGTGTTGGGGCAGGGGGAGTTAGGGGGAGACATCTATAATACTAAATGATAAAGAGTAAAAAAAGAAGAAAAAGATATCCTAAAATTAAGGTTACAGCTATTCATGGACTTTAAAGATTGACTCTATAGTTCAAAATTACTACTGATCTCTTTGATTTTGGCAACATATCATAGAATTCCCTTGAAAAGTATAAAACCTCTTTTTTCTCAGGGTATTCATTAATTCCAATAAAAAAACAGCTTATAACATTATTTTAAAAGTAGGAATAAAGAGATAATGGATTTCTTTTTAAAAATATTTTTGTTGATTTCAGAGAGGACGGGGGAAAGGGAGAAATAGAAACATTAATGATGAGAAAAAAATCATTGGTCGGCTGCCTCCTGCACCCTGCCCACTGGGGTTCGAGCCCAAAACCTGGGCATGTGCCCTGACTGGGAATCAGACCATGACCTCCTGGTTCATAGGTTGACGCTCAACCACTGGGTCACACTGGCCAGGCAAGATAATGGATCTTTGAGTTCAGTTTAATTTTTTCAGAATCTTACATTTTGGAGAGGATGAAGGCTTCTCTAGAAGGGAAGAACAGTTGAACTCGATAATACCCTTTTTAGATTTGTTCTCTGGTACTCTACCTAGGCCTTTCAAAATAAATTTTAAAATTCACTAATAAGTCCATTATATCAAGCCCTTAATTTGGACAGAGGAGGGAGTGGACACTGGATAATGGGACAGAGAAAGGGAGGGTACAGATGTGGATGGGACAGAGTATGATGGGACATAGGAAGGCGGGACAGAGGCTGATGGGACAGCGGAGGAGGAAGGGGATAGAGCAACCTTAGGCAAACTATTGGCTGCGGGCCGGATCCGGCCCCGAATAAATGAATAAAACTATTTAAAAAAAGACCGTTCCCTTTTATGTAATGATGTTTACTTTGAATTTATATTAGTTCACACAAACACTCCATACATGCTTTTGATCCGGCCCTCCAGTCCAGTTTAAGAACCCATGTGGCCCTCGAGTCAAAAAGTTTGCCCACCCCTGCCTAGCCACTGAGCCAAACTGGTCAGGGCAAGCCCTTAATTTCTTGACCTGTACTTCACGATTTGGCCACAAGGGTGCATAGCAAGCTTCCATTATTTATGGATTTCTAAGTCTATTAAGTTCTTTCAACTGAAGTTGAAAAATTCACAGATGACACTTAACCTGTCATTTTTTACGCCAGTAACTTTTCACTAAGATAGATCCAAACTTTGTAATTTTACAAATATTTATTTGCTAAAATTAAGTATTTTATACTTTTCCTTTCACTCTTCTTTCAGAAGAAGGTCTTCGAGGGGAAAAGCGGAAACGAGATGCTGAAGATGATGGAGAGGAAGAAGATGACTAGATCATTCTAAGACCAGTTTCCCTAAATTCCTGGGTGTGCAATAGAGTGGTCACATCTTATTTCTTTATGTATAATAGTTATCCCTACATAAGATAATGTGTAACTTTTTATAGGAAAAGTGTGGTTTTACTATTTTTGCCTTATCATTCCAAATAAGATTTACTAGTCTGTTAATGATCATATGTAGAGAAAAATTTTCATTGACCTCCTTGTGAAATTCCCTAGCAGTTTATTTAGAATCTTAATTTTTCTAATACAAGTTTACTTCTTAGTCATTTTAGCCCATAATTAAAACATGATGGCTTTTGCACAGGCATAGTATGGTACATTTCATTCATAAGGTTTTAAAGTTATTTATCAATTAACAGAAATCACAGTCAGCTGGAGTATGAAATAAAAATAGTCTTTTGAATGATAAGTTGGTTATTTTTTTAGAGGTGACCCAGAGATCTTCATTTTGAAGGCAATGCCTTTTTTGGCTAAGGGATTTTAGGTGCTCTTTTGTCACATGAGTAACTTGGAAAGTAGGAGCAGAACAGTAAAGGTTCTATTAAAAAAGATAGTTCCTGGCTTTTGGGGAGGCTTCTGAAACCTTTAAGCCAGGTGGCTAATAAGATTTTATTTTTGAAGGAAAAACTGCTTATAGTAAGTTCAGAGACATGCAGAGGAGCCCTTTGTTCTCAAGCTGAATGAAGATCATGACATGCTAATGGTTGGTTTTTGTTTTATTTTTAAGTGTGCATTTTTCATTTTCTTTCAACAATTCCTTTAAGACCACCTTCCTTTCTTGTTTCACTCTCCTCCCTCTTCTCAAAAAAAAAAAATGGGGGGGAAACTTATGAATACCCAGGAAAACCTTTATTCTTATACCTCAATTACCTTTTCAGACCTGTCTCAGTTTTCAAAAAGCTAAGTGAAACAAACTGAGTATTTTCTGAGATATGAATATTATTATCTATGCAGTTTTATGCAACAGACTCTGCTTACTGGAAATGCTTCTTGGTTGACAAGATATACAGACTGTAGAAGGATGAAGAAAGAAAAGCAGATGGGCTTTTGGAAGCAGCAATGGTGTTCCTCAAAAGTCAGAATAATTTGCCTGTTGGTAATTAATGAGACATTCAAATCAAATTATAAGTTAGCTTCCCAAATGACTTAGCTACCACTCTGCAAGCATTTCTAATTTTTTCTGAGTAGAACCTTTAATTATTCTCTCTACAGTTTTAAAGCATTATCAGATTTAGCATTTGATTGGAATATATTAGGCAATGGAAAAATATTTGAAACTAAATCCATATTAAAATTAGGATTTGTTTTCAAGTGGATGTCCATTAAAAATAGAAAAATATTTGGGAGAAGTGCGAGTGTGTTTTCTTATATGGCTACTGATTATAATATGAGTAGATAAGTTCATCTCCCTTTTTGTTATGGAGGCTCGATGTTCAAGGCAATTGCTTTTTTAATCTTGGCTCTCTAAATTTTTCCCCCTTTGGTTTTGAATATTTGTAAGTTTTTTTGTTAATGTCAGCAAATTAACTTAAGTTACACTTTCATACTGGGACACATTTAAATTACTGAGTATAGTACTGCTTTAGCTTAAACTAAAAAAGTGGCACAAAATGACTGAGATAAGTTTAGTGGGGGGATTCGAATATCCAAATAGCTAACATTTTATTCCTTTTTAACAACTGAAATCGCTTGTTTTAGTCCCTAAGAATTCTCATCACATTGTTTGACAGATTATAAAATACTTATTTTTAAAATTAAATTTATATACTGGCTTTCTTATCAATCATTTTATTGTGCAATCAATATTATTGTTCTTTGGTTTGTAAACAACACTTAAGAGCCTCCAAATAACTTTTAAGACTTATTTAGCTTTGTGGGTGATATTTTCATGCAAATAAGGGTGGGTTTTATATTTTGTAGACGTTTTAGGTCCTATTTTAATGCTTCTTTGTATGGCAGTGTGTATATAGTGTGTTAAACTCCTCAAAACTAAAAAATCTTTGAAGTTAATACTTTTGTGCAACTGTGTTTTGAATAAAGCCATGACAGTGTTAAAACAAACAAACAAAAAAATGCAGTTCTTCTGAGTATTCCTTTATTGTTTCTGACTGTTCCCTGTTTTTTCTGAGACTGCTGTAATTTAAAGTTTTTGAAACTGAATTGCTTCAAATAAATTGAAGATTTGTTGTTAATGATTAGTTTCAGTGTATGATATTCACTTTTGAACACCACCATTGGGAGCATTGAAGATCTTTTTAAAAAACTGAGCAACAGCTTGGAAGTTAAGTCATTTAAACACGTGGGTGTGATATGAGGCATTACAATTTAATAATTAACTCATGATCTGCCTTCTTTTTTTTTCCAAGAAGCAGAAAAAAATTCTGGATTTTCTTAATTTTTCTTTTGGAGTTGCAAATTGATCCAGTACTTTTTGTATTTTGATTTGAAGTAATAACTTTATTACCTACAGTTGAAGTAATTATTACTTGTAGTTAACTGAACTTGTTATAAACCTGTTGTACATCAGTAGTTTTGTAAAATGAGTCCAAACTCTTCATTTATACTGTATGTTTATCTTTAGGACCCCTTGATAATCTAAATACAAACACATAATTCTTGCATGTTTACCTTGAGCAAATCAAATCTGAACCAAACAATGTTTTTTTCCTGTTCTCTTGGTTTTCTTGTGATAAGTAGTTTTTAAAATGTTTCATTTTAGGCAACTCTGGAATGTATTTTATCAAATCAAGGTACAAGTATAATATTAGGTAATGTTTTGTGATTGTCTTACAGTTTAATATTGAAAAGGTATATTAATTATGCAACTCTGTTTCCTGAAGAGTTGGAAAATATTGAAGCATATTTTAACTACAGGAATTGTTTATTGAAATTAGTAGGGCATTTTTGTGTGTGTTACATCTTTAAAACATTAAAAGCCTTTCCCCTCTTGGTTAAAGGAAATAGCAGAACTACTAAAAGTTTTTGGTGGAGGTATTAGATAATGAAGCAGTTCTGAGAGATTGTAATTCAAAACAAAACACTTTTATTGCTTATTCCTTGTTCAATATTTTAAAGAGAGGTTTTTCAAGGACATTTATTTTCCCAACTGCTGAAAATGTCCTCTCTGTTCTTCCTAGGACCGGGTGCAATCATATTCTGCAGCTGTTGCTTAATAGCATTCTGCTGCATTCCTTATTCATGTATTAATCACCCTAAGATTTGAGAGCCTGGCTTGGGTAATTTGCCCCCAGGTAGCTACTTGTGTTACTAGTCTATTGGACAACCCTAACTTGAAGGAGAACAGGTTATACCACAAAATGGAAATTACAAAATGAGTTACTCTCCAAGAGAATCTTTAAAATGATTATGTACTAGTAAAACATTTTTATTTCATACAAATCTAATCACTTTTTTTGGGTGATAAGACCCTGAAGCAGGTTTTACCCTATAATCAATTCTGATTAAGAGGAAGTGAAGCAAGTTTTGACGTTTTAAATTTTGTGAATGTTTACTCATTTACATTTTAAGGCATCATTTGGACCTGGTCACTTATGCAATGGACACATCCATATTACTGGTCAATACTGGACACGAGCCACTAAATACTAGTAGGCACACAACACTGGTGAAAATAACCTATTTTAGCTCTTCAAGAAGTTACTTTCAGCCCTAGCCGGTTTGGTTCAGTGGATAGAGCATTAGCCTGAGGACTGAAGGGTCCCAAGTTCGATTCAGGTCAAGGGCACATGCTCAGATTGCCGGTTCCATCCCCAGTAGGGGGCATGCAGGAGGCAGCAGATGAATGATTCTCTTTCATCAATGTTTCTATCTCCCTCTCGCTTCCTCTCTGAAATCAAAAAATATATTTAAAAAAAAAAAACACAGCAAAAGTTACTTTGACACTGTAAATGCTTCCATACACCTCTGATTATCCTATTATATACTCAGACTGCACCATCTCGTAGGAGGCCATGCATGATCTATGCCCTCCACTTTATTATTTTTGTTGTTAATTCTCACCGGAGGATATTTTTCCATTGATTTTTAGGGAAAGTGGAAGAGAGGGAAAGACAGAGAAACATCAACGTGAGATGTGAGAGAAACACATCAATTGGTTGCCTCCTGCAGGATCCCTGACCAGGGCCCAGGCTGGGGGGGGACCTGCAACCAAGGTACATGCCCTTGGCGGGAGAACCAGGATTCTTTGGTCTGCAGGCCCAGCTCCATCCGCTGAGCCAAACAGGTTAGGGCTGTGCCCTGCACTTTAGCTGTGACTTTCCTTGAATAGTCCACAGCCCCAGAGTTAACTCATAAAGGCCCTACTAGGTTTTTCCACTTGGAGGCATTTTCTCCTGGAGTCCTGTCCTTTTGGCACGGAGACGCCAAAAACAGGCTCAGTGGAACTCAGTGTTATTGATACAGACGCGGTAGCTGTGACTGACTGAGGAATGCTGGGATTGGCAGAAGAAGCGGTAAGTGTAATGGAAGGACCTGCAGTTGAAGCAGCTAAACTTAACCAATGGCAGCTGCACCTGAGGAAACTGGCGTCTGCCAGGGAAGCTGCAATGATCATCGCAGTGCAACTCCCGCAGGGAAACACCCACTGTTAGCTGTGCACACACTCCCCCCTGGTTTTCTGAGAACATTCTGAGTTAAGAATGAACTCCTACCTGCAATGTTGAGGATTTATATTTGCAGGTAATAAGGGAAATAGGATTCCAGGTCAGGGGGCTTATTTATTTATTTTGTACCAAGCTATCTACGGTATAATGGGATATGTGGAGGTAAATTTCCTTTTTTTAAAAAAAAAATTTTAAAAATGTATTTTTATTGATTTTAGAGAGGAAGGGAGAGGGAGAGAGAGAGAGAAACATCAATGATGAGAGAGAATCATGGATCGGCTGCCTCTTGCACGTCCCCTACAGGGAATCAAGCCCGCAACCCCGGCATGTGCCCTTGGCCGGAATCGAACCTGGGACCCTTCAGTCCGCAGGCCCTACCTCTTATCCACTGAGCCAAGCCGGCTAGGGCTAAATTTCCTTTTTTATTGTTTTGACATATTTGGCATTTTACCCTTTTGCATGATTGTTTGCTTCCCCGCTGCCAAGGTTCCTAGGCTGTGGCCTTTGGTGTGTGGATCAGAACACTCTAGAATTAAGCCTCATCTGATTTGCTTTTACCCCATTTCCTTTTCCTGTCAAGGACTCCAGCCCTGAGATCGAGTTTATCCAAGACCTTTCATTCTGCCTACTCCTCTGGGGCGGCCCCACCCCATCATGCAGGTAAGGCATCACTACTTCAGATTCTTTTTTTAAAAATTGATTTTAGAGAGGGAGAGAAAGATAGAAGCATCAATGATGAGAATTATTGATCTGCTGCTTCCTGCACGCCCCCTAACTGGGTGGGGATTGAGCCCGCAACCCGGGCCTGTGCCCTTGACCAGAACGGAACGTGGGACCCTTCAGTCCGCCGCCCCGGCTCTACCCACTGAGTGAAACCGGCCGGGGCACTACTTCAGATTCTTGACAGGAGGCTTGAATAAACAGATGGGGAGCGTTTATTTAAGTGCTCAAATGCTTTTAGATGCTTAAATTGGAACAAAGTGCTCTTCTGGAATGCGTGTTTTGAGGTAAATTATGTGTCCTACTACTATGGGACACTTGCCTCTCTAAATTTTTACCTTAATTTCCCCAAGCCCTCAATCCTTGAGATATGAAGCAGTCCCCCCCCGCCCCCCTTTTAAGGGTACTATTTTTACAACAGGGTGCCCTACAGATTCTGGAGTCTCAAGCAGTAGGAACAGGATTTGATCGCCTTGCGGGGAGAGCCACAGAACTTCAAATTGGAGCAGTGGCACTCTAGCTATGGAGGAAATGACAGAAAAAGCACCACGTTAGCTTGTGCCCCTCATTTAAAAAAAACAAAACTGTGACCTTGGACACATTTTCAGCTTCTCAGAGACTGTTTACTCACTCCGCCATCTTGACCGGAAGTCCCCTCAGGTGCCCTAATTTCACTCAGTGGGAAAAAAGTCTGTCAAACCAGAATCCTGGCTTCAAGAGCAGAGACGAGAAGCAGGGAGACTAAGAAGTGGTCAGGCCTGCGGACAAACCCAGGCGGACCGAACTGCTCTGCCCGCCACGCTCCCGCCGCGAGTTGCGCATGCGCACCGAGGGTAGCCGTCTCCCCGGGACGTCAGGCGCCTGAGGTCGGCGGAAGGTGTTGGTGTTTTCCCTCCGCTTCCCTCTAACTCTTTCCAGCTCCTGCACATTCAGACTCGCCTGTCAAGGCCTTGGAACCTTCCTTTTCTTCATGCAGCCGTCGCTTATGACTTAGTTTCTGTTTTATTTTTAATTCCAAATATTGAATTATTCTTATTTTCACATTCATGAATACCATTCAGTTTAGCGACTGAGCGGCAGTGTGCACGTACCTTTTCAAGGTCAGGGGAAAGGTCATTGGCCTGAGGCCACTTTGCTTCCCAACCTCTTGTTTGTCCCGGTTTTGGTTCCGGATGGCACTTGGGTGCCCTTTGCGTCTGGTCCGAAGCCTGCTATTCCTTGTCGTTTCTATTCCCTGTCGTAAAGCCAGAATGGCTGGATCGGTGTGAGTCCCAATCGTTAGGCAAGTCGGTATCCAAGGACGAATCAGTTATGGGAAGTACATAGAGCAACCAAGCGAGAGGGAGACCATTGGAGAAGGACATGCAGCCCACATGTAAAATGATAAAGAACTTGAACGTGTAGGATCTTTTTCTTCGCTGGAAGGAAAGAATGGTTTCATGGCAGGAATTTTGTAGAGGTCAGCTTGCACTTAGGATTTTTTCTTCGTTTAGTTGGGGCAACAGAATTGTAGTTTGTTAGAAGTTCCTCACATTATTGAAGCAGAACTGTCATCTAATTACACTTTTTATTGAAATCAGTAAGTCGCCTTTTAGAGAATATTTGCTTCAGTTTGTCTTGTGCACCAGAAAGGTTTCTTTGGAGCTATGGAAGGTGGAGAAGACAACTGAATTCTTGTTTAAATAATTTTTAGAAAAATATTAAAGTATGGGTCGATGATTCTGTTGAATTAGCAACTGTAAATATTTAACTTCAGTAAAACTAATGTTAATAGTTTCTCAGGCATTTTCAATGTCTTTTACAAAACAGCCACAGAATTGGGTAAAACCAAGGCCACTTACTTCATTTAAAATGAGAAATGAGAACATATCTGTATTTTGAGAAGCCAAGATTTTCTGTTGGATAACATCATTTTTCAGAAGAGGATTTTCCTTTGAACAGAGTAAACATGACCCTACCCTGATCCACAGTAAGGTATACTTTTTTCTTCTTCTTCTTATGTTGAGGAATTGTGTCTCAGTGCTATTTTGATGCTGCCACAATATTAAAAAACGAATTATTAGCAGGAGAAGTTGATAGTGAGTTTGTTTTTTACAGCCCTTGGGATGTAGAAGCTACCTGCTGAGGAAGTGGTTATAGACATCTGGTGTATGTGGTGAGGCCAAAGCATTATACTGATCTTATGATAAACCTCCTTTTTTGTATAATCTATTTTCCCTTTAACCACCACTCTGCTATGTCAGCCTGGAGGTTGCTGTTGGAGTTCGGGGACAAATAAGAGGATATATAATGTAGGTCACTGTATAGTGATGAAATATCAATTCCGCAATCTGTTTCTGAGGCTCTGTCCTTCATAAAATACAGTGTGCTGTATGGTTATGAGCTTTCACTTAATAAGATTAGTTATTTTTCATTATTTTTAGTCCACACAACTGAAAATTACTTTCTTATAGGTTTTTCTGTGTTCAATCTTTACAAGTTGTTTGTAATGAACAGATGAGGAAGGAAACAATGGAGAGGTTATGTACAAATCCTTTTTAAAGTAAGGAGGCCTATAGCTACTGGTCAAAGCCATAAATTGTGGAAAAACATACATTTAATAGACTTTCTAATATTTTTGCTCAAGGCACCCAAGTGCTAGGTAAACAAAGATGAATAATACTCAACTCAATGTAATAGTTTAAAGGGAGGTTGTATATTTACATTGACTGCAGTATTGTTCAATGTACTAGACCAGTGATCTCCAATAGAAATATAATACTATCCACAAATATGAGCTACAAAAGTAATTTAAAAATTTCCAGTAGCCATACTGAGACAAGTAAAAAGAAACAGGTAAAATCAATTTCAATACTATATTTTATTTAAACCAGTATATCCAAAATGTTTATAATGTCAACATGTAATCCATATAACATTATTACTGAGATATTTTCCATTTGCTTTTTCATACAAAGTCTTCAAAATCTGGGGTGGATATACAGCACATCTCAATTCAGATTAGCCACATTTCCAGTACTTATGTGGCTACATGGAGATCTAGAATATCTCCTGATGAGAAAAAGGTAAATAGGAGGGCAAGTTACTAATCAGTAGGCTCTCTGGAGAGCATAGAATCAGAATACGGGATGCTAAATGGTCTTGAAGGATATTTTATTGGCCACACAGAAATGATGACCCTACCCTGATCCACAGTTGGGTATACCTTTTTAAAAAATATGTTTTTATTGATTTTTTTTCCTAGAAAGATAGGAACGGGGTGGGGTTGGGGAGAGATAGAAACATCCATTGGCTGCCTCTTGCATGTGTCATGTTCACTGTATATCTCTTGCCATGCTAGAGTAGCTCCTCATTGTAGTGTATTAGCCTCCAGGTTTTAATCCTGGGATATATTATTTGCTTAAAGGCAGTGAGAATTGTGCTCTGACAGGGAATTGAACCTGTGACCTTTCAGTGCACAGGACCACACTAAACCAACTGAACCATACTGGCTAGGGCTAGGTTTTAGTATATGTTGTATGTAGCATGTCTTGTCTCAGAGGTACTAGACTAATACTACCAAATTTTTCTTTTGATTCTGTGTAAACCACTGTTTTCTACTAGTGTACTTGGATCTCTTGATATAGGTGGTATCTTCTGAGCTTCATGGTAAAGGTAGTCTTCTCTTTGTAATAAGTATTTGCTTGATCACATTCCTCATAAAACTTTCAGTTTGTTTGTTTCTATCTGTATGAGTTCATAGTTCTCTATTTCAGTCAATGAGTTAGTATATCCTTATTGAGGTGTTCAAACTGTTCTCAGATTTTCTCATTGGAATTGTTTCAAACTAAGCTCCTGTGTTCATTCAACATGCCCCTATGTTTCTTTCAGCACTTCCTTACTTTCTGGAACACCAAGATGTCCCTGCGTATCTTGTCCTTTCCTGCGCCAGCCCTGGAATCAGCCATTTCTCCAAGGAGCCCTTGAGAACGGGTGCTAGGTGTGCTATTGGAGTGTTGCTCCTCCCAGACCTTCTCAATGAACGGAGAATACAGGGTGGGGCAAAAGTAGGTTTATAGTTGTTCGTATGGAAAAAGACATGCAGGTTGTGATTATTACAATAGCTTTATTAACTCTGTGGTTCATGTACTCACAACTGTAAACCTATTTTTGCCCCCTACCCTGTATGTGTGTGTGTGTGTGTGTGTGTGTGTGTGTGTGTGTATACACATTTTCATAGACAGATATATAAACAATATACACATATATTTGTTCATATTGGAAATCTGGGATGGGTCTTAGGCTACTAACATCAAGGTGTCTTCAGGGCTGTGTTCTTTCTGGAGGCTCTAGTGGAGAATTCATTCCTTGCCTTTTCAGCTGCTAGAGGCCGACTAGTTTTTTTTTTAAACTATAGTCCGGCCCTCCAACAGTCTGAGGGACAGTGAACTGGCCCCCTGTTTAAAAAGGGGACCCCTGTGCTAGACACTGCCCACATTCCTCACCTTATATCCCCAAGTAAGGTAACATTTTTACAGAGTCTGGGGATCGGACATGGACTTCCAGGGTGGGTGGGGCAAATAATCTGCTACAGTTCCTTTAAATCAAAACTTAAACATTTTCCTTTGCTGAGGAGTTTAAAGTGCTATGAAATTAGCAATGCATACATAAACTAATTTCTGGAATAATCTGCTTTTTAAAAAAATATATTTTTATTGATTTCAGAGAGGAAGGGAGAGGGAGAGAGAGAGAGAAACATCAATGATGAGAGAGAATCATTGACCGGCTGCCTCCTGCAGGCCCTACACTAGGGATTGAGCCCCACAACCTGGGCATGTGCCCTTGACCGGAATCGAACCCGGGACCCTTCAGTTCGCAGGCTGACACTGTATCCACTGAGCCAAACCAGCTAAAGTTCTCTCTCTCTTTTTTTTTTTTTGGTAAGTGAGTTTTTATTAGGAAAGAAAGTTGTCAACCGAAGCAGCAGCAAATGAAGAGTGAATAAGGAAACTCCCTATTGTCACAGCAACACAAGGCTTCCACCATATGTGACACAGGAGGCATTTCAAGTTGTGACCCGCAGCCCAGAATTATCAAATACTTTCCCATTCAATCTAATACATCCAGGTTCCTGCCAAAAAGGAATACAGTAAGAACATGGAAACTTCTTCACCGGAAGGAACCCCCCAAAGAAGAGTAAGGGAGGGAATGTAGAAATTAAGAAGTTGTGTAAAACCCTCTTTAAATTGTTAATTAGCTGCATTTTCAGATCTTCACAGTAATACAAAACCCAGTCACTTGCAGAACTGGTTCAGATTACTTAAATACCAAATACATGGTTAGTCCTCTCTGTAAGTGTTTGGAAGTGTTTATGTGAAACGAAGCTATTAATACTTCTCTACATTGGTCACTGCACACTAGGAAGGCCAAGACAAGCACAAATCAAGGAGTGGAGTTTTCCCACAGCTGCAGTGTGAGAAGACGATAAGCCGTGGATGCCATACACACAAATGGGTTTCTTTGCTCTAGGAAACCCAAATGGAGTAAGGGATGGAGATGTGCACAAAGGCTTCTGGAGGGAGGAAGGATGACACTCTGTTTGCAGTTCTTTTTTGGCTCCATCTGCCCCATCTCATTCTTCTCCTGCGCTGCCCGGTGTCCATAGGCTGAGGTTGTCTCTAAGAACTGCATGACGAGGGTGTTGTCTTCGTGTGAGTCACTCAGCGTGTGGAGATCTGCAACGGCCTCATCAAAGGCCGTTTTCGCCAGTGCGCAGGCAAGCTCAGAGGTATTGAGGAGCTCGTAGTGAAATATAGAAAAGTCACGAGCCAGCCCCAGACGAATCGGGTGTGTGGGCTGCAACTCTTTCTTGCTTATATCAAAAGCCTCTTGGTAAGCTCCTTGGATGTTATCTATCGTCTGTTTTCGATCATCACCACGTGCAACTTCAGCAAGGTACCGGAAGTGATCGCCCTTCACTTTCAGGTAGAAGACCTTACTCTCCGGATTCGATGCGCGGGCTATTAAATGCTTATCCAGCAGTTCCAGGGCCGTGGTGCAGATGCCCCGCAGCTCGGGCTCCACTTCCTCCCGGTTAGTCCTTGATCACTTGCAGCTTCTTATCGGAGGCGTCGGTCTTCTGCTCGATGCTGGAGATGACCCTCCAGGCGGACCTGCGGTTCCCGGCCACGTGCCCGTAGGCCACCCAGAGCAGGCTGCGCTCCTCCTCGGACAGCTCGGCGCCCTGCTCCGTCGCGGCCTTCATGCAGGTGGCCATGTCCTCGTAGCGCTGGGCCTGCTCGGCCAGCTTCGCCTTCTGGATCAGCTCTGGCTTCGACATGGGGACAGGGGGGAAAGCGAGGGCGATCACCGACCGGGATTG
>NW_006285129.1:225670-228036 GCF_000327345.1 Myotis davidii | reverse complement strand
CGGTGCGGTCACAGGATGCACCTGCCACCGCCCGCTGCCCGCTTTGTCCCTGCACGCGCTGCCCACTTGACTTCTCCTGCCCGGCCCACACCACGCCCCCTTGAATTTCCCTCCTGGGTCCATGCTCCCTGCGGAGGCCTCATTTCTTTCTTTAGTGAAATCAGGTAAGTCAGTGAGAAATGTGATGAAGGGAGGAAGTTACATTCAGTGCCAGTCCAAACGACTTTAGCCGGTTTGGCTCAGTGGATAGAGAGAGCATCGGACTGAAGGGCCCCTGGTTCGATTCCAGTTAAGGTCACATGCCCGGGTTGCAGGCTCAATCCCCAGTAGGGGGGGCGTGCAGGAGGCAGCTGACCAATGACTCTCTCTCATCATTGATGTTTCTATCTCTCCCATTCTCTCTGAAATCAATAAAGAAATACATTAAAAATAATTTTTAAACATCTAGTCCTCAGTGATTTGTAGGTTTTAAAATTGATAGAATCAGGATTTATAAGCATAATGTGTTTACATGAGTAATAATCATTCGGAGCAGATGTGCATAAACCCTCCTAATATAACTTTCTGAAGTTCAGATTTGAAACTTAACATCTTATCCAATGTTTATACAATACAGATTCTTGGTTGCCCATATTGTTCATGCTGACCCTCTAAGTTGTGCTAGAATATAGTAAACATTGATACCTCCCCATGTCCCTCAATCCCTAACATATTACCTACATTCTGCTAGAAGGGCAAGCTTTCTTATCTAAGCACTTTGAAAGGAAGTGAACAGATCTAAGAAGTAAAACTGGAACAGAAAGTTAAAGGTGTAAAGAATTTCCCACTAGCCAGGACTTTGGGGAGGATAGGGGGCTGAAAGTCCTGATTTTCTATTTTTTGTTTTCATGCAGAAATGAAATTCTCCTTTATCTCGCTCAAAGGAATTGGTCTAGAGAAGACGAGTTTTTGGCTTATAATTATCAGGACTAATGTAAATGTTCTGGACAACCTTTAGGCTAATGCAGCGGTTCTCAGCCAGGGGCGATTTTGCTCCTCAGGGGCCATTTGGTAATATCTGGAGACTTCTCGTTTGCCACAGAAGGCTGGGGGTGCTACTGCCCCTAGTGGGTAGAGGGCAGGGATGCTGCTGAACACCCAGCAATGACAGCCCCCACAAAAAAGACTTTCTGGCCCGAAATGTGAATAGTGTGAAATAGAAAAATCCTGGGTTAATAGAATGTTATTTAATTTTTGATAGGCTTACTGTGGCATGATGTCAGATAATGTTTAAAATTTTTATTAAAAAAGTACAAGCACTAGAGGGCAGTCCCTGTCCAACAGATGAAACTGATGTTGCTTTACTTGGGAGGTCTTAGAAGTCACAAAGGAGCTTGTGTTTTAGGTAAGTGACTGTAGGAGACCTTTAAGAAACTGTGTAAGTAATTCTAGATCAAAAGACAGTTTTAATGACGACTGTTTCTGAAGTCAGTAAAAGCAGAATTGTTTTTTTCTTCTTTTTATAATGATGCCTCGTGAACGTTTGCCAGAGAAAGGGGAGAAGTCACGCTAGGTTGTCACACGGAGAAACACTAGCGTCATTGCCATTAGCGTCCTTTGCTCTGCGAAGCAGGTGATGGAACGTCTATTCCTGGGGCCTGTGGATCATTGTAACGCTGGAGGCTGTGTCTGGAACAGGGGAATTTAGGTCAGACAGGCCATTAGACGTCACATTCTGATTCAGCTCTTTGATTCCCTGATAGTAACCAGTTTGTTGTACAAAGGTATTTATATTAGCTAACGATGCAAGAATGCAGTACAATTTTCTGTTTTTCTCCTAAGGATCAATCCAGTTTTTTTAAATGAAAAAAAAATTTTTTTTTGTATGAGAGATCCAGGAGATAACATTCCTGGCTATTTTAATAAAAATTGAGCCCTATTCCCCAAAACAGGATAAACCATTTGCTAAACTCACATTAAACCTACACAACCCTTTTCATTTATGATTAAATATTTAAGGTGTACAACATGGTATAAAGAATGAACATCCATGAACCTGCCATTCAGCTAAAAAAAAAGGCCAGTTGAAACCCTCTGTGCACCCTTGTCTCCCTGCCTCCCACCCTGCCATCACGCTTGGGGAAATGCATTTGATGTCTAATGTTCCTGCATATTTCTTCATACTTGTATTACATGTGTTAAGTATATGTAGCAACATATAACTGTTGTATGTCCATGTTGCTGCAAGTAGCTCCAGTTATGCCAATATTTATTAACCTTCCTCCTGTTATAGATATTTAGGTTGTTTTCAATTACTTGTCAATACAAATCACGATGTTATGTGGGTTCTCATATATAGCTGTTTTAGTGCATGCGTAAAGTTCTCT
>NW_006285129.1:197207-225649 GCF_000327345.1 Myotis davidii | reverse complement strand
CAGGAATCAGCAAACTATGCTGATTCAAATGCTTTCCACCTGTTTTTGTATGATCTAAGAGCTAAGAATGGTTTTTACATTGTTGAATGGTTTTTAAAAATCAAAAGAAGACTAATATTTTGTGACATGTGAAAATTACATGAAAATTAAAGTTTGAGTATCCATAGATAAAACTTTATTGAAATAGTCACACTTGTCCTAGCCTGTTTGGCTCAGTGGATAGAGCGTTGGCTTGTGGACCAAAGTGTCCCAGGTTTGATTCTGATCAGGGCCACGAACCTTGGTTGCAGGCTCCTCCCCAGCCTAGGCCCTGGTTGGGGCTTGTGCAGGAGGCAACCAATTAATGTGTCATCAATGTTTCTCTCTCTCTTCCACTTTCCCTCTCTCTTCCACTTTCCCTAAAAATCAATGGAAAAATATCCTCGGGCAAGGATTAACAAACAAACAGAAACGGTCACACTCATTTTAAAAAGATATTGTTTACTAGAGGCCTGGTGCATGGAAATTTGTGCACTGGGGGTGGGAGGGTGGGGTTCCCTCAGCCTTGCCTGTGCCCTCTTGCAGTCCGGGAGCCCTCGGGGGATGTCCAACTGACGGCTTAGGCCTGCTCAAATAATTTTTAAAAAGCACAAAACCCTATAACTTGTTAGATCTATATTGTATATTGTCTTAAACTTTTAAACAAATGTGAAAAGATTTCTTTGAATCCTACTCTTTCATTTGGTTTAAATAATGAGCTTAACTATATCTTTGTTGTAGCTTCTTTGTCCCTAACTCAGGGTGGGTACCACTTGGTGTAGTGGTACAGAATACCAATGAAGTTTATCTTTCTTTTTTTAAAAATATATTTTATTGATTTTTTACAGAGAGGAAGGGAGAAGGATAGAGAGTTAGAAACATCAATCAGCTGCCTCCTGCACGCCCCTGACTGGGGATGTGCCCACAACCAAGGTACATGCCCTTGACCAGAATCGAACCTGGGACCCTTGAGTCCCCAGGCCAATGCTTTATCCACTGAGCCAAACAGGTTAGAGCAAAGTTTATCTTTCTTTTGAGAAGGTGCTGGGAATGGGAAAGACTAGGGAAAATAATGAGCTGGTATAATTTTTAAACTTACTTTTTTTAAAAGGTTTTAAAAAATATATTTTATTGATTTTTTTTTTTACAGAGAAGAAGGGAGAGGGACAGAGAACCAGAAACATTGATCAGCTGCCTCCTGCACAGCCCCCACTGGGGATGTGCCGCAACCAAGGCACACGCCCCTGACCAGAATCAAACCTGGGACCCCTCAGTCCACAGGCCAATGCTCTATCCACTGAGCCAAACCAGTCAGGGCTAAACTTACTTTTAAGGTCTCTTTAAAAAATCCAAGAATAACTCATCTAAAAAACAACAAGCTAGAATGACTTTATTGGTCACTAACTTTACTGCCCTCTACTGGAATGTAAACTCCAGGAAGACAGCAGTTTTGTCTATACTTGTAGATGTTCAAGGAATACTTGTTAGTTGAATAAACAAATACATAGAACACAGTCCATCTGGATGAAACCTCAAACTTTATTGAACCACAGTACTTGGATATTTAGAATATGTCATTTAATACTAAACAATACTATATTTGGAAGTAGGCAAGATACTCTCTGTTTTCATCTAGGAATTTTATACAGTACAGACATAGTTTGTGATGCTGCTCTCCGTGGTCAATAACAATGATAATGAAAATAGGTAATACTGGTAAGCAAGGGGTGGGCACAGTTCTAAGTGCATTTCAAGAATACACTCATTTATTCATGTAATAGTTCTATGAGATAGGTAATATTATTATCATATCTCCATTTTCACCAATGAGGAAACTAAATACAGAAAGTTTAAGAAACTTGCTTAAGGTCATAAAGCCAGTAACCTGCAAAGCAGAGTTTTGAAGCTGAACAGTTGGAATTTTATTATATAAGCCTGGAAGGAGGGATCGTTGAAGTCCTGTAGTTTCCAGTCCTTCAAGTCAAACTGTGTAATGGAAAGATATCATGAGCTGCTTTTTAAATTTATTTGACATTTATTTTAGGGTACTAAATCTACAGAATGTGGTGTGTATTGTACACTTTTAACATATCTGAATTTGCTGGTGGCACATTTCAAGTGCTCAAGAGCCATATATGGCCACATGGGCCACTGTAGCTATTTAGAGTAAGCAAAGAGGGAATCTAAACCTTGAAGGCACATAAACTGCCCAAGTCATGCAATCAGCTGGGTGATTCACTGGTCCAGGTAAAAATTCTTACAATCTTGGAGGCAGTGGGAGTGGTGCCAGTAAATGGTAAATGAGTTTCTAGAACTCGGAAAGATAGACTGGGATCGGGGCAGACCCTTTGAAATACAGGAGTAACACGTAGTCCCCTAGAACCAGATCCATCTATGCCAGGGGTGGGCAAACTTTTTGACTCGAGGGCCACAATGGGTTCTTAAACTGGACCAGAGGGCCGGAACAAAAGCATGGATGGAGTGTTTGTGTGAACTAATATAAATTCAAAGTAAACATCATTACATAAAAGGGTACGGTCTTTTTTTTTTTTTTAGTTTTATTCATGTCAAACGGGCCGGATCCGGCCCGCGGGCCGTAGTTTGTCCAGGGCTGATCTATGCTGTTGCAAAGAGTAAGATTTCCTTCTGTGTTTTGTTTTGTTTTGTTAATCCTCACCTGAGGATATTTTTTCCATTGTTTTTCAGGGAGGGAGGAGAGATGATAGAGAGAGAGAGAGAGAGAGAGAGAGAGAGAGAGAGAATTGATGTGAGAGAGTGAGAGACACATTGACTGATTGCTGTTGCACGAGCCCCAGGGGCAGGGATGGAACCTGCAACATTGGTACCTGCCCTTGACTGGGAATGCATGGGCTCTAACCACTGGACACACCGGCCAGGGTGGATTTCCTTCTATTTTTTATGGCCAAGTAGTATTTCATTGTGTAAATGTACCACAGCTTATTATTATTATTACTATTATTATTATTATTAACTTTATTATGCTGTCAGTGAGCGTGGGCTCAAGTGGCATAAACTACTTATATTAATCACTTATTTTACAAAAAATAAAGCCACAAAGATAAATTTTCTGTAAAATTTATTTACCAATGTGTAGTAAAAGCGTGCGTTTGGGAAAAAAAATGCTTTTGGGAATATTTACTGCTTTGGATTATCTGCTCCAACTATTTTCCTAAAATAGTGCCAATAGAGTTGACTGTATATAAGATTTTTAAAAAATTACAGGGGATTGTCAAGGGCGGGGGGGAAAAAAGGACACATATGTAATACCCTTTGTAATACTTTAAGCAATAAAACAATTTAAAAAAATTACTTTATTGAGGTGAAATTCACATATGAAAAGATGTTTACATTCAAATTTTGGAAAGCTATATAATTTGACTTGGAAATGATGGATGGGCCCTGCACCCTTATTTTTTGTACCCCCAAAACTGAGGAGTGCCTTACTGTTAATTCCCAGTGCTCAGGGACTGACTTTTTTATTTTTTTTTAATTAATGCTGGTTTCTATGGGCTGCAAACTTTTCTCCAGTAGCTGAACGCAGAGATTTCTGGGCGCTTTTAAATTTCTTCTTTCTTCGTCATTTTAGAAGAGCCTACTTGCTTCCTCCGTTTGTCACTATGTGTACCGAAGAACAGGCTAGAACATGCCAGGCAGGACAACTGTACATGAGGTTTTTCTTTGTAAAGAACTTGATGGACAAATGGCACAGGGTTCACTTCTCGCCAGCTGAGAGTTTAACTTCCAGAAAGCGCCACTTTAGGGGAACAAGCGAAGTAGTGTGGCGGCCTGAAAGGCCTCATTGACACAGAGCCCCGGAGGCTCTTGTACCACATTGTCTGGTATGCAAGGCCCTTCGGAAACCAGCCCGCAAGATTCCCACACCCCCAACGTCCCCCAAAGCTTAAAAAGATAGTTTTCTTTTTCCTCGTTATACAGTTTCCTAAGTCGCATTCCTGAAAAGGTGTTTGTTTTTGTTTATCCTTTGCTTTTGGGTGTCAGTCAGAGAGTTACCCAATCATTGGGCTGACCGGGTGGGAACGCTGGGGCTCGGGCGGTAGGGCTGAAGCAGTGTCCCCCCCCAGATTAGTGGTTCAGCACTAGTGTTCGTTTTCTGAACTGGAAGCTCAGTGCTGCAGCAAAAGGGAGGAGTGGGGTGATTTTTTTACAGGGAGGAAGGGAGAGGGATAGAGAGCCAGAAACATCGATGAGAGAGAAACATCGATCAGCCACCTCCTGCACACTCCCCACTGGGGATGTGCCCGCAACCAAGGTACATGCCCTTGACTGGAATCGAACCTGGGACCTTTCAGTCCGCAGGCCAACGCTCTATCCACTGAGCCAAACCGATCAGGCTTCTCCGTTTCCTTGAAATTGATCTGGAGAGATTTCAGTTTATGCTGAGGAATAACTTTCTAGTGGAACAAGATATTGAAAGTTACTAGATTTGTAGCCGTGAAGTGGACTCATTTGTAGACTTCCAGAGAGCTCTTCAGGGAAGACGCCGTCATCTGTGGCCTGCTGGTTTGGTCTGGAAGGTCAGGGGTTTTCATTTAAGTAGTAATAGAGCTCCCGTATGTGTCTAGCCTTGAGAGAGGATGTGGCTTGTGCTCCCAAACTTTGAGGAGCTCAGAGTCAGAGACCCACAGACTGTGGAAGGTCCTTAGCGGTCAGCACTCTACCCGTATTCTGCCAGGCGCACGGAGGCCCAGAAAGGTGACTTGCTCAGGATGACGCTGAGAATGGCAGACTCCCGACTGCAGGCTAGACCCCTTTACTCCCAGGGTCGTATTTTTCCATTTGACTGTTGTCGAAAGTGCCTTGTAACCGTTAGAGAACAAATCCAGGCAATATATGATGAAGGGTAAGCTGAGTAATCCATTGCCATTTCACGTGGGAAGAGTTCATTGTCAACTGGAGTTGTCTGGAACTGGGACGGATTTTGAAGAATGGGTATGGTGTGAACATTATAAAAGAACCAGAAGAACCCAGTCTCTGTTCTGTGTTGTGGGGGAACATACATGAACAAACTCATGGTCTTCAGTCCAAGTGCGAAGCCTTTACACGTGCTCTCTGTTGGACCATGTGCACCCAGGAAGTCCCCTTAGTGAATATCAAAACAGAAGCCAGGCAGGGGCTGGGAGGTTGGGGGGTGGAAAGGGAAGTGGAGTCCAAGTGATTCACGGCGTTCTGAGTAGGCTTTGAAAGGTCATCACGCATGTGGGGGTGAGTCTACATTTAGAGCTTTGAGTCTATGACAGGAGGGGCCCTTGTGGAGGTCTTGATGTAAAGAAACCGACTCTCCCCATGCCTCTTGGCTGCTACGCGTGAGTTCTTGGCCTTAATATTTGATCTCTTCTCACCCTCTAGGCCAGTGGTTCTCAACCTTCCTCACGCCGCGACCCTTTAATACAGTTCCTCATGTTGTGGTGACCCCCAACCATAAAATTATTTTCGTTGCTACTTCATAACTGTAATGTTACTGTTATGAATCGTCATGTAAATATCTGACATGCAGGATGTATTTAGGGGACCCCTGTGAAAGGGTCGTTTGACCCCCAAAGGGGCTGCGACCCACAGGTTGAGAACCGCTGCTATGCTTTTACATTTCCTGTCCCTCTTTAGAGGATTGATGAAAGCAAAAGTAACGATCTTAACCATCTGCCACTTGAATAGGAGATTTATTACTTTCAACAGAAAGGGTGCTTGTTCCAACGGGAGAAGGGTAT
Organism: Myotis davidii; assembly: GCF_000327345.1. Lineage (NCBI taxonomy): Eukaryota > Metazoa > Chordata > Mammalia > Chiroptera > Vespertilionidae > Myotis > Myotis davidii. The sequence continues at coordinate 219,884 of NW_006285129.1, read as the reverse complement.
GCATCATCGAGGAAAGCCTGTGGCAGAGCATATACTTTGGTCACAGCTCTACAGTCAAGTTTGGGAGTGGGGTCCCCAAAGAGCAAGCAGCAAATGAGAGTTAGACACCAGAGAGAGCACTGGGAACCGGAAATTCAGTGCTTAGCTGGCGTTGAGAGCAGAGGGCCAGGTGCTGAGGTGCCTAGTAAGGAGAGGGAGAAGAGGGAGGATGAGGCTAGAGAACCCAGAGGGCTCTGTAAACCATGTTAAAGGAAGTAGACATCAACTCAAGAGCAACGGGGAGCATGCCTATCAGATTTAAGCTTTAGGTCACTCTGATTGCAGTGTGGGCATGGATTCCGGGAGAGGGAGGATGAGAAACAGTGGAGTGGGTGAGACTCATTACAGGACTGTGGCAGTAGCTGAAGAGAAAAGGCAGATGGCCTGAACCTGCAGAGGCAGGACCGTGAATCACAATTTTGGCGCTCAGGGTAAACCACTCAAAATTGAATGCTGTAATTCAAGACATGGCTTGCAAACAGGTGTGAACTGGCAATGTGCCCTCCAGTAGCTTTCAATTTAACTAAATATTCCTGATAACCAGGCGTAATTCTTCCTTCCTACTTTCTTCCTTTCTCTATAACTTATTTTAATTTCTGCAAAGAGGATTAGAAAACCTCACTAAGTCAGCCAAGTACCGCAAACAAGAATCCAACATGATTACAAGATGATTGTTTTTCCCGCCCTCCCTCCCTTCTTCTTTTCTTTTCTTCTTCTTCTTCTTCTTCTTCTTCTTCTGTAAATCCTCACGGGAAGATATTTTTCCATTGATTTTTATTTACTTTTATTTTATATTAAAATATTTTTATTGATTTCAGAGAGGAAGAGAGAGGGAGAGGGAGAGGGAGAGAGAGAGAACAATCATAGATTGGCTGCCTCCTGCACGCACCCAACCTGGGATCTAGCCCACAACCTGGGCATGTGCCCTGATGGGGAATTGAACCAGTGACCTTTCAGTGCATGGGATGACACTCAACCAACTGAGCCACACTGGCCAGGGCAAGGAAAACTTTTGAGAGAAAAAGATTTTAAGGTTGTTTTTTTAATTGAAAGAGTAATACTTGTCATGATAAAATTCAAACAGCACTAAAGATATACAATGAAAAGTATGTCTCATTAGCCAGATTCAAACACTTCTAATATTTCCTGTGTGTTCTTCTAGAAATTTTTTTGTAAATTTAAGTTTAAATTTAATTATTTTACTAAAATAACTGTTAACATATTTAATACTTTTATTTTTATAAAATGGGAACACACTATACATCCTGCTCTTCCCTTTCACTTAACATTATATTTTGGCAGTCTTGCTACATCTACTTTATTCTTTTTAATGATAGCTTAATAGTCCATTAAATGAATGTGCTATAATAATTTATTTAAATTAGTTTCCAAATTGATGTACATTGGGGCTGTTTCCAATTTTTGGTACTTGAATTAGATTTTTAAATAAGAGAAGAAACATAAATTATTTAAGAAAGAATTCTTGGTGGTAAAAAAAAAAAAGGTTTATACATAAACAGGGACCCCTGGTGATCAGGGAACTACTTACTCTTGACTTGCCTAAGTCTTAGGGTGACCGTATTTATGAGGGTGGAAGTGGGAGAGTAATGGGTGTTTCTGCAGACCTTTAAGTCTGTGTAGAATTGGAATGTGACTTAAGAATGGGGTATTTCTAACAGGGATGGATTGAAGCTGGCCATAACACCTTCTTCACCAATTAAGGATATTTCTGGGGAGGATGTTGCCACAGCTGTGAACACTGGCAATACTCCCCTGCCGTAGAAATGCCTTCTTGCCCATCCATGGTTGTCACCCCATTGTGTCCTCAATTGACTTGCTGTCTTATGCCATATTCAGAGACATGGAGTATTTGTAAAAGCCAGAATATAATAGGTTTAATGGCTTGAATAGGAAGTTGTGCCAGGGAGGAATGAGAAATGGGCTGTTTGTGTAAGGCTACCACCCACTAGTTCCTCCTTTTCCTTAAAACACACTTTGTCCTCCCCCATGGATGTTGAAAGAGTTAGTTTCAAATGCAGCCATTTGCCAGTTGCATGACCTTGAGACCGTCTCCACATGCCCAAGTTTCAGTTCCCCCATGAGTGAAACAGGCATACTGACTCCTGGTTGGTGGGAGTGCTGGGAAGATTTAATAAACCAATGCCTGTGAAAGGGCCTGTGTTTCATTTTACTTCTTCCCAAGGCCTTGCTGGAATGGAGTGTGTAAGGCAATATGGGATCCAGCCCAAGGCAGTGAGGCCTATTCTGTTCTCTCTTGGATGTGCCTGCCAGTGTAAGCCTCCCATATCCTCAGCCTGTGTGCTTGCTTGGAACCAGTCCTGAGAGTTCATCGCTTTAGGAGAATATTACCAAGTTTCTTTACATTTGTACAGCACTTGATGGCTCACAAAGAGACCTTAGCAACAACGAGCGAATGTGAGCCTCCCAGCAAACCATCTGGGGTAAGAAAAGCATGTTTCATCCCCATTTAACAGATGGCATAACTGAGGCTCAGAGTGATGGATGTGAAGAAACCGAGACTCAGAGAAGGCCTATAGATAATACCTAGCAGAGGGCAGGAATAGACCCTCTAGTCCATTACAGGATTGACGAGCTGAGAGGTCGCTCCCCTGACCTCAATCTGTGGAGGCCTGGAATTCTTGAGTCTGCTTCCCCAATCATATTTTACGTTCTAATAAAATGCATGTCGCTTTAAATCAGTGCTTCTCAACCTTCTGGCCCTTTAAATACAGTTCCTCATGTTGTGACCCAATCATAAAATTATTTTCATTGCTACTTCATAACTGTAATGTTGCTACTGTGTTGAATCGTAATGTAAATATCTGATATGCAGGATGGTCTTAGGCCACCCCTGTGAAAAGGTAGTTTGACCGCCAAAGGGGTCGCGACCCACAGGTTGAGAACCGCTCCTTTAAATATATATATCTTTTTACTGGTTTCAGAGAGGAAGGGAGAGGGAGAGAGGGGTAGAAATATCAATGATAAGAGAATCATTGAATGGCTGCCTCCTGCACGCTCCCTACTGAGGACTGAACCCGCAACCTGGCATGTGCCCTCAACCGGAATCAAACCTGGGACCCTTCAGTCCGCAGGCCAACACTTTATCCATTGAGCCAAACCAGCTAAAGCTCAATGCCTTTTTATACTTTCATACTATTATTATGCATTTGTTATGATTTTATTGTGCTGTGTAATTCTCTGTTTTGAAAATTCAACTTAGATAACCTTGTGTAGACATTCATTAGGAAATGTTTATTGAGTACCCTTATAAACTGCTCACCATCTAGTTGGGAGAAAGGCAAGTGAACAAATGTTTACAAAGACAAATATTCAATTTTTTTAATTTAAAAATATATTTTATTGAGTTTTTTACAGAGAGGAAAGGAGAGAGATAGAGAGTTAGAAACATCGATGAGAGACAAACATCGACCAGCTGCCTCCTGCACACTCCCCACAGGGGATGTGCCCGCAACCAAGGTACATGCCCCTGACCGGAATCGAACCTGGGACCTTTCAGTCCGCAGGCTGACGCTCTATCCACTGAGCCAAACCGGTTTCGGCCAAATATTCAATTTTTTGTTCAAATTTGCAAATTTGGATACTTAATGATGGCATGCTGACACCTTTTACTCAAAAGTTAGTAAATCATGATGACTCTTGTAAAAAAATGGGAGAAAGAAGCCACACATACATGTGTGTAACTCCCGCCCCCCACCCACATCAGTAAATCGTTGCATTTTACATTCCTATGAATAACTGAGATTTCCTTGGCATGTTAACCTGTAGGAAATTACAGGCTACAGCGTTGGAGCAGATCGCCAGACAATGTCAAGCAGGTCACAGTGTTGTATCACTTTGCTGTCACTGCGGGGCGGTGCTTTGGTCTGTTCCTTATTAACAGATAGGTTCACTAGATCGTACTTCAACGTGACGTACAAAAAGAAGAGAATTTGTAATCATTTCCTTTGTAAACAGCGCATTTCTTGTTTGATAATAAGAATTTTGCTTCCTTCTGTCCTCTTGCTTTTTTGAGGCCATAATTGGTTGTTGGTCTACTCAACCTGCTCCATTCCACAGGGCAATCTGTGACCTGAAGCAGACTGGAAAACTTTGAGAACCAAGATTAAACAGTGTGCCAAGGGCACTAGATTTGGGACTTAAAGAAAGAATAAAACTCCCCTGTATAGTGAAGACTTAACTTTACCCAAAGAGAGATTTGGCCTTTGCCCTCAGCTGCTGGAAGGTGGTCTCTAGGCCCCGAAAATGCCCTACCTGACATGAGTGTCTTTATTTGCCTGGTGGGGTCTGGCCATTGGACAGAGTAGCAATGTGACGTATGATAGGGAACATGCCATATCAGTTCCGACCTCCACTGGAACTGGAGGCCATCTGGGACCTGAACTTGGGACTGGTGTCTGAAGTGAGGACAGCCTTGTGGAGGACTGTGCCCTTGACCTGTGAAGTTTGGCCTAACTCTGGCAGTTGGTGTCAGACATCACGGCATTTCTCAAAACCCGAATTTGGATTAAGATCTTGGCACTTTCTAGCTTGGTTACTTCTCTCAGCTTCAATTTTTTATCCTTAATTTGGGGGTCCTTGTTAAGATAAAAAGACAAACAAATAATGTGTGTAAAAACGATTAATAGCAAGTAAGAATATGCTATTTAAAAACTGTAATGGGCCATCAAAATATATTAATATTATTACAACAGAACTAATTGGTAGGCGGAGGTGTGAGTAGGTTAGGTAATCATATTTAATCACTCATGACACAAAAATTATTGAGTTTGTATGATGGACTGAGTGCTGAGGAGATGATAGTGAACAAGTCAAGACCCGGCCCCTGTGGGGCTGATATTTTACTTAGGGAGAGAGAGAATAAAAAGGCAACCGAGTCCAATAATTGGACTGGTAATTGTTGTGAGGAAACCGAATAGAGTGATGTGGTCGGAAGCAATTCCATGGAAGGGGAGCTCCTTAAGACAGAGTGATCAGTAAAGAGCTCCCAGAGGAGCTGACATTTGAGTAAATGTTTTAAGGAAGAGAATTAGAGTGTGTTTTAGGCAGCAAGGCGCGGGTCCTGCGGTGGGAGAGGTTGGTGTGTCTGAAGAACAGAAAGGAGGTCTCTGTGGCTGCCGCAGACGGTGCGTGGGTCAGACGATGAAGGGCCTTATTTACTAGGGAAAGGAGTTTGGCGTTTTATTTTAAGAGGGACGTGAAACTTGGACGGTTTTCAGTAGGCAAGTGACCTGAGGTGCTGTAAGAAGACATCCCAGTGCTGCGTGGGGAAGAGAAGCAGGGAGACAGGTCAACAGGAGACTATGCAGACGATTCCCAAGGGGGCCTGGCAGAGGAGAGACCAAGAAATGGTCAGGTTCCAGATATACTTTAAGGTAGAGCCGAAGAGACTTGCTGATGGGTTAGATATTGGCGCTGGGGCGGGCGAGAGGAAGAAAGGTGTGTCAGTTGGGTCCTCTGGGAAGCAGGTGCTGAGGAGTCAGGCGTGTGAGAGGTATAAGAGGGGGTAACGCCTGTGAAAGGAAAGGGGAGAGGAAGCAGGATTGGGCAGGGAGAGCCTCAGCTTGAAATGCAGGTACCATCTTGGGCAAACCATTGGGAAACTCCAGAGCAAAGAAGTCTCATGAGAAGAGTTCCTATTGGGCAGAAATATCCAGGCCCTCGTGACCCCTCACTTTTGCTCTCAGTCATTGGCTGAGAAAAGGAGACAGTCCTGAAGGTGCTAACAGCTGGAGGCTGACAGCTCCCTGCAGTTCTTGCAGCTGATAAGCAAGTTCTTTCTTGAAGACAGACCAAGTGGGGCAGCTCTCTGACTACTATAGCCACCCCTGTACCTATAGTAGATCCACCATGTGGATCCGCTTCTCCACACACTGTGAGGGGTAGCTCCTCCAGGATTGCAGTGCGCTCTCTCTGTAGGGACTTAGGTCCAGAAATTACCACAGGCTGTGCTGTGCTTGGTCTTGGCTGCACCTGGTAACCATTACCTGCCCTAAATTCCACTCTCCCCTCTGCTAGAGATGATCCCACTGTCATCTCTGCTGGTCCTAATGGCTTACCTGATGGTGTGACCCAAACCCTTATTCTTTTTTCTTTTTTTTTTCCTGCAAAAAGCGTTATTGTTTCATTTGGTCCAATGCATGGGAGAGGGCTTCAGGTGGTTAAAAGAATGGCGGGGTTCCGGGGGGTGGCGTTCATTTCTGTCTTCCCTCCAAAATAGGATATCATCTTTTTATTTACCACCTTGTCTGGGAGTTAGGGGAGTGGAGAGAGAGGCACAATTTCATAGGCGTCGAAATGACCTTCCCTACTTGCTAGCTCTTACCAGATAAACCAATGACCCAATGTGGGGCCCTTCCTAACTGCAAAATATATTATACATCCCAGTTACACATTCAGGGGCTGGGCAGTGACTACCAGGTGGGGCCGTGGACCCAGTGGATCTACGTTAAGAGGGATTACAGCCAAGACTCCATTTTGACCTGGCTTATATCTTATATCCCATCCTAATGGGGGTCCACAGTGACATTTCAGGTCTCTGAACTCAGTGTCATTTCAGATCCAGTGTCCTACTTGGGTGTTCCCCTCCCCTAGTTTACAGTCACCCAAGTAAATGGCTGTGAGTCCCCGTGGGAGAAAGACTGGTGGAATTAATACAGTGTATACTTGGTGAGGTAGTGCAGGGTCCTTCCTTCGGGGACTCAGCCACGGTTTTATTCAATATATTTTAGATCTGAAAACAATCTCAGGTCTAGAACTGGGCAAGGGATCATGAGTTTTTAAAAAGTGTTAAAATATTTTATTTTTAACTGGTAAAAAACACACAAAACTGATCACCTAGAACCATTTTTAAATGTGCAGTTCAGTAGTGTTAAGTATATTCACAATGTTGTGCATCCCAACTCCAGAAATTTTTATGAATTTCACTACTTTAAATATATCATATAAGTGGAAATATACAGTATTTGTCTTTTTGTGACTGGCCTACTTCCCCTAGCATAATGTCTACAAGGTTCATTCATCTGTAGTATATAACAGGATCTCCTACCTTTTTTTTTTTTAAATATATTTTATTGAGTTTTTACAGAGAGGAAAGGAGAGAGATAGAGAGCTAGAAACATCGATGAGAGAGAAACATCGACCAGCTGCCCCCCGTACACCCCCCATTGGGGAAGCGCCCGCAACCCAGGTACTGCCCTTGACCGGAATCGAACCCGGGACCTTTCAGTCCGTAGGCCAACGCTCTATCCACTGAGCCAAACCGTCTTCGGCAGGATCTCCTACCTTTTTAAGGCTGAATAATATTTCATTGTAGATGTTCCACATTTTGTTTATACATTCATCCTTTATTGGATACTGGAGTTCTTCCGCTTCTGATCCATTGTGGATAATGCTGCTATGAACATGGGTGTGCAAATATCTCTTCGAGATCCTGCTTTCAGTTCTCTTGGAAATATGCCAGGAGTGGGGTTACTGCATCATGTGATAATTCTGCTTTTATAAGGAGCCGCCATATTGTTTTTTAAAGTGGCTGCACCATTTTACATTCCCACGAACAGTACACAAGCATTCCACTTTCTCCACATCAAGGAATATAATCAAGTGCTCAGCCTCCTACTCATCCAGTCTTGCATTCTTTTGATTATATATCAAGCTACGGTCTCATGTGCTGCCCATTTATTTTATTCCCCGGGACATTGTGTTCTATTAACCAGCTCAGCTCTCTGTGGGTCAAGCTCCCTTGGCTGGCCCTTCAACCAGGCTGGTCATTAAGATAATTTGACTCTTAGCTCCTATTATTGCTGCCTTCTCTCTGTTGATGGTGATGAGTGCTCTGAACAATTCTAGATCTGTGATTACCTCTCCTGCCTTCATCCCTGGCTTGAAGAGGTGAGCCACCTCTGAACTCAGTGATATTGTTATTGATTTCAGAGAGAAAGGGAGGGTGGGGAGAGAGAGAGAGAGAAATATCAATGATGAGAGAGAATCATTGATTGGCTGCCACCTGCACAGCCCCACTGGAGATCAAGCCTGCAACCTGGGCATATGCCCTGACTGGGTATCGAACTGTGACCTCCTGAGCCACTCCAGTCTGGCACCCCTGTCACTTTTTAGGGACGAGCCTTTGCACTGTCTTTCCTGGGGGCAGGTGGTGCTAGCTCTTAATGGAGGAATGGGGGCCATCTTTGTATGGAAAACCAAAATCTTCAAGGACACCCACAATCCAAGGTTGCCAGATGTCCCATGCCAGGCATTAGGGTCCAGTCTAGGTTTTCTCAACCAATGCCCTGACCTTGGCATAACAGATCAAACTTGGCTGAAGGTCCCAGCTACCTGCCTCAGGTGACAGTCTTTGAAGCTCTGCAACTGTATTAATTTCTGAGTTGGATCTTCATTGTTTACTGCTTTCCTACTGCAGGAGCTAAGGACCTCTTTGTAAGCTCCCAAATAAGCCTCTGGCTTTCACACTCGGTTTCAATTGTTTGGTAAATTGTTTGGTAACTGCTTTTCCTTATCTCTCTGGAAAATGCCAATGCAGTTTAGCAGCAATCAGCCAGCTCCATTGTCCTTGAATGAGTTGTTCCCCTGTACTTTTCAAATGCCTGAATAATTTCACTGGCCAGGGTGGGCCTCTCCATCAGCTCATTCTCCTAAGTTACCACCTCATGAAAAACTTTTTGGCTGGGGACCATTTCTATCTCTCTATTATTTTTCCTTCTGAGTTTGTAAATTGAATGGTTCCTTCTTTGGTTCCTTTCTCTTGCAGTACCTTATCCTTTACAGCTAAGAAAAACTTACTGGTACTTTCAACATTGTGTCTGGAAATCTCCTTGACCACCTCCAATAAGTTCATTAGCTACTTTTTCTATTCTCCAAGTACCACAGGTAACGGTTTCATTCCCCCACAATGTATATAACACAGTGACTCTTTCTCCAGCAATTTCCTCCCTGCTTGTCCAGCCTCTACTAATAATCTCCTTGCTGCCTGGTCCCAATGCCAATGCCAATAGCCTGCTGCCTGGTCCCAATGCCAATGTCACATGCTTTAGGTTTAAATTATGGCAGTATCCCATTTCCATGTACCAATGAGGATTTATTCATGTCTCACAATTCTGTGGATTCATTGGATGGCTGGTCGTCTTGTCTTGTCTGTTGTGCTGCATTCAACTTGTGTTTGCCTGGAGGCTTGGATGTTGGGGGTAGTTCCGTGTGGTTTCAGGGCCTCTTTCCCCACGTGGACTCACATCCTCACGGATGTCAGTTCGGGCTCTTACATGCAGCTGGATCTTAAGCTGGTCAGCGAGGAAACTGCAAGGCCTCTTAGGGCCTAAGCTCCAGAACTTCCGCAATGGCCTATCCTAACACTTGGTCAAAGCAAGTCCAGTTTCAAACGGTGGTTGGAGAAATAGCAATGCCTTTCAAGTGGGAGGAGCAGTAAACTCACATTGGAAAAGAGCATGGAGGGAGGTTGATTCATTGGGGACCATGATTTAAGGGTCCACCTTACTGTGTGAAGTTGAGGATGCTTGCTAAATACCCAGGTAGAGATGTCAAATAGACACTTGGCTGTGACTTGATCCCAGAGTGGGGTTTAGGCCAAGGAAGTACGTTTGAGAGTCATCAACATACAGACCTAATGCTTACGTGGATCTTCCTGCCCTCCAGGTTCCCGATTCCTACAGAAGTCTGGACTGTGGACGAGGCCCAGTGCTTGCGGGCCTCTGCAGCCAGAGCTGGGCGGAGGCCGGGGGAAGAAGAACGTCCCGTTCTTGCGGTGACTCCACTTCCCCATTTGGGCATAGAGCATCCCACTAGCCCTCTCCCCTGCCTCCCATCTCCACACAGCCACAGACTGAGGGAGGAGATGAGGACAACTGGCCTGCACGCGGAAGACGTAGGACGGGAAACCATTCCGCTGCCTTATTTCACCACCTAACAAGGAAACCCAGAAAAATGGACCCCGAGGCACATGGCCCTATTTCACTTTCTTTTCGTTGTGTTGCATTTGCTGCTGGGTAGGACAGCTTTGCAAAAGCAACCAGATTCCCATTGCTACCAGTTCCAACCATCTCCTCTCACCCTGAGACAGTTATCTGAGCACCACCCCAAAGTGTCCGACAGCACTTTGTTACCCAAACCTGATCACCCCTAGTTCACATTTTTCTGTATTTCTTGGGAGGAAGGAGTCATTTACTGTCATGGAAAAGCATGAATGAGGTTGAATCTAGTATTTCTGAAAGAAAGGTGATTTCAGAACTCTTCCAAACCAGCAGGAAAGACAGGGGAGATCGCCCCAATTTGTCCAAAGAAAGAAGCAAAGAGGAGGAAGGATTAGGAGTTGGAGCCTGATGCAGATCAAGAGTTCTAGTCTTTTTTTTTTTTTAAATGTTTTATTGATTTTTTACAGAGAGGAAGGGAGAGTGCTAGAGAGTTAGAAATATCGATGAGAGAGAAACATTGATCAGCTGTGTCTTGTACACCCCCCAGTGGGGATGTGCCAGCAGCCAAGGCACATGCCCTTGACCAGACTCGAACCTGAGACCCTTGAGTCCTCAGGCCAACGCTCTATCCACTGAGCCAAACCAGTCAGGGCAAGAGTTCTAGTCTTTATGAAAATGGAAAGTGTCTGTCCTTCATGTCTGTAGCTGCACCAACCTTTACCTTCCTAATAGCCCAGGAAGAGCTGGGAGTCTGTATTCCCCAACCTTAACACAGCTCTCCCACACTTATTAATTCTCCAAGATCCTATTTTTAAACTGGTCCTGCTAATTTTTGCATTCTCTCCGTGCAGGCAAGGAAACCCAGGGTTGGGCTGGGGTTGGGGTTCGGCATGTACAGGAGTTTCTGGCTCCATCTCTCCGTCCCTGGTTGAGCTGGGTTGCACTAATTGACCTCGAGGGTCTCCGCTGTGCTAAGTTGGGTGTTTGTTAGATCTCGTTAACCTTGTAATTAGTGCAGAGAATCTAGGTCAGAGGGAACTGGTTAGCGTGATGGTCTCAAGGGGCAAAAATACAGGCAAACAGGTTCCACATTCTGTGGGTGGGGTGAGCCAGGGACAGGGAAGGGTGGGACTGGTGTCATGCACTCAGACAAACAGACACATGCAGAAAGGCATTCAAAGTGTGTGTGTGTGTGTGTGTGTGTGTGTGTGTGTGTGGTGTTCCCTCCCGTATTTACTCGGGTTGCTTTCCAATCTCTCCATATATGGTGTGGCTCTAGACCGAGCTGGGGATTGGCTGCTGTTGTTGGGAGACCGGGAGGTAGGAAGAAGGCAGAGAAAGAAATGAACCAGGCAAAGGAAGGGGGTGAGAGGAGGGAGGCAGCTGGAGCCCAGACCTGAGGATGCAGAGTGGGGCTGGGTCTGCTTGCCTGTGAGGTTTAGAGAAAGGAGAGGGTCTTTGGGACTGGATTTTTTTTGGGGGGGGCGGGGGGAGGAGGCAAAATTTACTGCTGGAGAGGGGTCAGAGCTCTAGGCTTAGCAGGGCATGGCTCCTGAAGGCTGGAGCAGGAGTTAGAGAAACTCGTTGGGCCTCCCCCCCCTTTCCTTTTCACCCTGAACAACCCATAACAATGCTGTGGAAATAGGGAAATCGCATGCAAATTGACTCATCAGTTTTCCAGAGCAACACCTCAGGCAGTCTTCCTGATGGAGCAAGGCCTGGACTGTCCCCCCAGCCACCTCCTTAACAATTTAAAGAGGAAGAACAAGAAAAGTTGAGGAAATGCCACTGCAATCTGAAATGGCATGTAGTTCTTTCCCTGTCTCTACCTCTCACCCCGCTTGAACTCTGTGTCCTGGATTTCCTCATCGCCCCATCCTAGGGCCCCCCAAAAGGTTTTCCCTTTTCCAGTTCAACTGTGTAAGAATAGAATGTAACAAAGTTGTTGGGAGGAAGGCGGGGGGGGGGGGGGGTGGGGGGGGGGGGGAGAGAAAGAATAACTATTCATCCTGAAAAATGTCTACGGGCAACTGTGCAGTAAGCAAGTTGCCCACATCCCCCCACTCCATCTACCCATTTACCCCAGAGTATGGTGACAGGAGGAAGTAAGGAAACCACTGCAGGCGAAGACATTGGAGGAAGGAGAGGTGCTGGGTGTGTGTGTGTGTGTGGGGGGTGGCTTGTAGGTGGGGAGCCCTAGAGTGACAGCATTATCCTCCGCAGTCAGAGCGCCCATGCTCACTCCTTGTTAACAGACGTCATGGCAGCACCACCATCAGGGGACACCCGAAGCTATTTTTTCTGGCGGGAAGCTTGGCTTTGTGCTCAGCCCTGAAGTTCTTTCTGCCTCTGGCCTTCAGCACAGTTCCTGGCACTCTCGCCTTGAAGAAGCGGGGGCTCTGGGCAGAGCCTGTGGACTGGATCAGTTCCCGGACTAGAACAAAGTGACAGTGATTAACCCCTGCCCTAGGCCGCATTCCAGTCGTACTCCCGCCACCTGAGCTGCCTCTTCTAGCCACTGAGTCACGCTGATAGCAGCAGCTGCAGCAGCCACAGCTGCCCCCCACCGAGCGCCAGAGGCCATCTATCCACAGCCAGGCATTTCCCATAGGTTGTCTTTACCCCTCCAACAATACCTCTCCATTTGCAGATGAGAACATTGACTTTCACAATGCTTGTGCCCTGCCCAGAGCCTCAAACTAAAGTCAGAATTTGAACCCACATCTGTTTGGCTCCAAAATTGGGCTCATTTTGCCACCTTGTGACCTGGTTCTGGTGCCTGAAGACCCCAGGAGCTCAGTGCCCAGCGCTTGGTGGCCCGGGGTCCCCAGTCTTTCTTTTCTGCTTCCCCTCACCTGTCATTCTTCTTTCCAGTGTCTCCTCCATCCTCTAGCTCCCTTGGGAGCCACAGATAATTGACATGTTGAGCTATACATGCCATTCTTGCTTACGTCTTTTTCTTCATTATGTGGGAGCGACAAAGGAGGAAAGAGGGAAAATAAAATTCATACAAAGATGGAGACTTATATAAAGAAAGTATCTTTTTCGTTGTTGTTAATCCTCACCTGAGGGTATTTTTTCCATTGATTTTTAGAGTGTGGAAGGGAAGGAGGGACAGAGAAACATCAACGTGGGACACATCGATTGGTTGCCTCCTGCACCCAACCCAACTGGTGCTGGGGATTGAACCTGCAACCCAGGTACACGCCCTTGACCGAGAATTGAACTTGCAACCCTTTGGTGGCAGATGCTCTAACCACTGAGACATGCCAGTCAGGGCAAAAGTATTTTAACCTAGACGTCCAATGTTGTGACAAGGGCCTGCTGTCCATGCTTAGAGTTTAGGAGAGTGACGCCTGCTTGGAGGACAAAGTCTGGAGACCCAGATTCCCTCACCTGCTGCCCCGGGAGGCTCTGGGGATGGCTTGTAGGTGGCACTCTGCTGCACTCCCCCCACTCTGTAGGCGTACGTTCCCAGGGAAGAGACTAGTGTAGGTAACTACAGGCCAGAGCTGGGGAAATCATGACTGTGAGCGGCAGGGACTAAAAGCAGAAATCTCTCCCTAGAGATAGTTTAACTTGGAGAGAATTCCCATCTTGCTTACACGGGTTGTGGGAGTGATAATGTCTGAGCAGAATGGGAATCGAAGGGTCTGTATTTCATCCACAGGTTTTACCTTTTTTCCCTCCTACCTTATCTTCCTGAATGTAGTCGCACTGGGGCAGCCTCATAGCCAGGATCTACCAGCCATTGTCCCCATTTTTGCCCCCTTCTCCCCTCTCACTCCTAGTGAAGCTCTCGACCTTGGCTCTTGTGAGATCTAGGGAAGCAGATCAAGTGCCTTTGAACTCCTCATTTACTTGGTCCATGAGGCTCTGTCCTTCTTTCCAAAAATCGCTCATAGCTCACCTTCACAAGCCTCCTCTGGACCTAAACTCATTACTAAACCTGATCCGAGAAACTTCAGAGGAAAGAAGCAAACAAAATGAAACGAGTTGGGGAGGACCTGCCACAGGCCCGCATGCGAGAGAACCAGCTGGGAGGTGTGAGCATTGAGATGTTTTTCTAAAGTCGGGGCTTGATGAGTTCGGGCGGAGGTTTAAGGAAGGAGGGGGAGGCTACAGGAAACCTAGCGTGGCCCAAAGAGGAACCTGGGCACATGTTTGGTTTTCCCCTTCATCCAACCTAGCTTGCATCACAAATCAGTTTCATTCTTAGTCTGGCTCTTCGACTGAGGTCAGCTGGCCCTGGTTCCTCTGTGCTAGGACCCTCTAGTCCAGTGGTTCTCAACCTTCTGGCCCTTTAAATACAGTTCCTCATGTTGTGACCCAACCATAAAATTATTTACGTTGCTACTTCATAACTGTCATGTTGCTACTGTTATGTAAATATCTGATATGCAGGATGGTCTTAGGCGACCCCTGTGAAAGGGTCGTTCGACCGCCAGAGGGGTCGGGACCCACAGGTTGAGAACCACTGCTCTAGTCACATGACCAAACCCATCCCAGCACCCACTGTATCTCTGAATCGGTGTTGGGAAGGGTTGTGGGAGAGGCAGGCAGGCAGCTCAATCTCAGTCGGGGCTCTCGCTGGGCGTGAGAAGCCAGTGTCCGACAGGGAGGATTTTAATCCCCCGATCCTCTCGGGCCCGGGGTAAGTTTCACTTCTCTGTGCGTGGACCAGTGGCTCTGGCTTCCACATCCCTGGAGCTGGGGCTGGGCAGCTAAAATTTCACCCTCAGATTGAAAACTTGGGACCCGCCCTCCAACATAAACCCTATACGTGACCTTGGGAGCATATTCCCACTGCCTCAGAGGGGTGGCGTGTGTGAAAGGGTCCGACTGCGCCTTTGCTACCCTCTCTCTCTCTTCATCTGGGCAAAGCTTCCTAATGCTGCCCCAGGGGTCACCCCCTCCTCAAACCTGAGAGGGGGGTACGGAAGGGAAGGGGGTTGGGAAAGGAAGGTTGCAGGAGGGCCGGGCATCAGCAAGAGCAACAAGTTTGATTGTGTTTTTGTTTTCTTTTTTTAACTGAGGTAAATAAAAAAGCTTTCTCCTGCAACACTTGGAGATCGGAGTCTGTGCCCCCACCCTCCCAAGTTCCAGACCCTGTCCCCTTCCTTCACATGAGGCTCTTCCGGTACTGGCTGTGCGGGGCAGTCTGTCTGAGGTGGGCGTCGGGGGTCTGCAGGTCCATCTGTCTGTAGAGGTCCCTCAGCTCCCTGACCTCCTGCAGCACCCGCTTGGCCTGGCTCCAGTTCGAAGACGCCTCCCCCAGCAGCCGCTCCGTCTTCAGCAGCAGCTGCTCGGACTCAGAATCGGGAGGAGACCGAGGCGGGTCCTTGGCCTTTCGCTTCCCGTCTCCCAGTCCCTGAACCTCCGCCAGCAGCTCCTGAGTCTTCTCCAGTTTCCTTGCTACCAGGTCCTGGATCCGGGACAGCTGCCCCGGGTGTGGGGGCTCCTCGGCCCGCGGCTGGAGGGTGCAGGCTGGGGCCGCGTCCCGCTGAGACAGGATCTCCTCCAAGGAGGCACAGCGGCCTTTCTCTGTGGGGGTCAACTTCTTCGGTGCCTGGGGGGTGTAGGTGGCCCCCTTGCCTGGCTTTTCCCAAGGTCGAGGGGGGCCGCTGGCCCGGTCGGAGGAGGGCGGGATCCGGTCCGAGTCCGCTCTCCGCCGGCTGCCCGCGAGCTGGGCCACCGACTTGTCCAGGTCGACCCGAAAGCTCTCAGCACAAGAGGTCGGTTCCTCAGGGGAGGGGTCTTCCTCCTGGATCAGGTCCAAGGTCAGCATCCCGTCCGAGGTAGAGGTCGAAGCCTGGAGGGGGAGAGGCGGGGAGGGAGGGGTGAGCCATGGTCGGTGGGCATGCCAGGAGCGGCAGTCCGAGACACACAAGCTGTGCTCGCTCTTCTCCGCAGCAGCTTCCCTGATGAGAAGCCCTCCCTCCCGGCTGGGCCCTCTGGCTGCTGCTGCTGCTTATTCCTTTGACACTGAGCGGGACTTCGTCCTTTTACTTTTCTGTGATGAAAAACGGTTTCTCATGCTTGTTCCCCACATTCCCCACTGTGCCCAGAGCTTCCTGCCAAGTGTCGTCTTCCTCTGCATCATGGATTCTAGGCAGCGCGTTGGGTCTGACGCCCCACACAGCACAGGGCCTGCCTCCACGGAGCCACACCCGAGCCCCTCTGCTACCGGGAACTCAGGACCCCTTGCCTTCCACCCAAACGTGTTCTCCTGTTTCTGGAATACTCTAATGGAGAAAGAAGTGCTAAGGGTATTCAGTGCCTCAGCGGCGTGGATGCAAACGTGGTTTCCCACACAGCAGCCCCTCACGCAGGCGATCACTGCCCCACTTTACAGGGGGAGACACGCAGCTTCCGGGAACCAGAGAGTGAGCTGATTTGCAAAGCAGGGTTCCCACCTGGGTCTGCCTGACTCCAGAGCCTACGTTCCTCCTACCTGACTGCCCCTCCTTCTGGACGCAGAGAGAAGCGCCACTTTGTATGTTACTGGGGGGGGTGGTGGGGGCAGGCTGTTACTGTGATCCTTCCTCCTCTGAGCCTGCGGAACCTAACACCATTACCTGTCAAGACAGCTGGCCACCATATAAGTATAAGATAGTAGCTTATACAGCCTTTGTCACTTTCCCCCAAAGGATGATGAATTTATTGAGGACAAGGACTTAGAACTCATAGTAGGTGCTGAACAAATATTTTGAACTGGAGGAGTCAGGCAGGGGGGTGGGGTAGAGGGACTGCCCAGCTTTTGACCTTGGTATCACAAATGCCTCCGGTGGGATCTCTGAGATACAGTCCTAGCTAAGATGGACTGACGCGGAACTGGCCCTTGGGCAATCTGTACTTTCTACGTCTGACATACCACGGCCATGAGGTGTCCCCGAGTCGGTGGGCGGCGGGAGTGTTGGATTTTTGCCCTGTCTCGAGTGGGGTGGGCCAGATAGCTGTCCTCTTCCACCGTGACCTGAAGAGAAGCACTGTGAGGCTATGACTGCTCTTCAGAGAATCTGTCCCAACCCCGCACCCCCTGAGGCCTAAACATGCCTGGGCTTGGAAATAGACCTACCCATGAACTGCTTCTGAGCAGATCTAAGGGCAAGATTTACTGGATAGGAAGGGGCTCCTCAAGTCTGCCCAAGGCTGGCCCCGGCCTCACAGAGCAGGGGAGGGGGAATTAGCTAAAAGACTTAGAGCAGGGGTCCTCAAACTACAGCCCGCGGGCCACATGCAAATACAAATATTGTATTTGTTCCTGTTTTGTTTTTCTACTTCAAAATAAGATACGTGCAGTGTGCATAGGAATTTGTTCATAGTTTTTTTTTAAACTATAGTCCGGCCCTCCAAAGGTCAGAGGGACAGTGAACTGGCCCCCTGTTTAAAAAGTTTGAGGACCCCTGACTGAGAGGGTACAAAGAGAAAAAGGGTTTTCGAAAGGGAGCTGGTGAGGGAGCAAGGAAACGGGGGTTGCCATAACCTTCCTTCTTTTGTGAGCCCCAGCAGCTCCCCCTGCTAGCGCCCCTCTCCCCACAATGAGCCCCTGACCTCGTCCAAGATGCGGTTCTTGGCCCGGGTGATCGCAGCGTTGAGGGCATTGATCCATGATTCCTTCTCTTCTGGACTCACTGCCAGGAAGATCAGGTTGGGTGCCTGTGAGGGAAGATTCTTGTTTCAGCGAGGGTTTTAGAGGTGGTGTCTCACCTTGACAGTGAAGAAAGAAATTATAGTCTCATTCTCTGAGACCCAGCTCCTGGAAGGAGAAAGAGTCTGCTTCAGAGTCATCCGTAACTTAAAGAAACCAGCCTCTATCCCTGCAAAATGCCACAGTTTGCAAGCTGTTTTAGAAAGGACCAAAGAAGAGCTGAGAAGGGTCTTGGACATTAATGTGGAAATAATTTGAGGAGGTTCGCTGAAGGACAGTGCTCAAACTAAGGTTTTTAACTGTTTGAAGAAACAGAATGTGATAGGAATGGCTTCCCTCAGCCAGGAGACATGAGATTCAGAAATTCAACCACGTATCAGGATACAGGGAAAAGTGATTTTCTCCCTAGTGACGTGCATGTGTGCCCGCATATGTGCGTATGCAAGGGAGAGGAGGGGGCAGAGGGAGAAAGAAATGACCTTTGTCTGAAGGCTGACTTGCCTGGAGGGCAAGGAATGGCCATAATATTCTCAGGTTAAATAATAAAAGCTGACAGGGGAGCAGTAATCCAGGGCCTCTGAGCCAGGAGGCTGAGGGAGAGATCCTGGAGGGGACAGGTGTCCATCCCCCCCGCACCCCCCCCGCCCGCCAGGCCCTGACCTCATCCAAGATGCGATTCTTGGCCCTGGGCAATAGCAGAGTTGAGGGCAGGGTTGTAATGCGTCAAAGGTGTGGAAACCCTGACCTGGTCAGTGTTCCTGTGGCCGTGGTGCAGGGAGAACATACCGTGTTCCCGGGCTGTTTGCAGTGGGCAAGAGTGAACTTGCTATGGTTCTTCTTGCTCCTGCTCTTGGATTTCCGGAGCTCTTCACACTTCTCATAGTCACTCAGGTCAAACACCTCCTGGATATTTTTCTCATCTTTCACCTGGGGCGGGGGGTTGGAGGCGAGGTGAGGAAGATAAAATGACTTAGTCTCTTTCCCCCACCTGTTAGATCAGCCTTGGGGACAGAGGAAGCCTGAGAGGGAGGGATGACAGGACAGGAAAGGCCTATCCCACAAAGGCCGACAGTGGGGGACAGCGCTGGGGCAGCCACGTCCTGACTCCTCAGTGGGTTTCTGCTCAAACTCCTCCTCCCGACTGTCCTCTGCCAAGCACCCCAGTCGGTCGCCCTTGTCCACGACTCCCACTTTGTCCTTCCTTCGAAAGACGGGCTTACATAGCTACCAGGTTCATCCTGTCATCCCAACGGAAGCACGGCCGGAGAGCCCTGGACTGTCCAGCGGGAGGAGGTGAAGGCAGGGCCTATGTCAGAGGGTGTCTGGAGGCCGCGAAGGGCTGCCCCTGGCCTCCCCATCTCAGGTTTATGTTGTCCTGTTGTCGCTTTCTTTACCCTATGTGTCTCACTCTCCAACATATGCTATTATAGAGTCATCTACCTCCTTCATTTCAGGAGTTTCGTTCAGTTTGTTCAGGTAAGCTGAAAAATACACCTGTGGCTCCCAACCCTCCTTCCTCCCCTCACGTATTGTGCCGGCCCAAACTAGCTCTTCAGGCTTGAGAAGCCGTTCCAATCCGCCACCTCTCTCCAGGCAGAGCTGCACTTACACTCTCCCTGGAGGACTGAATTCCAGACTTGGAAAAACGTATTCTGCCAGCTCTTCCCAGGATTGCAGTTTGAGAGCCCAAGCCCCCGTCCTGCCAGGAAGTTCTTCCTTGTGTCTAAACGTAGCCTTTCCTGTGTGCAGTATCCATCTTGCACCCTGGTTCTACCCTTTGCAGATCTATCCAGCAGTTGGCTCTTAAGTCTCTTGCAAAACGTCTGACCAGAGACCACAATTCTATCGACATCCTGCAACCCCAACCAGCATTTTCCGAGTTCCACAAAGCAAATTCCATTAGCATTTCTTCCTTTTTCACCCTCTCGGGGGTTTGTTCCTCCTGCCCCCTGAGGTGTTTCCCACAGCCCTGGGAGTCAGAAGCTGTGACTCAGGGGTTGTTTGGGCTTGTGAGAGGAGAGGAGACGTCGTTGCAGGCCCAGATGAAGCAACCTGTGATCAGAACCCATTCGCCCTCTGCTGCTGGAGTCTGGGGGTCAGCAGACCCTGGCAATGAGCTGGTCCCGGTTTTCTGGGAAGAGAGACCAGCACTTGTCTTGTTAAAACGAAACAAACAGATAAAAGGAGCTGCATCTCTTCCTTGGAAGACATCCGCTCTCCTTGACTGGAAGTATTTCACAAGAGTCTCCGCTTGTCAAGCTCTGAAACAGGAATTGTGTGTGTGTGGCGGTGACTTCCTCTATCCTCTTGGTTCTCAACAGCCTTGAAGCAGGGAAGTGGTTCTCTCTTCTATCCCCCAGCCCATCTCCGGTCTGGCACCTGCCCATCCTTCTGACTTGCCGCTGGACGCAGGGGGCTGACGCCGTGACGAGAGCCGATCACACAGCCCGTCAGGTGAACGCTGCTCCGACATCCGCTCTGTTTCTGCAGGGCTTGGCTCCTCCTGGGCTCTCCCTTTTCTAGGGCGCCCTGGCTTTGAGCTGGGAAGGGGTCAGAGGCCTTGAAGGATTATGGGTAGATGTACACAAGATGCTGGCAAGGAGCATCCAAGAACAATTCCCAGAAACATGGGCAGGGAGGCGGGATAAAGCATCGCTCCTTTTCTCCCCTCCTTCCTCAGAGCTGAGGCTATCAGCAGAGGCCAGAAATCTTGGAGAGGAAAGTGCTGGGTGTGTGTATGTAGCCAGGGGAAGAGAGTTACTTGTTCTGTTTTCCTTAAGGGAAGGAAGGGAAGGGAAGGAAAGGGAGGAGGGAAGGGAAGGGAGGGGAAGGGAGGGGGTATTCTGGCTCGGACACCGCTGATAAGGAGCTCTGGAGGGCAGGAGACACATTGATAGAGGTGAACGCTTGGTAGGGTGGGGAGAGGGAGGAGATGGCTGACACAAGCATTAGGACAAGTATATTCTAGGCCCGGGGAAGATGGACAGCTCCAAGACCCTTGTTCTCCACTGTACTGTTTCTCCCCCCTCTAATTCCCAAAGTCTCATTGATAATTACCCATCTTCCAAACTTAACCCTTCCCTCCCCCCGATTTTTTGTCCTTGGCCCACAGAAAGGGATTTTCCCATGCTCGCCAAAAAAGATGCCCTGAACGGAATTCCCTCTACTACAAGGTCTCTCTCAGGTCTAGTTTCTGCTCCTGTACAGCAGCCCCATGACCACAAGGTGCCCTCTGACTGAAAATGAGAGGGAAAAAATTAACAACAAATAACAGAAGGATTTCTTTGATGGAAACAGCTGTGGGAGTCTCTGCCTTTATAAGGGGAAAAACCAAAAAGACTGTTGCAAATTCTAGGGGAAGGAGGGGGGGAATTTTCTTACATTAACGCATAACTTACAAACCCTCTACTTGGCATTTCTTCTTAAAAATCTTGAATCTACTTGTTCTGGAGCTTTTGGGAACCTCTGACAGGTTCACCTTTAATCTAGCCCATTGCAGCATGGAAACTGGCTCCAAAGAAGAGTAATAGCAATCAGCTTGTTCTCCCTTTTCCTAGCCCTTCTCGGGAGGGGGCAGTTGGCCCCATGATCAGTCAGATGCTCCTGACTCACAGGACGCCGCACACCCTAGGCTGAGGTCATTCCATCCTTTCCCATCACTGTACCCCTTCCTCCCAAAACAAGGCTCAGCCATGTTCTTTCACCCCCAGACTTTGTTCTTTGGACAAATACAAACAAGAAAAACATCTTGTTCCTTCTGCCCTTTCACTGTCCTCAGGTTCTCTGACGTGTGGGAAGCCCTCCCTGATGGCTCACGACAGTTTCCTGCCATTATGAAGTTCGGGGGCGACAGGAGATAAACTTTGACAGTTGCTTTTTTTTTCCTAACTGGAAAGCCCGCTAAATTGTGCAATAAAGTTCTGTAGGATTGGAGTTGGGCGGAGGGGACCCTTAAAAATAAATCCTCTTGCCTGGCAGGTGTGGGTCAGTGGTTGTGAGCATCAACCTATGAACCAGGAGGTCACGGTTCGATTCCCAGTTAGGGCACATGCCTGGGTTATGGGCTTGATCCCCAGTGTGGCGCGTGCAGGGGGGAGTCGATCAATGATTCTCTCTCGTCACTGATGCTTCTCTCTCTCCCTCTCTGAAATCAATAAAAATATATTTTTAAAAATCCTTGTCAAAGTCTTCTCGCACCTCACTCTCTCACCAAGTTCTCTGCTGACTGTAAGCAGCAGGGTTAGCCACCCGAAGAGGGGTGTCCTTGGCCCCAGCACCCCTTCTTTCTTCCCTAGTTGTCTCAGTGGATGTTCGGTTCAGATGAGTCTCTCTACGGAACCGTGTGTGTGGCTGTTTCAATACCATAAAAGGACTTATTTACCTAAATATAGTCGACTGCAGAAAGCAGAAGAGGTTAGAACTCAGGGAGGACTTCCCAGTTGGCCCCTGATGAGGGAGCACGAAATGGGGGGGGATGTATTAAAATACATAAAAGTTAATGAAAACAAAAGCAGGCCATCCTAGCCGGGGAGCCCAGGACAGTCTCCCAGGCTGTGCGGACACAGCCGCGAAGGCAGGGATGGGGGTGCCTCTAACCTGCGGAAGGCAATTTTAGTTTCTCAATATGACTTCGAGTTATTAACCCCAAGAACGAGAGATAAAAGGGAGAAGTGTCTGGATTCACTGGTCTTGGCTCAGGTGCTCACCCCGTGTGGGCTGCGGTTTGCATTTTAGCGGTAGGACTGAAGACATAGATACGGGAGTTCATAGTGACAGTTGTCTCCCTTCTGATACAAATGGGGGGTGGGGTGGGAGAGGGTGAAGAATGAGCTCCTTGCTTCTTTTTTTACATGTATTTATTTTTTTAGTGGACTTGGGGAGGGAGGGGGAAACAGCGAGGTACGGTTCATTGGCTTCAACAGAAATAACGGTCTGCCACTCGCAGATGCTCCTCCACCTCCATCGCCTAAGACTGACCCTGGGCTGCGTGCGTGCGTGTGTGTGTGT
>NW_006285129.1:196394-197074 GCF_000327345.1 Myotis davidii | reverse complement strand
ATATGCCGCTGTGCGCAGAGCGTCTGTTTCGGCAGCGACAGCAAAGAGAAGCACCCCCACTTTAGCCAGAGACCAGGGTAGGGCCGGGGACCCGGGGACACGTAGAACTCCTGGGACATCTCGGGGTATCACCGCAGTCAGAGAGACATTTATTCGCCCAGAAAACTCATGAAATGAGATGCATCTCAACTTCTAACTCCGGTCTCCTCGCTACATCCAGGGTGACCTTTCCCAGCAGAGAGCAGTGGCGGGGAGCGCTGAACTTGCTTTTGGAGCAAAGTGGGGGGCTATGTAAGGGAAATGAGCGGCAGATAAGGCCCCCCCGCCCCCCGAGAGACAAGGTGGGGAAGATGAGGAGACAGGGAGTCGGGGCTAAGGGCACCTACCTCCTTGTCGGAGATGTAGAGCTGGTCCCCTCTCAGCACCACGTAGCGGTTTTTCCAAATCTCCCTGAAAATGCCTTTCCCGCAGAATTTCCGGACCCAGCCGACCTTCTCGGGCGGTGCAGACGGATGGTTTCCCTCCTGAGGCCCCTGCCCCGGGGCAGGAGAGGAAGGGCAGTTAGGTGATCACAGCTCTTTCCTTCTCTCCACTCGGAGCCCCGAGACCCTGCTTTCGGGGGGCCGCCCGGCGGAGGCCGGAGTCCCGGACCCGCGTCCGCTCCCCGCTCCCTCGGAGGC
>NW_006285129.1:178160-195894 GCF_000327345.1 Myotis davidii | reverse complement strand
GCCCGGCCCCCCCCCCGCGGTGCCATCCAGCGATCCAGCGGCCGCTGACGTTGCGAGTTCAAAATAAAGGGCGAATCGCGGAGCCCGAGCTGGTGCGCTCCCCCGCCTCCCTTTGTTTCTGACTCACTGAGGGGGGGGAAGACAGACCCGAACCCGCCGGGGACCCGGGGACCCGGGGACCGGACTCGGACTGAATGGAGAGCGAGAGGCGGGGCCGGGAAAGACAGACCCGCGGACCTGGCGTGGGAGACAGGGAGGAGGACGGAGCGGGGAATGGAGACCGAGAGGCGTGTGGAGACGGGGATCATCCAGATCTAGACCGTCTCCCTCCCAACCCCAAACAAAAACAGGCGCTCCAGCCGGGAGGGCGCGTCACCTGCCGCTGGCTCCGCACATCACACTCCCCGGGGGGTGGAGAGGCCCGGCAGGTCAGAGGACGGGGAAAAGTTTTATGCTCCATATCCGTGTGCAGGGGCCCGCGGTGGGAGAGTTAAGAGCAATCTACACTTTTCCCAGTTTACAAAGCTTCAGGCCTGATGTGAGCCTGGTATTCAGGCGAATGACCCTAAGTCTGTTCCGATCTCCAGGGCACACAGGGAAGTGAGAGTCAGAATGGCTGAACGATTTGCAGACACACTGTCAGTGCCGGGAGGAATATAATGGTCTCTCACGCGTAATCCGTGCGTCCGATGGCTTTCACTATACCCGGGCTCTCTCCCTGCTGCACCCACCTGGAAAAGTCCCATCCGGTCCCCAGGATGCCCTGCCAGGGAATCCCTCCTTCATCAGATTTGCCTCAGAGCCCACAGACCAACTTCTTAGTAACTTCATCGTTTTCCCAGAACATGGTTAATGCGATGAGGGAGCCGGGAAACCTAGGCTTGGGTACTGGTTCCATCACTGCTCTGTGGCCTTTGGGCAAGCTGCTTAATTTCTTTAGGCCTCAGTCCCTCCACATATTAAATAGTGAGGGATGAACTGTCATTTCCATCAACCAGGAAAGTCAGGACAATATATGAGATGACCTGTGAAAGTCCTTTGAACATATAAAGATTGCCCTCTAGGCTACTCATTGAATAACAATAACCTAACCAACACATTGCCTGGCATATGGCAGGCACACAATAACCACAAAAATGAATACCAATTCCTGGCACAGAGGGGGGGCGGTGGGGGGGGGAAAGAACCCTTTACCCAGACAGGTCTCACGATAAAAGTGCTGGCTGCCAAATTTGTGGTCTTGGCTTTTTCTGGTATCTGTCAAATGAAGGAAGGGGCTTCTCTCTTTTCCCAATACTCCCTTATCCTCTAGACCAATAATATCCCCCTTAACTGCTTTTCATTTACCGTACTAATTAATTCCTCTATATTAGACTGATATAGAAATTTATCCTTTCAAAGTGCTCTTATATGTTATTTCTTTAAATATTTAGTGCTACCTTGTGAGGCATATGGAACAAATAAGGACATGCAAATCAATCGACTTGCCCATGTTTACACAGCAAGTTACTGGCTAAATGGGTTAAAATCCAGCCTGTGTAGGTTTTGTGTACACACACACACACACACACCTCCTTCCTTCCCACCACCCTCTCCCCCTTCCCATCATCTCTTTCCCACCTTCTATTTTACAAAGTGACTTTAAAAGAATGGGAAAATCCAGGAGATCATCATAAATGAAGAAGCAACATACCCCAGTGATCTGGTGAGAAAATGAACCTGCATGATTGATCTTTGAAGGGCTTGGATATAAGGGGTTTGGAATTAGAGTTTGAATAGATTCTGGTTTATGGGGGGAACGTAATTCATGACTTGCCCTATCTTCTTATTTGCCCTCATTTTAGTCAACTAATATTTGAGTGCCTCCTATCTGTGAGGCCTGAGGGTCCTGGGATGCTGCATAAGACAGGAGCGGGAGCTTTGTGGAACATGAGCCAGAGAGAGGGACGGCCAAAATATCAACACCCTCTGAGTCATTTTCAGATTCCAGAACAGATGCATGTGGGCTGGAGATCCCTGCCTATCTGCTCCTTAAGACGTTACATAAATCTGCTCGCTCTCTCTCTCCCTCTTTCATTAACCTGCATTGCTGCCTCATTATTCTGCCCCTACCGTCCCTTACTCTGTGTCCCTTTGTCCTGTTACTCATCCCTCTTTCCATATTCCATACCCTTCTCTGAACCGTTCTTCAAGCTGACTTCTCTCTCACCAGGTAAACCTCATGGCACCTGAATTGGGATCTATGAATTGCGACTGTTTCCAAAGACCAAGTCTTAAGAGAGAAATCTCAGAGAAAGAATCTATGGGTTCCTTTACGCATATCCACAGCACCGTCTCCTCAGTGAGCTCAGCACAGCCACACACACAGACCACAAAAATAACTCAGCCAGTTTCTCTTCAGTGGAGATAAGATACTGGGAGGACAGGCGATGCGGTTACCTCCCTAACTGCAAAACCATGAATAAGACACAACTGCCAGTAGCTTTATTCTTCAATTGACTATTGTATAAGTAACTCCACATAAGGGAGGGAGAAGGGAGCTATCCGAGATAAGGACTTGTGAATTGCTGCCCGCAAGTTTACTGGACAGGAACTATTATAAAAACATTTGTTTAGATAAAACAAGTACCTTGGCTTTTGTAGGATACTAGTAAATGGGACATAGGGGTTTTGACTATGGAAGAGAACTCATTAAAAGCATATAGGACCTTATTGGGCCAGTGTGGCTCAGTGGTTGAGCGTCAGCCTATGAACCAGGAGATGACGGTTTGATTCCCGATTCCCCATCAGAGCACATGCCTCGGTTGCTGCCTCAATCCCCAGTAGGGGGTGGAGAGGAGGCAACCGACCAATGATTCTCTCTCATCATTGATGTTTCTATCTCCCTTCCTCTCTGAAATCAATAAAAAATATATTTTTAAAAAGCATGAAGAATTTTTTTTAAAGTATCTAAACTGCAACAACAACAAAACAATTTAGGTCTTAGCTCTTAGCTATAATATGGATTTTTTAAAAAGCCTAGGGCTTCACAGGACTGTAAGATAAAGAAACTGCTAATTGGTGCAGTGGGAGGGTTGTCAACCATTTTGTATGGTGGTTTTGTACCCCCAATTTTGAGAAAGAATCTATTGTATTTACTATTAATTTCATTCAGTGTTTAGATGCTCTAAGTGCTTTAAATGTATTACCTCATCTAATCCTTACAATTCTATGAGGAAGGTACTTTATTATTTATTTATTTATTTTTATTTTTCAAAAATATATTTTATTGATTTTTACAGAGAGGAAGGGAGAGAGATAACAGCTAGAAACATCGATGAGAGAGAAACATCAATCAGCTGTCTCCAGCATACCCCCTACCGGAATTGAACCCGGGACTCCTCAGTCCGCAGGTTGACGCTCCATCCACTGAGCCAAACCGGCCAGGGCAGGAAGGTACTTTATTACCCCTGTTTTATATATAAGGAAACTGAGCCACAGACTAAATGACATTCCCAAAGCCACATAACTGTGAATCAGAGTTGAGTGCTGGCTATCTATCTGATGCTTGGGGATGTTTATCAAATAAAGGACAGGAAAAAAATATCAAAGACTTACAGAGAACCAGGGAGGGGTTATGCTGTGGTATTTTTGCTGTGGTTTGAGGATGCCATAATTCCTGGCATTAACAGCATCACGTTCCATTGTTTTCAAGAGAAGTGAAATTGACCCCAGAATTTATTATTTGCGTTGACACACTTTAAATATGCTTTGTGGAGAGGCAGCACCTTCTCCATGTTTGGTGTAAAGCGAGCTCATGCCACATCTTATGATTCCCATACATAGTTATTACCCCCAAAGAAACAAAAACAAATCACTTTGTATCTTTTCACAAAATGGCTTTTTATTGCAGTCACACATGGTTTCTCAGTGCCACAGGAAATTGCAATGTAGGGACAATTTTTGGATGGCTCTCTACAAAAACATGATGAGTTTTCAGAAATGACTTGTGCAGGAATGTGGTTAATGAAAACTACAAGGGGTCAAGAGGAGAGAGAGTGTGCAGCGTGTACACCAAATGGGTACTTTTACAAACTCCTCCATGCTCTCACAACCCTTTTTGTCAAGTAAGACCCAACAAAATTCATCAGAAACAGAAGTGATTGTGCTATTAAATACAAGGAATACATTTATTTATTTGATAAAGAAACCATGAGAAAAGTGGGCTGGGAAGGGCTCAGGCTTCTTCGCAACTCGTCAGTGGGAGTCTTGGTGTCTGTGCCAACAGTTCGGGAACCAGCAGGCCACCTGGAGATGGGTTACAAGAACGAGCACAAAACCCAAGGCTCTTCTCCGACGCTCCTGGTCGACGGGAGAGCCTGCAGCCGGCACGCGGGGAGCTGCGCCACTCTCCTCGCCTCTCCACGGCCGGCTCACCTTCTGTTTGCTGACCTGGAGGCGACTTGAGAGCTCTCCCTGCTCCGGCTGTGCAGCCCGGAAGACAGAACTTCCTCTAGGAAACTGACCAGCGGGTTGGAGGTTACTCAAAGGAAGAAGGAAGGGAGCATCCCCCATGTCTGGTTCCATCTCCCACCGAGTGGCCCACGTCCGTCCATGCCCAACCTCATAGTTCCCGGAACATGTCAGGAGCTTTCGTACCTTGATGCTTTTGCTCTTATTATATCCCAGGTCCAAAAGGATAGACTATCCTCTGTCGGATGAAATCCTTATTATCCTTTAAGGCTGAGGAGCAAAAGTCACCATTTCTGTGAAACCTTCCCAAAGTCCTTCATGCGGAACTAACCGTGCCCATCGTGATGATCACTTGGCCCTCGTGCTCTGTTACCACTGTATTAATATGAACGAGGTCCTCTCCGTATTATTGATACAAAATACGTTGGGACTGTTGCTCCTTAGGGTGGAACTAAGACTGGCTCGGCTTGGGTCTCTAGGGCTTAACACAGCGGCTGGCACCTAGTCGGTACTCAATAAAGGTATGCTGAAGAAATGAGTTAAAATCGTTACCCATTGGCAAGAGAGCCTTTGTTATGATACGAGTTTTGGGGCAGTATTTTTAAGAGTGTTGGATTCACACTCAGGAGACAGATCTATAGCAGACAGAAGGTTGGAGGAATGACCAGGTATCTTATTATTATCATTGGTTTGTAGTCTTAAACCTGGAAGATTCTGACCTTAGAGGATTTAAATTCTAAACTTGTTTGCAAAAGGAAAACAATGGTGAAGCAGAGGGAAAGGAGTAGAAGCTAAATTTATTTATTTCTCTACTGAACGCAGGCACCATCTCTGGCCTGGCTTTTTGGCCAGTTGGACTAGAGACGCTTGGAGGTCAGAAAATGACTTTGAGTGAGAATGAAACAGACGTGCTGGGAAACACTGTAGGAGTTTATTAGGTGATCTCTGCTCCACTTCAGACTCTGTGCAAGTCTAAAGGAAAGGAGTAGCATTCCTGAAATTATACTTACAGATCCTCCTCTGTATCAACAAGACCCCACATTCTTGACTGCAGAGAAAACATAATTTATATTTTCTAAGCCTAATTTTGTTTCCTAGGGCCATTGGAGCTTTTTAAAAAGTATCTATTTGGGGACTTTGATGAGTCACTGCAGAATGCTTTAACAATTACAGGCGATGAGCATATTGCTTTCTGTACCCCAAATTTAGACTATGCTTAAAAACAACAACAAAAATGATTTTCTTTTCCAGGGTTGTTTTAAATCAGTCTCACTTAAAAAAGCAAACTCAAAAATCCCCTTTTCCTGTCCTGGCCAGTGTAGCTCAGTTGGTTGGAGCACCGTCTGTGCACCGAGGGGTTATGGGTTCAATTCTGGTCAGGGCACATAGCTGGGTTGCAGGTTTTATGTCTGGTCGAGGCACGTACAGGCGGCAATCAATATTTCTTTCTTTCTCTCCCCCTAACCCCGTACCCCCACCCTGTGTCTCTCTCTCCCCTTCTCCCTTCCTCTCTTTCTAAAATAAAAAAAAAATTCTAAAGAAAGTCCTTTCTCCTGTGGTACTGAAATCCAATTCAATTCCACTCAATTCAATTTAACAGGTGTGTCCTGAGCATCTGTTATGAAGGAGGCCCGGAGCTAAGGTGGACGAATGAGTACTGTGGTTGCTTCCGTGAAGGGGCTCTGAGTCAGAGACAGATTCACAACCACATCCAGTGTGAGGCCCGGCACAATCAGAGATGGCCCCAGAGCTCACCTGGGGGACCAATGCTATGGCTTGTCGTGGCTTGTGCCATCATCAAGGGTGCTTTCCCAACAAGATGGAAAGAAGGAAGGTGGGCAGACAAAAGCCCTGATTTTGAAAAGTCAACCTCAGAAAAAATCTCGAACCACACATGGAAAAACAAGTTTCAGTTTTAAGTCTTTGTAAGGGACTAGAGACTAACACTTATAGGAGTTTAAAATTTAATTACTAAAGTAATTGAGCTGAACAACGGTGTCCCTAAACAAAGCTATATATTATAACAAGACAAAATTACGTCTTATCTCTTCCTCCTTTCCCCCCCACCATATTCCACAGATAGAAATTACATGTGGCCGAAACCGGTTTGGCTCAGTGGATAGAGCGTCGGCCTGCGGACTGAGAGGTCCCAGGTTCAATTCCGGTCAAGGTCATGTTCCTGGGTTGCGGGCACATCCCCAGTAGGAGATGTGCAGGAGGCAGCTGATCGATATTTCTCTCTCATCGATGTTTCTAACTCTCTCTCTCTCCCTTCCTCTCTGTAAAAAATAAATAAAATATATAAAAAAAATAAAATAAAAGAGAAGGGCAAAGTCCCTTTAAAAAAAAAAAAAAGAAATTACATGTGAGTTTCTTATTATACCGAAGATACCAAAAGAATCAAAACTCAAATCTGAAGAGTGCTACAGTGAAGAAGAAGACAAAAAAAGAGTAGAATTTCTGAGAAGCAGGAAAATAGAAAAAGACTTTCAGGAAAACAATGAGAAGAAAAACTCAAGATATTTGCTTTAATGGAGTAATGAGGCTTCTAATTACAACCGAATACTTAGCTAGAGATACTGGAATATGGGAGTGGGTGAGTGAAGGAGAGGATAAAACTTTTCATAACTTAAATACTGAAAACTCTCAATTTCCACTCCTTCCAGTTTTCAGAGCCACTATGTTTCATATTTCTTTGTTTTTGCACATAACTATTCCCCTTGCCTAGAAGGCTGCTACATTCCTCTGACACTTTATTAGTGAAACTCTTGCATCTTTTATCTCTACACTAGAGGCCCGGTGCATGAAATTCATGCACAGGTAGGGTCCCTAGGCCTGGCTGGCAATCAGGGCTGATCTATAGAGCGACCGGCAGGGCGATCAGGGCCCCCGCTCGCACCTGCCTTGGCCGGGTGCTGCCTGCTCACCTGCTCCACCATCCCGCTGTGGTTCTGCTCTTGTTGGGGCCCATTGGAGCCGGCAGCACCTCCACTGCCACCTGCTGCCAGCACCACGGCGCTGACGCCCGCCACGTTCTGCGTCACCCCCTGGTGGTCAGCGCACATCTAACTCCTGATAGATTGAACTCCCACCAGTAGGGACAATTTGCATATTAGCCTTTTATTATATAGGATTACCATTCCCCTAAGGAATTCACTTGTCTACATGTCCATTTTTCAATTAAGCCTATGAGTTTTTCCAGGACACAAGCACTACATGGATACATTCTTTTTTTAAAAATTTAAAATAGTACACACAGAGATCAAGTCTTCCTTAATTCTTCTTCTCCCCATTTTTTCCCCAGAGATAACAATTTGATCAACAAATATTTATTAAGTGCCTACTATGTGCCAGACACTGTTTTAGAAGCTGAGAATATACTATTAAAGTAAAAAGAATTCTGCCTTCATGGAATTTATATCCCAATGGGGGAGGAGGGAAGATAAACAAAATTAATAAGTAAAATTATATATAATAAAATGATAATATGCAAGTAGACTGAACGGTGGAATAACCGGTCTCTATGATGTGCACTGACCATGAGGGAGTAGGTGCTCAATGCAGGAGCTGCCCCCTGGTGGTCAGTGCGCTCCTACAGGGGGAGCACCGCTCAGCCAGAAGCCAGGCTCATGGCTGGCGAGTGCAGCCACAGTGGTGGGAGCCTCTGCAGCAGTGCTAAGGACCCCTTGGGTGATGTCCAGATCAGGCCTAAGCTGGCAGGTGGACATAGCTTGAGGGGTCCCAGATTGCAAGAGGGCACAGGCCTGGCTAAAGGATGCCCCACCCCCCAGTGCACGAATGTTGTGCACTGAGCCTCTAGTACAGTGGTTCTCAATCTTCCTAATGCCATGACCCTTTAATACAGTTCCTCATGTTGTGGTGACCCCCAACCATAAAATTATTTTCGTTGCTACTTCATAACTGTAATTTTGCTACTGTTATGAATTGTAATGTAAATACCTGATATGCAGGATGTATTTTCTTGTTACAAATTGAAGATAATTAAAGCATAGTGATTAATCACAAAACAATATGTAATTATATATGTGTTTTCTGATGGTCTTAGGCAACCCCTGTGAAAGGGTCATTCGACCCCCAAAGGGGTCGCGACCCACAGGTTGAGAACCGCTGCTCTAGGGACGTCTTTATTTCCCCCCTTCTCCTTGGACTGGAGCTGGGTGAGATAGAGGCGGTGCTGCCCTAGAGAGCAACGGGGGCTGTGAACACCATTAATGGAGGGGTTTTAAAGATGGGGGAGAAACAGCATGTTTCTATCCTTGTGTGAATGATCAGATAGAGTGAGAAAAACTGGTTCAGGAGAGAGGAGCAGGTTTGGAGTCACATGTTGGAGTAGGTGCCCAGGGGAAGGGCTGGTTCTGCTGGAAGCGTTCATCCACTGTGACCCAACGGAAGGCAGAGGGCAGTAGCGGAAGGGGAGCTGGTGGAGCTCTCTTCTAATGGCTTCTCTTCACAGTTACTGCACATCCTGAGTGGTACCTCCTGGATCTGTGCACTCTCAGTATAAACTAGATGTTGAATTAAGGATCTGATGAATGAATACATGGATCAGATTTTTTTTTTTAAAGAGGTTAAGACCCCAGCTTAAGTGTCACCTAACTTTTCCTAAATAACTGACAGCAATTTTACCAGGAACAAGGGAGAAGGCTGGCATTCAACATCTATGTCTGAGAACACTCGGGGCGGCTTCGGTAGAGAGGTCATCCGGCTCCTCACTGGATTTCTACTTCACTTCCCATTATTTCTCAAGTACGCTGTACCATTTCCTCCCTCCTGTCCTTAACTTTGTTGTTTCCTCAGCCCTGACTGCTCTTTCTGCCTATGGAAATCCAACGTATTCTTTAAGGTCTAGCTCAAACGCTATCTCCTCTGTGTAGCATTTCCTGAATGCTCTGCCAGAATTAATAATTTCTATTTAGGACACATTTTATTTAACTTGCATATATTAACACTTCTCAAATTTTTGCACCTAAAAACCCCCTAACAACAGAAAGAGAGTGAATTTATTAGTCTGAGGGTGGAGTCCAAATTGGTTCACAGCTTACATCTTTCTTTGTGGTCTGTTATTTTGTTTTAAAAACTATTTTATTTTTCTATAAAGGAAGCTTTTAAATTTTGAGATAAACATATTTTAAGGTACTTATCAGTTAAATTATTTTATTCTGTCCCTGAAAATCTCTCCTACTAATTGGGGAGAATGGAGACTCCAAAAGATGTTATCATGTTCATTTTGTGCCTGGATTAAGATATAAAACAGTTCCTTGATTATAAACAATTTCACTGAGGTTCTTTTATCCTATGACACTTTCCTACAATGTAACTGCCTATTAGGAAATGTGGCTGCTCCATCCCAGTTCCCACCTTAGTACTGGTGCCTGAAAAAACAAAAAGTGAAGCAAAACAAAACAAACACAGCCTTCGGCCCTATTTCCTCTCCCACTGAGAACTGGGGACAGCAGCCAATAGGATTCTGCATGTACCCAGCACTGTGCATATAACATTCATTGGGTAGCATGTGAGCAGAAAAGCTTATCCTCATAGTCCACAGAGCAAAACAGTCATTCCTTGGTGTAAACCGCCTGTGCTACTGGTCACACAGATGTCTGAAAGGAGATTATTGTCTGAGAATAAAGAGCTACAGATGTACTTTCTCACCACTGAAACATCTGAGACCATGGCAATTTGTCAGAGCAACCGCAACTACAGGAATAGAATGGTAACCACCATAAAAAAAAAATTCAAGAAACAAAGCCCCCAATAACCTAACTGCAGAAAGCCTTGGATGCCAATGACTCTATGCAAGTCTATGAATTATAGAGGCACTGACTCTGGGGGCCTCAAAGGGGAAGTTATAAGTGAGCACAAGTGGAAACTGAGCTACTAAAAACTTTTCTCCTCACAGATCATGAACGTCACCTGCTATCTTCACAGCAAATCTCATCACTGCCCCAGTATATTCCCACTTAGGACACTAATATAACTCTGCTCCTGAATTCTGTGAAAGTGAAGTATGGGTGATGACACAGGTACTGATGACGAATATCCAATCTTTTGTACGTTACTGCCCCCGGATGTGATAATAATGGCAGCAGCAGCAGCAGCAGCAGCGAGTAGCCTTACTGAGTGCTTACCCTGTGCCAGATTCGTCTCCAAGCATTTTTTATATATTCCAAACATCACAATAGAAGCTATTATTGCCTCCATTTTACAGAAAATTGAGGCACAGGGAAATTTGCCTAAGCTCATACACGTGGGATTGAATGTTGAACTTTTTAATGTTCTTATTGCTCAACGTTGGACCTGCTCCTAGCGCCTGCTCTGTCGAGTCAGCCTCGAGGTTGGACCGAAAAGGGTTGAAAGACTGAAGCGTATCGAAAGGTGATTTATAAATAACATCCCATTCGAGCCCGGAGCTCTCATGATAACCCGAGTGGAAGAGCATAGGTCCTGACGGCTGCATCGCTCAGCAGGGGAAGGGAATACAGTTTTGGCAGAGGAACAGCAACCCAGGGCTGTGCTGAGGATAGTCAACTCGATACTTTACTATTTAATAATCTCAGTGGCATCACATTGTCGACTTAAAAATCTGTAGAACATTTTTTTGTGATCATAAAAAAACATAGGAATGTAGATAATATAGGAAATAAAAAAGTAAATGAGTCACTTCTGTATCACTACACAGCACTTTGGAGCTTCTCCTTCCATTTTTAACTTTGTTTAACCCAACAGAACCTGAAACAAAAATGCAAATGCTGAGTTGGGTCTTACAGACTAAAAGGCGTATCCTACAAACTTGTTAAGAGATGAGAACATTTTCCTAAAGTGCAACGTTCTGGCTGCAAGAAACAGAAACCTATTTAAACCAGCGTAAGTGAAAGAAAAAGGTATATTAGATGGAATGACGGTTGGGCTGGGGGCTGTCACTGAACTAAGGGAAGCAGGAGGTCAGTGCCTCACAGGGCCTGCAACCTGGAGCTGGAGGCTGCTTTGAAACCAGACAGTATCTGCCTCTTTGACTCTTTTTTCTTTGTTTCTGATTCTTACTTATTGGTCTCTTCTTTTAGTTTCACGCTGTTTATCTGGTGTGTGTTTTTTCTCTGCATTTGAGTTGAAGTAAACTTTTTAAACTCAACTTTTCCATACAAATTGATTTTTAAATGTATGGTTATTGTTAAGAATCAGGAGCAGCTGACCTCAGTGTTGGCAAGGGCATGGTGTGAAGGTAGAAACTGGTAAAAGTTTTCTGGCTAGCACACTGGTCATGTAGCATCTTCAAAGTGTTGCAGCAATTTCATCTCAACATTGCTAGTGGCGCGTGAAATCTGGGATCAGCCAAATTTTAGCTTGAATTCCAGTCATATTGCACTTCCTTGCTATATGACCTCAGGCAAATTACATAATTTCTCCATGTTCCAGTTTCTTCATTTGAAAATTGGGATCAAAACAATATCACCTCTTGGATCATGAAGTTTAAATGAGGTAATATATGTAACAAAGCCAGCAGACTGTCTGAAATACAGAATATGCTCAATTATTATTATCATCCCAAGTGAACTGGACAAGTGAACAACTGAACAATTGAACATATGTATAATGTATATGTAAATATATATAAATGATGTTTATTACAGCACTGTTTGTAAGAGAAAAATGATAAACAATGAATATCAAACAATATCTGTTTTGTCTCAAAATAGCTCTTGGAATACAGTAGGTACTCAATAAGTGTTTGTTGAGTGAACAACAAACTGAGGACTGGTTAAATAAATTGTGGCACAATCAGACAACAGAATACTATTCAGTTATTAAACATGACATATATAAGTATCTTCACTGAAAGCACATGAATAGAATATTCCCTTTGATTTAAGATATGTGTGTATACATTAATAGAAAAAGGTCTAAGAGGCTGTACATTCCTATGGTGGGATGACAGCATCTTGGATATTTTTATCATCTTTTTTGCTTAGCTGTATTTAATTTTTTCCCCTACAATGACTATGCATTGGTTTTGTAACAAGAACTATTTTTAATTAAAAACTGTATGTTCCAGTGCACAAATAAATTACAATAAGGGGGCATGTATATTTGAATGGGTTAAATTCAGTTTTTCAGAAGCACCTGATTATTTGTTTATATGCCCATTTTCCCATCAGACATTGATGCTTACAGATCTAGAAAACGTCTCCATCTCCCTAGCACCGTGCACTGAACCTTACATGGAATCACACTCAGTGAACGCTCGCCAGCGATGGGGGATGCGCTCATCACAGCTCTTGACATGGTGCCTAATACTTCGGTTACAGGAGGAAAGTCAACGCCCCCCAAATTTCTACAAAAATGGTGATGGTTCCAACAGTTTCAAGACTGATCCCGAAATGCCCATAAGTGAAGAAGAGTCTCCTCCGATTCCTCTTCCTTTGAAATGCAAATTCTGTCACAGGATCCCAATTTTTCTGTAAATAATTCAGAGATCCTACCAACTCGTGGTTACAGGAGAAGGTCCAAGTTTCTAATGTTACCTCTTTAGGTAGAAATCTATAAGTACCTGTTGATAATATCAATCAGCCCACTCCCAGCTTCAAATGTATTTAGAGAAATTCAAAATTCCAACTGTTTTCTAAGCCCTAAACTGTATTCTCTACAAAAACATTAATGTGACTGACTTTGTAGGAATTGCCTTATTGTAACACTTAGGTATTATCTCAGATAGTGATGAAACTAACAGCTGCCACTAGTTAATCAAGTTCATTTTTACTCAAAGAGCAACACTGTCTTTTTTTTTTAAAAATATATTTTATTGATTTTTTACAGAGAGGAAGGGAGAGAGATAGAGAGTCAGAAACATCGATGAGAGAGAGACATCGATCAGCTGCCTCCTGCACATCTCCTACTGGGGATGTGCCCGCAACCCAGGTACATGCCCTTTACCGGAATCAAACCCGGGACCTTTCAGTTCGCAGGCCGATGCTCTATCCACAGAGCCAAACCGGTTTCGGCAAGCAACACTGTCTTAAATCTCATTCTTAATTATCTTTGGGTGGCAAAAATCTTAAAACTAAATGATTCCTCCTTTTCGTACTATTTTTCTCCTGCTTTGATTTATAGTATTTCCCAGTAGCCAGGAAGCGTCACATACTGGCCACTTGGTAAGAAAATTTATAAGTAAGGAATTTCTAAAAAATTACAGCTAGATAAATTCTCCTAAAGTAGTATTTCAACTGAGGGATTAGGTCCCGGAGACTAGAAACAGACGGTCTGAGTTCAGTTTCAGCTCTACCACTTATTAGCTCTCTATCTTTGGACAAGGTACTTAACTTCTCTATACCTCAGTTTCCTCATCTGAAAAATTAGGTTGATGATAATAATAAAAATATTCACCTTGCTATGAGAATTAAACGAAATTGATTAGGTTAAAGAAGCACTACCCAATAGAAATGTAAAATAAGTCACATATGTGAGCTGCTAAGTAATTTAATAACCACATTAAAAAGGTAAAAATACATAAAATTAATTAAAAAATGTTTTTATTGATTTGAGAGAGAGAGAAAGAGAGAGGAAGGGAGAGGGAGAAAGTAGGAGAAGAAGAGAGAGGGAGGGAAGGAGGGAGACAGAGAAACATCGATCAGTTGCCTCCTACATTCACCTCAACCAGCTCAATCAGAGTATCAATCCACAACCTGGGCTTGTGCCCTGACCAGATTGAACTGGTGACCTTTCAGTGACTGGATGACGCTCAACCAATTGAGCTACACTGGCCAGGGCTGTAAAGTTAATTTTTAAAAAAATATATTTTATTGATTTTTTACAGAGAAGAAGAGAGAGGGATAGAGAGTTAGAAACATCGATGAGAGAGAAACATCGATCAGCTGCCTTCTGCACACTCCCCACTGGGTATGTGCCCACAACCAAGGTACATGCTCTTGACCTGAATTGAACCTGGGACTCTTGAGTCCACAGGTTGACGCTCTATCCACTGAGCCAAACTGGTAGGGCCGTAAAATTAATTTTAATAGTATATTTAATTTAACCCATTTACCCAAAACATTATCAACTTAAAAAATTATTAATTATATAATTTTACACTTGGTACTATAGTGTGACCGGAATCGAACCTGGGACCCTTCAGTCCGCAGGTCGACGCTCTATCCACTGAACCAAACCAGCTAGAGCTTAATTTTTATTTTTTTATGGATATATAATTCTTAGACAGTAAAATTTACCAACTTTAAGTATATCATTTGATGATTCTGATAAAAGTTTACAGTCATTTAACCACTTCCTCAATCACCTGAGCCAGGACTTCCTTAAAAATCAAGAAACTAACAAAACCTCAACAGCAGTAAGAGCCATGATGCCAGCCTATATCTTTGAATACATAGTGTCAAATTGCTTTCCAGAAGTTATACCAATTTATACATCTACTAGCAATGTCTGAGACTGCCTCACTGTACATTTTATCTTAAGGAAATAATCAGAGATGGGACAAGGGTTTATCAATATATAAAATGTTTTTTGCACCATTACTTAAAAAAACAAAAAATTGTAAATAATATGTGTCCAATAGGAATGGTTAAAGACATCCTTAAAATGAAATTATGTAGCCATTAAGATTATTTTAAATATATATTAATTACATGGGAAAATGTTCTCAATATAATTCAAAGTGAGAAAAACAAGTACAAAACTGTATAGACACTGAAATCCTAATTATGCCAAAAACATGAAACAAAACTCAGAAACCTTTAGGTAAAGAAAAAAACATTAGGAGGAAATATGCCAAAATAGTAACAGTGGTAAACTTTGAGTTGTGGTATTATGTGGTTTTAACTTTTATGTTGAATTTTTAAAATAAACTAAACATGAATTACTTGGGGGAAAGCCTCTTTTTCTTCATTTGCTTTTGCTACTTAGAGAGAAAATAACTGAAAAAATGGGACCATTAATGATTGTGCAGGTTTAGAGCTAATGAGTGTCTTACTGACTCCAGTAGTATTACAGAGAACCTACTGTGTATAGTCAGTATCACTGGCCTGACAGGAATCTGTTGTGAGAAGATTGCTGATCTGGAGTCACCTTCTGAATCTAGCAGGATCCACCCTCCTCCTTGTCAAAAGTCTTAAGAAGCACTGAACTGACAGCCCTGACGTCTGGCGCTCTCTCACCTACAGCTCAGGCGGGGCCCAGACCACGGCCGCGCTGTTGGCTGTTGGCTAATACAGTCACCTCGCCTCCCTTTTCTTCTCCACTTCCATCCTGGATTTCGAGAAGGCAGAGGGATTTCTTCTACTGGGAGAACAATTCCATCCACATGGATCTGTTTCTGGGCCTCTCAGCTCACACAGCTAACTTAACGTGTCAACTGCTGCCAGCAGGGACTAGAACTCTTTAATATTGATTAACTTGTGAAGTGATAGGTAAGCTAGCTCAAAACCCAAACCAGGATGCTCATTTATTTGCAAGGTAGGATCATGTGCATCAGAAACACAACTAGAGTAACTGCTCAGTCTACTGTAGGTGAATAAATAATGGGTACAGTTCATTTAAATATATCTAGGAACTTGCTTTTTAAAATTTTTTAATAATAATGCAGGTTCATTTTGAACATTTAAGAGAAATCATACTTCTCCCAATTCATATTAGCTGTGATAGCCAGTGTGATCTTGCTAAAATATGAGTAGACTGTCATGGTTCTTCTCCAAACTCTACAATACATACAAAAACTGTACACAAATGTTTATAGCAGCCTTAGTCCTAACAGCCAAAAGGTGGAAACAACTCAGAAGTCCATCACTGACAAATGGATAAAGAAAATATGGTGTATGCATACAATGAAATATCATTCAGCCATAAAAAGAAATGAAGTATTGATATAGGCTACAACATGGATGAACCATGAAAACATTTTACTAAGTTAAAGAGACACTCACAAAAGTCTCTATGTTATATGATTCCATTTATATGAAATGTCCCGAACAGAGAAACCTACAGAAGCAGAAAGTAGATTTGTGGTTGCTTAGGGCTGGGTGGGGGAGGTGATGAAAATGTTCCAAAATTGACTGTGGTGATGGTTGCATATATTTGTGAATATACTAAAAACCACTGAATTGTATACTTTAAAGGGATGAATTTTATCTCAACAAAGCTGTTTAAAAAGACCCACATCCTACAATGCCCTTTAACTCATAGTGAAGACTGGTCCTCACCAAGTCTATAGGGCTCTCCAC
Source organism: Myotis davidii (assembly GCF_000327345.1). Lineage (NCBI taxonomy): Eukaryota > Metazoa > Chordata > Mammalia > Chiroptera > Vespertilionidae > Myotis > Myotis davidii. The sequence continues at coordinate 179,197 of NW_006285129.1, read as the reverse complement.
GACCAGGCCCCGGTACTTCTGACCGCATCTCCCTCACCTTGTGCTCTGGCTCACTCCCCCCCAGACTCTCCAGTCTCCTTGGACACACTGCACGAACCTGCTTTGGGGCACGGCTCTGCTGTGCCTGGTACGCTCTTTCCCCCATGTGTTTGGCTTCCTCCTTCAAGTCTTTGCTCAAATCTTTTCTCAGGGAGGCCTTTCCCAACACCACACTGAGTAGTGTGAATCACTGCCACTGCCCCCATGCATTACCCGCGTCCCTTTACACTGCTCTGTTTCTTTCTCCCATGGTTTCATCACCTTCTGACTTGCTATCACATTTACTGATTTTTTAAGTTTATTGCTTATTTATGTCTCCCTTTGCATGAAAAGCTCTATCCACTGAGCCAGACCGGTTTCGGCAGGATCTTTATTTTAATCAGAGGTATCCTAATGCCTCAGTAAACATCTGAAGAATGCGTAAGATGTAAGCTTCATGAGGGTTAGGATCTTTATTTTAATCAGAGGTATCCTAATCCCTCAGTAAACATCTGAAGAATACGTAAATTGATTACTGACTTTAGCTATTCTGATTCATTCAATAAATATATATTTATTCATCTATTCTAGAACTCATAACTAGGCAATACGATTTGATTCTTCCACATAGATGCTGGTGAAAGTATTTGTGGTGCTACAGAATTCATGGCATATATGATTCCTAGAAATGGAAATCTAACTTTCCTCCTTAATTTAGGATAGATTAGGCCAGAATGACTAATGAGACAAACGAAAAAATCAGGGAGAGAAGCAATTCCTTAAGAAGTGCAAATACTGACACAGGAGACGATGCACACTGCAAACCTGCATGTACCCCAGAGAGAAATGGACGAAGTGCTGAGGGCAGACACTACTGAATCCATTACCAGATCCTTTTTCAGGGCACCTTTTCTGCCTTCAAAAAAGCATGAAAGATATGCCTTAATGTAGTCCCTATAATAAGTCCCTACCTTTTATTTCTTTGTATTATGTACAAAGGAGAAGGAAAAACAATAAAA
>NW_006285129.1:151610-177926 GCF_000327345.1 Myotis davidii | reverse complement strand
TACTGGGAATGGAACCTGCAACCTGGGCATGTGCCCTGGCTAGGAATCAAACTGGGGACCTCTTGGTACATGGGATGATGCTCAACCAACTGAGACACACTGGCTGGGCAACTTTCTTTCTTTTCTATTTTTTTTTTGGCAACTTTCTTTTTTAATTATAACCTGAGGATATGTGGTGTTTTTTTGTTTGTTTTGTTCGGTTATTTTGTTTTGACTTTATTGATTTGAGAGAGAGAGGAAGGGAGAGAAACATCAATGTGAGAGAGAAACATTGATTGGTTGCCTCCCATACGTGCCCTGACTAGGGATTGAACCCCCAACCTAGGTACGTGCTCTGACTGGGAATTGAACACACAACCTTTTGGTTTATAGGATGATGCCCTAACCAACTAAGCCACCTGGCCAGGGCTGGATCTTTTTTATTTAAATCACCTTAGTTTTGACATTATCTTTCTAAGTTGTGGCTGCTTCAGAAGGTAATGTCAAAATTTTTACCAAACAATTAAAAAACACTCCTCTTATTTAATGGTAGAATAACAGCTTAAGGATTAACAAGAAGATACCTAATGTCTTTGGCTATACAACTAAAAGCCATTTTTCCAACAGAATAGGGCATATTTACCTTACAACCAACTACAGAAACAGAAAGTGTAACAGAAATATGATTGCTTGCTGTTCTTTTTCTATGTACGTTACCGACAGCTTTCTGAAACTTGCTCATGTAGTTAACTCTGCCTAGAATGTGCTCTCCATTTCCCACCCAAGGCTCAACATATAAACCATCTTCTCCGTGAAGCATTTGCTAATTCCTTTTAGCCACTCAGAGGATCCAGGGCTCTTTCATCGGACTCTCCAGGCACTTATTTTCTTCTTATTTATTTTTTTCTTTCCTAACAGATAATGACGTATTTGAGATAGGCTTTTTATCTTATTCATCTTTGTCTTCTTCCTACTAAATACTTATTGAATGACTGTAGTTAATCAACACAATAGAGAAACTCACAGAATTCAACATTATGTCTAGGTATTTTCGAAGTGGCAATTAGATTTCTCCTTCTCTGAACATAGGCAGGAAACATGAATTGTCAACAAGTCAGGTAGGCCCTTGCTTTTCAGGTTTTTGACCTAATTAAGTGATTTATGAACCTCATGGAGTATAGATCTTTCATCTCACACAAACTCTACATTATTCTATGAACAGATGATGTATTTTGGTCTTCAGCAGCTCCCTTACCTTTTCGTGTTGTGCACTGTGGTTCCTCCCAGGACAATCCTCACTCCAGGAGTGGTCCGGTTCAGGTTATAAACTGTTAGAGCTTCTTCATAGGTGGCTCCTCCAATTACAAACACAATGATATCCTGAGGTCTGCAATAATGAAGACATTTAATATCATAGGACAGGGGGATGGCAAATATTTGTTGTTACTATGATATACACAGTTTTAATTTCTGAATCTTTCTTTTTTGGTGGAGGAAGCATAATTAAAGCAGAACAGAATGAAAGGTCTAAAAAAAGTTTTAATTATCTGAAATTGGCAGGAAACAGAGCAAGAAATGCTGAATCGTGATTTGCTTTCTGTTTATGAGCGGATGTCTTATAATTTCTGTGCTGTGGATTTCAGAATAGCACAATAGTGTTTGCTGGAACCAAATGTAGAAATATTCTTTTATATTCAAGAGGCTGCTGAGTGCTTCACTATGGCATGATATCAATACTTATGCTTGTACTACACATCTCTCTTCATGTGTAAGACCTTTGTCAAATATTTAGTACAGTGTCATTACAATGGCCTCTGTCCAAGGACCTCAAAGTGTTTTGGAAACCACTGGTATATTTGGATGTCCCATAACTTGGGAACTAGAAACATTTAGTATTTTGAGAGTAAAAAAAGAATGTGACACAGAAATTAATGATGCTTCTAGGAACTCCACCTCTTTTTAAAGTCTTTGTTCCTCAATCCTTTGATAAACCAAGGAAAAGAAACCATGGAAACGAACAAACCAAAAAGCCCCTGAGTGCTGTTTTGAAACTGGACATGCTGACACATCAGCTCAGTCACTAGCCTCCTTTGGGCAGCTCTGTGCAGTTTTACTGTGTTTCAGTTTTTATCAAAATGGCTTCATAACAAAAGTGATAGGTCCTCCTCTTAGCTCCTTCTGTAGATGGCAACAAGGAGGAGATCATGTTCTTTTTAAAACTGTTAAAGTTTGCCTTGTTTTTATTCTCTCATGCCATCAAAAGAAGATACAATTACTTAACCTTAGTCAGCAGTTAATTTTGTTAAATCACTTCCTGGACATTATTTAAAACTACATCAAGCAGAGGCATCCATTTGGGAGGTTACAGCTCAAAACTAAATAGAAACATCTTTAATTAACGGATATAATGCTTATGTATAAGTCATGTTCGTCTACATTTTTTTTCTGTTTTATCTCTCTCTATTCTTTCTAAACAACAACAACAAAACCTTGACGGAATTAACTGAGAGAATATTAGTTCCTGTTGGACTCCTTGGAAACAGAATCAAACACTGTGTCTATTTAAAAACATTCCCTCTCACTTTAGTCCTCTTGTACCCGTTTCTCCCTAGAGGCAAACATTTCTTGTCTTTTATGTATCCTTTTAGAAATATTATCTGTTTGTATATAAATACACATATATATGGCAATTAAATTTCTCTGATCTATATGTGATTTCATCTAGTAGTTCAGAAAAGTAGATATGAACGTTAAGTCTAAATTATTTTTTTAAAATATTTTTTTATTGATATCAAAGAGGAAGGGAGAGGGAGAGAGAGATAGAAACATTGCCCTAACAGGTTTGGCTCAGTGGATAGGGCATCAGCCTGCGGACTGAAGGGTTCCAGGTTCGATTCCAGCCAAGGGCATGTACCTTGGTTGCGGGCATATTCCCAGTAGGGGGTGTGCAGGAGGCAGCTGATCAATGTTTCTCTCTCATCGATGTTTCTAACTCTCTATGCCTCTCCCTTCCTCTCTGTAAAAAATCAATAAAATATATTTTAAAAAAAGAGAAACATCAATGATGAGAATCATTGATTGGCTGCCTGTTGCATGCCACAATGGGGATTGAGCCTACAACCCAGGCATGTGCCCTGACTGGAATCGAACTGTGACCTCCTGGTTCATAGTTCAACACTCAATCACTGAGCCATGCCAGCCAGGCAAGTCTAAGTTGTTAATCCAATATTAATCTGGTGTTTTACATATCAGAGGTTCTTCATAAACTTACAGGAACATATTACCACCACTGTCCACGAATAACTAAAATGTTCTACACTATCAAGGTTTTGCCCTTCGAGTCCTTGCCTCCAGTTACTGGCCAGTTTTTTTCTTGCTGAGGAAGGTCATCCGCTTAGGAAGAGTTGTTTGATTATGATGGGAATATTTTTCTACCAAGTATGATAAACTCTCAATTATTTGGGGACTGAATATTCAGGCAAAATACAGGTTCTCTTCTTTTTCTCCAACTGATATGTATTGTTTCAACTCTTACTATTATTTCTACAGAAGGGCAAGAGGAATGTGAACAGCTAATACTCAAATTCAGTTCTTGTCAGGATGTAGAACATATTTCATAAGAAAGGGGATTGAGTAAAAATTACAGTTGGCTGTAATTTTAAAAACTAACACAACACTCTATAACTTTTATCACAGTATTACCCTCATTACTATACACAATTTCTTTTCTTTTTCTTATATATAGAACGCTTCACGAATTTGCGTGTCATCCTTGTGCAGGGGCCATGCTAATCTTCTCTGTATCGTTCCAATTTTTAGTATATGTGCTGCCAAAGCGAGCACTGCACAATTTCTTTTTAACATTACATTTCTAAGGAAGTAAATTTGTAATTCTTTCCACTTTATTGGTACTACAAGTACCAATGAAATAATTAATAGACTCTTAAGAACAGTCACAACTGATAAAGGATGAGTTCGGGGGCGGGGGGGAATCCAGTGTTACAGGAAGGTGCCCGTAAGGAGATTGAGGACACTCGAATAATAGTTTGGTTTGTGTTGAACTGTGCAGGGCAGCGGTTCTCAACCTGTGGGTCGCGACCCCTTTGGCGGTCCAATGACCCTTTCACAGGGGTTGCCTAAGATCATCCTGCATATCAGATATTTACATTAGATTCATAACAGTAGCAAGATTAGAGTTATGAAGTAGCAACAAAAATAATTTTATGGTTGGGTCATAACATGAGGAACTGTATTTAAAGGGCCAGAAGGTTGAGAACCACTGATCTAGGGGTCAGCCTAGGTGGAAAATAGGGTGGGGAAACAGTTTCAGTTTTAAGAAATAATAAAATCCTCAAAACTAAAATAAAATTGTATTTTCAGAAAATGAGTCTTTTCTTACAGAAAGATTCTATATGCAGTGTTCTTTATATTGAAGGACAACTCTAGCCTAAGAACCGTTATGCAGTTTATCTTGAATAAACACTCATGAGTTGCACAGATTGTTTCATTAGGAAGACGGGAGGGAAGTCTTCCCTGCCAGGGCCACAGTGACTGTTGAGAGGAAGCAGACAGTAACCCTTTTGTTTTGAGTTCCTGATCTGGTAAATCAATTATTTGAAAAGCAGTTGAGCAGGCTAGTAAGGATCATCCTGGAAAATGATATTGCGTCTCTATAGCTGCCTTCTGCCCATCATCTGCCTCAGAGCACATCCGGCTCTTATGGAAAAGGGGGGCAAGAATTGGGAAGGAATAAACTCAAGGGGTTTCTAGCACAGCCAGAGAACATGATCCTTTAGTCTGATCATTCCAGGGTGCCAGTGCATTTTCACAAGACCAGAGGGGGAAAACATGTTACAGATGCTAACTGGGGGTGTAGGTTACTTTAATGTAAGGACAAAACCTGGACATTGGGATAGACTCTTAGTGCTTGACTCAACTGTGTGTGTCCCTAACAAAGATGACTGTCACATTTGGTTATGAAAATATTAATGTTTTCCTGAGCCTCCTACTACTCGTTCAAGCTGGCTTAAGGAAGACATGACTAAAAAATTTTAAAAAAATATCCCTGACATTTATCCTTTTCATTCCTTTCCCAATGAATTTTATTTTATTTTATTATTTTTTTTTTTTGCGGAGGGGTCTGGGACCTGGAGGGTAGCCCAGGCCTGGCCGGGAGGCGGAAATGGGGGGTGGAAGGTGGAGGGGGGAAGCGGCAGGGAGGGGAGTGGGATGGCGGGGGCGGGGGCGGCCTCTTTCCCAGTGAATTTTAAAAGTAGATGTTCTGAAGAGGCCAATAGTAAAATATATAGCAAAACATTTTTATGATGGCTGAAGCTAAGTGGAATACGCAAGTTCAATTCTTTGTACACATCTTCCTGTTCTCTGTAATTCTCTATAGCAACCAGAAGCATTGATTAATGCAGACAGCCAACATTAGAAAACAGCAGCCAGTTCATGCTGTATATAAATAAACAAGGACACTTTGAGAACCCAACCAACTTACATCTTATTAGAAAAATAAACAAATTTTTTTTCATATAGAGTATTTCTGGAAATCATTACTTCTATACATGGTAAGCAGAAAAACATAAACTTTTAAAAAATTGAAAATATTGAGATGACACTGGTTAATCAAATTACATAGGTTTCATAATAAGTCATCTGCATATTGTATTATGTGTTCACCACCCCAGTACTTAGCTCACTCCAATTATATATATCCTTTATTTGCTTACTAGTTTACTGTCTGTCTCCTTCATGTAAGTTCCTTGAGGGCAGGTACCCATCTGTTCTGTCACTTCTAGTTCCCCAGCATCTACAATAGTTCTTTACAAACTGAGGACACCCAATAAATATTCATTATATAAAAGGGTGAAGCAATTGAATTATTAACTATATATGTATTTATGTAATTGTGACAAATGCTAACAGATGCTGACAACAAATGTGCATTTTGAGCTTTCGTTGGAAAAATGAATCACCCAGATTAGAAAGGTTTCCTGTCATAATCTAATCATATACAACACACTCCTCTGGTGATCTATGGTGTCCCTTTAGTAATAAATAGCTATTTTTTTTGTTCAGTAATCCTGATGTAAAATTCATAAGAAAATCAGTATTTTTACTTTTATCAGAGCAATCAGAAGGCTATTTAATAGCGTTATACTGTTTTTCTTTTCTTTTTGTGCTATTTTTCAAAAAGCCTCTCTGATAGGTGACTGGCTTTTGGCTGGTTCTGATTCTTCCCACTTAGCTGACATGTCTGAACCTTGATGCCAAGATTGTTAGCTATTTTATCTGAATGAGTGTACTCTCTGAATTTAACCCCAGATGTTCTGCCTCTCACCTTGGATATTTTAAAAGATTTTTTTTTCTGATACCAAATTATAGAGGGTTTTTTAAAAGAATAAAGTGAAAAAAATATATCATATAAAACAGTCACCTAGGTGCCTCAAAACATTTTTCTCCTCCCAGAAATTAATTATATTTCTAAAACACTATTCTTCCAAGGCTCTTAGATTATGAGTAGCTAAAATTATAGGAGCCTTATACCAACAGTAACAATTCTCACATCATCCCATCTAATAGGATTAAGCTACACATATTAGGTTCTTTATAACATGTGGTCCCAATAAAAAAATACACAAAAATATAATTTATAACTAGGTAGAATTTGTATATACTTAAAAATCCAGGGTGGAATAAATAAGTTGTCCTGGACAAGTTTTGTCTTTATTAAAACAAACAGACCACTGGATTAAAATGACAATTAATTGCTTCTTTCAGTTAATACCCCAAAAGAAAGCCATCCTTTTCTTCTTTGTAACAAATGGCCTTTGTTAATGAGGTCTCAGTTTGTATGCTGGCCACATTTGGCAAAGTTCAGTCCTGACCAAAAATAGTAACCACCTGCTCTGGCTGGCAATCAAGCAGCAAATCTATTTTTGGCTTTAATGTTTGAAACTCCAAATGTTAGATGCCATGGAACTGAACCTTAAATGGCATAAGCAAACTGGTCTGAGACTAAAGAACAGAATGTAAGTATTTGGGTTGTTCCAAAACATCTGTTTCTTTATTCCAAAAGAAGTAATATTTCAGGTGTAGCTGGTGAATTGATATCTAACCTTAACACATGTAAAACCAAAAGAGTCTTAGAACTGAAACAATAGGGGAAGGAGGAATAGAATGATATGATTGGAGTTGTAGTCCCTTACATTACTCTAAATGTCCTATTGTCTTAGTTTTATTATTAATATCTCTATATCTTACCTGTCTCTGAGTGTGCTGGGGCCTAGATAAGGGTACAGGTTTTCTTTAAGCTTTCCTTTGATGAGAAGGTCCAGGGTCTCATGTAGGAAAGGTTGATGCTGAGTATACACATTTTCTATTCCCTGAGACAGGGGAAAATAGTTCTTATGTCATTTTCTGAAAACTTGCAATATACTGGTTTATGATATTCTTATCAGAAAAGAACATGCACTCAATAGAGATTTCATGAGATAGATTCAAATAGGAATTTTATGGTTAGATAATTTTTAAAAATATATTCATCAATTAGAACTGTTCCAATCTCATATTAACACTGTAATTTAAGGCTAGCTACTTTAAAGGAATTTTAAAAATGAAATTGCTTAAATCCTTTAGCATCTATTCACTAACTCTCATCTTTTTGTGAAAATGTTATATGACAAGTAGAATAAAAGGAATGGATTATGTAGAAAAATAGACTAGACACATTCAGGAAAATGGAAAAAATTTAGGCAGAATTAGAAAGGGTAGCAGATTAAAACCAATTTCTGACCATTTTAAGAAAATAGGTCAGTCTTTTTAAAAGATCTATAATTGTTTGCTTCATTTTTATTTTCCTTCAAAGAACAACTACCTAACAAATCTTAAGTTATAAACATGTAGAGTGAAATAGTGATGACTAACAGAACCGTCTGTCTTTTCACTCTTGGGTTTTCCTGGAAATATCTCGGTATTGTCTGCTCAGCTATTTGGTCCAATGCTGATGCTGCTCCAGGATAGAATGCATTTTTTAAAAAGCTTTCAGGAGGACATCGACTTTAGCTTCACTTAATCGACATAGTTCTAAATCAGCAGCCATCCGGGAGTTACTTTGATCATATTCATTCACTCTCAGACTCAGGGGTTTCAACTGTTGTTCATTTAGGACAGCACAGAGATGTCATACCTTCAGTCCTTTGAGGAACTGTTTGGTAATAGCCACAGCATCTTTAGGGCTGAAGAGGTCACTTCCTCTGACACGTTTACCACCGTATTCAACAACTGCAGACACGAGCTATGAGAGAGAGAGAGAGAACATCCTCTTATTGCTTGGGGATCAGGAAACTCATTTCACAAGAAAATAACTTTATTAAGGAAATGAAGACCTGTTTGGTGGGATTAACGTGTACATGTGGTTACCTTTCGATATTTCTCAGAAACACCCTTATTCCTGAGGTCCATCATTAGGCCTGGTAGGCTGTTGCTGCTGTGTCGCTCATAGTGCAGCGCGTACAGCATCACCAGGCGGGCAGCATCGCATTCTGTCACTTTGGGGTTCTGCAGGAGCCTCTTTACATTCTGAAGAGAGAGAGAGAACTGACATTGAACCCCCCTTCACTTGAGTGATGGTGTATAATATCTCAGATCTCATAATTACTGAATAGCAGTGATACATCTGAGTTCATGGCTAAGATGACTACTATGGCAATGTACAGGTAATAGTTTCAGCAACTGTTTCAACTACAGAATATTAGATGCCTTTTGCCTAAGATAAGAATTAAATAAGGAAATAAATTCCCATTGTAATTGTTTAGGACAAAGATGAATTAACTATGGCTAGTTCTTTTTTTTTTTTTTCCTTTGATGAGATGGTCCAAGGTCTTATGCAGGAAAGGAACAACATATACTCTTTCTACCACTTCAATCATTACAGTACACAACAGAACTGACCAGCAGACTTGCAAAATGCTACTGCTTTCTCTTAGTGACTGACCAGTGGGAAAAAAAAGAGACAAATTGGTAGAATTTTACAATGGAGAACTGGGCTTAATTGCTAAGAAGCAGCAGATGTATCAATCTGTATCAACATTGTTTACAGGGATATGAGTATGTAAATAGCATGTAATCTTTAAATTGAATACTTATGATCTTAAAAGGGCAGGTACTGACAGCAGGGAAAGCTGGACAAAATCATGTTTGTCAACCCTCACAGTAAGGGATAAATGTAGATTTATATTTATTATGCAGAACAAATTAATTCAAGCCAAAAAATACTTTTTGAGCCCTATCTAAGTGTAAGACACTATGCCACTGGAGGGGATAGCAGAGATGAATTAGAAAGAGTTTCTGTTCTCAGTGAGTTCACAGATAATGGGGTTCAGGGGGATAAAAAAGTATAGCCCATTCTGCTACAAAGCATGCGTCTTTAATGTACGTTAGCTCAGTGAGATTGATAAATATGGAAATGGTATCAGTTTAACATAGAAGGCATATTGGTTTATACATAATTTTTCCAGTATGTTAATATTTAGAAGAGACTGGGGACAAGCTTCTTCTTTAAAGAGGAAGATGTCAAGGAAAAAATCATAAAAATCCCACAGAAGTGTTTTCTGTAAGAAGTAGCTGGTTTTGTAGCTTTAAGAACTGCTGTGCTTTTCCCTATGCTAAGCTATTGGGGAAAGGGCAAGTGCAGATGAAAAGGATGCAAAGATAATCCCCTGTGTTAAAAAGCAAAACCAAACAACCCAAAACCAATTGACATCCCCCTATTGTATTTTTAATTTTGATGAAAACAGTCTCTATGAGAAGCAAATGTTTTTGAAACCTTATGTTTTGAAGAATAAAACGTGAGGCCCAAAAGGATGGACTGATTATATTTCTAGGTGCAGATGTCAGTGGAGATTTAACAGTGCTAGTGTTTATATTAGAATTGCTATTATTTTTATTGGGCTCTGCTTACAAAGTTACATACTTTTTTTTTTTTTTTTTTTTTAGTTATATAGACTTTAAGTGATCTGCTTATAACCCTATTTTCCTACAATTCTTGTTTATTTTTAGTGCATAATTTGCAGAATGTGAGGCTTTATAGGAGCACATATGTGGCATTATAACAGAAACATATGTGTGCAACAAAACAAGACAAAAACCCAAAACTGAAAATCAGTGCAATGGAAGGAAGAGGACACAAAGTGAGGTACATCTGGTTGCTGGAGAATCAAGAAAGACTTCATGAAGGAGATGACATTTGCAAAATGCCCTAAAGAATGTTAGAATTAGTCTGAGAGACTGAAAGAGAAGATGCTATTAATAGGAATATGGAAATCAGAGAAAGAAATGGGTTGGACTGAAAGACTGTTAAGAGCCTTGAGGGCGCTGGATTCTGAGGATGTAACAACTAACATCTATGTGGTAATTTACAACTGATACGATGCTTTTCACATACATTACCTTCTTAGTCCTTCACAACAATCAGGTCTAACTTCTCAGGACTCTCCCAGGAACCTCCCAGTAACTCTCTAGTACAAAGGTCTCCAAGTAAGACTCCTATTGTTGCTTTTCTGGGTCAACATTTCACTATCATGATTCTTAAGGGATCAAAAAGAAAGATGTTTCTCTTTCATTGATTTAAACCTTGCAGCATAAGAATTTCCTTACTTTTTTCATTTTGTGGTACCTTTTCCACAGAGCAGTCAGTGAATACAACCTATTTAGAATATCTGTTCAAATGTTCCCCTGGTTTTTACTATAACATGAAGAAATTTCAGGGTATAAATGATCATCAACTAAAAGCATACAATTTCATATGTATTTCAGTACCTTGGCATAAGCTTCAAACACCTATCTAGGATTTCTGTTGTCACTTTTCTTAGAGGCACAATGTTTCGTTTTCTGCTCTTGCAGTCACTCTTTTTACCTGATAGCTACTCCATTTCTAGCTGACCTGTCTCTGTACTTTTAAACAAATCTGAGATATTCAAGTAACCATATGCCCACATAAGTGCGATGGGGACAGTAAAAGACTATTGGTAGCCATTAGCTTTTACCCTTCCTACCTTCTAATTACGCTCACTTGAATCTTGACTTGGCTCTCTGTTTTCTACTACAGAATCCACTTCTATTCCTTGAGATTTGATCCTGGTATCTAGAGTCCCTGGCGTGACTCTTAGCTCTCCTTCAAGGACTTGGTCCAGAGCTGAACCAGGATTACTTTGAGTAGACTACTTTGGAGCCCTTAGGACCCAACTGTGGTCAGGGCAGTGTTCTAGCTAGACTTACCTATTTCATCAAGAAAAGAAACCTAGCCCTAACCGGTTTGGCTCAGTGGATAGAGCATCGGCCTGCGGACTGAAGGGTCCCAGGTTCAATTCCGGTCAAAGGCAAGTACCTTGGTTGTGGGCACATCCTCAGTAGGAAGTGTGCAGGAGGCAGCTAATTGATGTTTCTCTCTCATCTATGTTTCTGACTCTCTATCCCCTTCCCTTCCTCTCTGTAAAAAATCAATAAAATATATTTTTTTTAAAAAAGAAAAGAAACCTATAGGTATGAGTTGAGTTATTTTTCCTCTTTCAGCTACGTAAGTCCTTGAAGAAACAAGGCATTTTTGCCTGCCTGGATCCCATGTTATTCTTTGACTTTTGAACTATTTCCCTCACGACCAGGTGACTCATTAATTTTACTTACAGTGGTATGTGGTATATTGAGATTTCAGGGTACTGATTAGAGGAGAGGAAAAAAGGAATCTGAGAGATTTCTAATTACACAGTAGGTATGTGCTTGCTACATGGTGGCATTTATATGTTGGAAATATGATTGAATTTTATAATAAACTTTTTGGCTTCTCTTTTCATATTAAAATTTCCATAAGCTTTGAGGATATAAAGAGAGAAAAGTATACTATCACATGAACAGTGGCTAAATAAAGAGCAAAACAAAATTATTGTTCTCTTAAGGAGAAAAGTTTCAAAGATCTTTCACTGAATTTGTGTAGGCCAAATCAAGAAATAGGAAAAGCAAAGCAAAAACACTGTCCTTGAAGATCAGGTTTCAAAAAGAGCTAACAGTCACTCAAAAGACATTAATAAAAAACAATTCTGATATTTAGAGCTTCTTCCATTGTTTTGGGATGACTACTTTTCTATCAAAACTTTGATGAAGCAGCACAATGAGAAAATAATAACATACCTACATTTTAAACCACTGTACACATTACAGATGAAGTCAGCAAATAAAAACTGTCCCATTATTTGCTTTAATTTAAACTAAAGAACAGGAGCTCTACCTTGTTGTATACTATCTATCACATTAATGTAGTAAATAAATAGTATTATTCATTGAGCAGATGGGAACAGCAAAATGGAATTGGCAGAAACCTTCAACATGCAGATATGATAAAAAAATGAGTCTAATCTAATAGTGTGAGAGAACAGTATTTGGGGATATAAAGAGCTCTATCCAGGAAAAATAATAGGCAGTAGGTAGGACCCAATTCCACTGACTGGCAAATAGTCTAGTTAACATAAAATTCAGTTTTGCTGCAGATCTTCTGGTCCATACTCTTTCTGAAACACTAAACACTGGTTTAGAAAAGGATCATTTTTACTTCTAACTGAGCAAAGTAAAATTGTCAGCTCTATGTGTCCCAAACAATTTTCTCATGATTTTAATGAAAAGCAAAGCAAACAAAACAAAACAACAAAAAAACCCTCTGAAACCAGGGAGAGATCCAAGGTTATGACTGAAATAAAAAAATATGTCCTGGGTGCCATAAAGAACATCGAATGTACTACCAAATAATAACACTGATAATGGTGATAGCTAATACTTGTTCAATGTTATAAGTACCAGGCACCATATGAAGTGCTTCACGTGTACTAGCATATTGCACTCTCACAAAAATCTATGAAATACTGTTATTTTTCTTCATTTTACAGATAAAAAGAATAAGGCTATTTTTAAACTCAAGCCATCAAAGGCCCAAACTCTTAACCACTACTCCACATTGCTTCAAATAGAGCGCTTTTCATTTTTCTAACAAATATTTATTGAGTCTCTACTATGTGCTATTAATAGGATGATTACCAGGAAAGAAAGACATAAAATAGACTAGTTCCTCCTTCCAAATAAAAAGTTATTATATGGCCGAAACCGGTTTGGCTCAGTGGATAGAGCGTCGGCTTGCGGACTGAAGGGTCCCAGGTTCGATTCCGGTCGGGGGCATGTGCCTGGGTTGCGGGCACATCCCCAGTGGGAGATGTGGAGGAGGCAGCTGATCGATGTTTCTCTCTCATCGATGTTTCTAACTCTCTATCTCTCTCCCTTCCTTTCTGTAAAAAATCAATAAAATATATTTTAAAAAAAATAAATAAAAAGTTATGATATGATAATATGGGGGGGGTTACTTTCTGAAGATGTTTCTCTTCATGGAATGAAAAAAATCTTCCTTCTAATGAAACGAGTCTTTTCTGAGGCTATGGATATGTATGCTTCGGTGGTAGTATATAACAGTTTGGTTCTAGTGAAATTCTTTCTAAACAAAAACGTTGTTAGACTATAGAATGACTGGTTAGAAGTGGCTTATAGGTTAATGTTTGGCAATATATGAGCCTTTTCTCTCTCTCACCATGTTACAACTGCTATTCAATAAAGCAAACCCCATCTGTACTAAAAAAAACAACCCTCAATTCATTGCTTCATGACGTATTATAATCTAGGGTCAAGCCAAGGAATGCTATAACCCATCTAGGGGTCAGGCCCCTGGCATCTACTCATTATCAAACAGAAGTTCCCTTTATAGACTATTTAAGTCATGTTGCCAAAGAAATCCATTATGATGGGGGGAGTACAAGCCAACTGCTCACTGTAAAACCCTAATACCATGGGCAAGAAAACCTTCAAAAGATACCTTTAAAAAATGTAAAGTGGATCACAAATGGAATTCATATTTTAAAAGTACTATCTTTCTTTTAAACTGAACCCCTCCCCCCAAAAAATATTTCAGGCAAGGAATTACAGTAATTTTGTTCCAACTGCTTACCATTTGGTAGAAAGATACAAATAAAGATATTAAATTTGGCTAGTGATTATGTTTGGTTCTATTGTTTTAAAGGGAAAATAAAATGATAAACATAAGGAAATTTAAATTTAGTTATAGGGCAAAATTTGTTTTTATTTAGGAAGAGAAGAAAACTCATTTTATTGAGAAAAAAAGTTTTCATAGAAATATTTCTATTAGGCCCATGAAACAATAGACTTTAGTAGTGTTGTTTAAAACTGTGTTTAGTAGTATTGTTTAAGTAAGTTGGTCAAGTTAAATCGATTGTGAAACAACTTTACAAAGAAATAATAAAAGAATGAGTCTTTAGATTTTTATCTGAAGCCATCTCTGAGAGACATAGTTAAGTGAGAAAGTAAGTGCAAAATTATGTGTACAATATGGTATCGTTTGAATTTAAAAACGTGGGAGATATACACATTCAAACAGGCTTGCACAAACACAGAATAACTGAAACTAGTAACAAACTCAGCTTTTACTATATATCTCTTAAATATATCTTATTTAAGAATCAGAATTTAAGACAATTAAAAAATAATAAAGTCTAAGTTTTTTGTGAAGGTTTAAGAACACAGGGATAAAATTAAAGGCCAGAGTGGCTGAGTTGGTTGAGCGTCATCCATGAACTGAAAGGTCAGGGGTTTAATTTCCGGTCATGGCACATACCTGGGTTTCAGGCTCAATCCCCAGTAGGGGGCCTGCAGGAGGCAGCCAATCAATGTTTCTTTTTCCCTCCCTCCCCCATCCTCTGTCTATAAATCAAGAAAACATATTTTTAAAAAGTGATGATAGAGGTACTTTTCAGAAATATAAAGCAAATAGCATCTTCATGATTTTCAAAATGTTGATGTTTTCAGGGGAAATTCTGATAAACATTTTTAAAAAGTAAAGGCCAACAACTACCTATCCCAGTAAAGACCTTGGTATAACTAGAGCAACCACAGGTGGGTGCATTTCTTTCTTCTGCTTGTACAGATATTTTTAAAAGAATGCTTAGAGGGCCCTGACCAGTTTGGCTCAGTGGATAGAGTGCTGGCCTGGGGACTGAAGGGTCCCAGGTTCGATTCCGGTCAAGGGCATGTACCTTGGTTGCAGGCACATCCCCAGTGGGGGGTGTGCAGGAGGCAGCTGATCGATGTTTCTTAACTCTCTATCCTTCTCCCTTCCTCTCTGTAAAAAAATCAATAAAAGTATTTTTTTAAAAAAGTATGCTTAGAGGAAGGGAACCAACATTTACAAAGCACCTATCATATGTGAATGATCTGACATATTTCATTGAACCCTCATAACAATCTAAAGGTTTGAAATCATTATCCCTGAGGCTTGGGCAAAGTAAATAATTTCCCCAAAGAAACGGTGGTATGTAGAGACAGGCTATCAGCCGGGACAGTCTGGCTCCAAAGCCTGTGTTGTTTTCATTAGCCCACACGGGCTTTATTTTATAAAGTAAAATTGCAGCAGGAAAAGAAAGAGACTAAGTTTTAGAATATTGGGTCCTTATCAATATGGGAATGTGCTCCTTATTCTAAGTAGCTTAGAAATGGCTATCTCCCAAAGAACTTATTCCCAAGTTAGCTTATTGTCAGTGACATCACACTGTGCCATTTCTCAGGAACCCTGGAATTATCTCTGATTTGTTCTTATTATCCTTATATCCAATCTGTCACTAAATTGTTGTTTTCTCCCTTTGAAATGCCTCTTAGCTTTCCTCTTATCGTACATTTTTTACTACTATTGCTATGAGTCCACTAGCCTCACTGACTTCAGGTTTTTTTTACCTCCAAAGTATCCTAACTAGATTACATTTCCTAAAATACTGCTTTTATCATATCAACTTTCTACATAAGACCCTACACGGGATCTCTTTGCCTATCTCAGCAAGTATAAATTCCTCTTATAAGCTTCTGCATAAACTGCTTCGTGTTTACCAAATCAATTTCATCTCCTATTCTCTTCCACACCCATTTTCAACCGGTGAAACTGTTTATTCTTTTCTGCATACTTCTGCATCTTTGCTTTTGCTGCTGTTCCTGACTGAAATCCTCCTCCAGATTCTATTCATTCTTTATAGACTATCTTAATGGCACCTTCTCTCAGAAACTTTTCCTAATAACCGCAAATCTTATCGTCAGTATCACAATTTTGATTTAAATATTATGTTGCAACACTAATTGTTGCACTAGCTACATTGAATTATTCTCTCCCCCCTACATATGAATATATATTTTTTTACATCTCCATGCCTGCATTCTCTGCTGAGACTTTCCCCCCTTTTCTCTGGTTGGTACACTCCTCCTCCTTATTTATTTGTTCAGACCCACATCTAATGTCATCTTCTCTAAGAAGCTCTAAGAAGCCTCAACTTTAGGGAAAACTGTTGTCCTTTCTGTGTTTCCATATTCCGTTGGAAATACCTCTAGAATAGCACTTATTGCACAGTATTATAAATCCTGGCTTAAATTTTTCTCTTCCCTATTATCATGTGAACTCTTTGAGGAAAAAAATGGTACTATATTGATTTTTGTACCTGTAGATCCTCATAGCACCATGCACGTGTAGCGGATATTCATGTATTTATGGAATGAAAACAGATGTTCAGTAATGAAAAACTGAGATAATGTATTTTAATTTATTATATCTTTTAAAATCTTCCTAACGACACCGTGTGATAAATATCATTATACCTATTTTTCAAATGAGGAAACTAGTTCAGAGATTAAGCCAAAAGCTCCAGGTCACAAAGCCGGCAAGTAGCAAACCAAAAACTAAATTCCAGACCTTCTGATTTTAGTCTAGTATTCTTTCTAGTAGATCAGGCTACCCTCCTAAATATTCAATTAATTGCCTGAACCCTTTGATTGCACATTATTCTTTTGTGGCTCTTATCATGTATCGATCTTAATATTAAACTGTGTACTTGTCTCAACTCCTCGTTAGACTGTAAATTCCATGTTGGTGAAGAAGGATTACTTGCCTTAGTATCTCTTGCTCTGCCTGGCACAGTGCCTTACACATAGTAGGTGCTCATCAAATGGGACTGAATAGATACCTGGAGGGCACTAGAATGGTCATTTTGACAGGCCAGTTCTTGTTCAACCTCCGAAACCTCCAGCAGATTCCGCTCACCGACCAACCGAGACAGCTCTCCAACAACTGTCACGTGCTTTGATACAGTCCCAGACATCTTCTTGAACTGTGGGTAATTCTCAACAAAGGCCTGCCACGGGAAAAACATCAATTGGGGGTTATGTTATTTCTTGACCAAGGATAGACATGTATGAAGGAAAAAAAAAATCAGGGATTGTTCTGCCAAGAAAAGGGCATCTATAGCTTTCAATCACATGGCATCTGGCATTTTGTTATGCCTAGGAGGAGAAGAACTGGTATATGTAAGCAGACTGAGTCTTTTAATAGTCCAAAGGTGACTGAAGAATGGAAAGAAGTTTATGGCTTATTACGAAGTTTTCACTATATTGTTTTCTAAAGAGAAATATTACAGAAAATACCTCAAAACAAACTAAATAAATTAAGGTAGAAATAGAATAGCTCCCAAACTTGCATGTTAGTCATCCATGTTCAATTTACCTTCATGTCTGCTATTGATTCTAGTTTTTGCTGTTCTTTTGGTTTCTTCTTCTGAAAGTCTTCCATGAGATTCTTTATATTGCTACCAATCTCAGCGAAGTTCAGGTACATGTTCTGTGAAAAAGGAAGTTGGAAACACAGTTCTATCAACTAGTCTGACGTTCAGACAGTTTAAAAGAAGAAGTGAAAAAGAATTCAGAGCACAGTTAGAATTAAAGGGTAAGAAACTTCCATTATAACTAGCAAGTCTGGACATTGGTCAGGACACTGGTGATGAATACCAGTAGTATTCTCACAAAGGGCTACGGGAGGGAGGGAAGTAAGTAAATTGGGTTCTGATTTTAAAAGTGGAAAACCAAGTATGTAATTTCTATGAAAAAAAATATTGTTAAAGGGGAGTCAGAATCCAAGTCTTCTGCCTTCCCTTAAGATGCAGTTTATCCACATCGGATGCCTCCATCATCCTTCCACATGAATTCTCACAAGTCAATATTGACCTTCTTACATAAAAACAACTAAACTCAATTAAAAACCACTTACGTTAGCATAGAATTCATCGTTTTCAGCAGATAGGACCACCTCTCTTAAGTCTTTACTGATCCCTGGCACTCTGGAAAGATCAATCCGATTGTTGTTTATGCCCAGAAGTTCATGGACCATGGCTTGGTATGTCCACTAAATAAAGAATCGTGACAAAAAATTTGGTAATTGACAACACATGGAAATAGCAAACGTTTAGGAAAACAAAAACGAATAACTTATTCTTAGTAATTACTCTTCTTTACATGGAGATTCTCTAGTTCAAGTTTTATTGGTATTTTGTGCTATACTAAATATTAAGATCGTCATTTTAATTGGTTAAACATCCTAATGTCAAAATACTTTTAGATTTCACACTTTGAAAGAAGGGCGGCAAGATTAATATTCCTGATAAAAAGAAAAATTAGATCTATCATTAGCTCCAATTTTGGCCTGTGAATTAAGGGTATATTTTTGGCTTCACGGATAGGGCTATATTGGTACTGCAGTTACAAGCTGTACCATTTCCTGTACGCTTCTGTGGTTTTCTGCAGCATGAGAAGTGTATTCTTGCAGGTCTGAGTGGTGCTATATTTATCCTGGGAACACTAATATTATCAGAAAAAACCCTTGTGAGTTGATGAAAATACACATATTCAGAAGCTTTATATTTTTACTTAAAATGAATTGTGAAGAGGGTTGGTTTCCAGTCTTACAAATGTGAACTTATTTGGTAAAACTGGAAAAGAGAACCCCCAAATATTTCCTTCTGGCCATTTATAGAGAATGGGTTACTTTTAATCATAGGCCCATTGGACAAAACTAAATATTTTCCAGCAAATTACCCTCTAAATCTAGAATCTAATACTAGAAATATTTACATATGTATATCCCATCTTTTAAAAATCTAGATTTATTAAGAAATGACTTTAGGTTATAAAAGATGTTTTATTTCCTAAAATATCTGCCAGATGAATCCTCAAAACAGCCAATTTCATTAGGGCATTTAAAATAAGCACAACCAAATGTTTTATGCTTCCATAGACAGCATCCTGTGCATGCTCTGCCATCAGCACTTACTCTATAATTAAATTATCTCTTTTCTTCTCTCTCCATTGGACCACAAGGTCTGTGAGAGAAGAGATTTTTTAACCTTTTATCGCCAGGACTTAATACAGTACCTGCCACATAACAGGTCCTTAGTGAAATCTGTTGAATGAATGGTTGCTTTTCTTTTGCAAATAGAATTATAGGCAATCATTGCTCTTTCTAAATTTTTTATATTATCAAAATTTATTTAGTGAACAAATATTACTTTGAATTTTAGGAATATAAGCCTATTGCATCATAGAGCAGTTGCATTCCACAGCCGCAGATCTCCCCAGCATTAACATTACCTATAAGCTGGGAAGGAACTGAAATATAGACTGTGCCTTTCCCCACAAATTCAAAGTCACTATTAAAAAAGCATCTACTGTGTGCAAAGCTCTGTGTTTGTACTTGCATTAGAGCAAACACTGGCAAGACAGTCTGCCTTGAAGGAACATGTAACTAGGAGAGTGTGAAAACAAAGGTTCAGCATGGTGAGTGCAGCACGAGACACATGAGAGACACAAAGCTGCCAGAAATTTCAGGGAAAAAAGGACATGTCTGACTAAAAGAAAAAAGGCTTCAAGATGTTTCGAGTGATTTTTAAAGAGAAGAGCTTTGATAGGTGAAGTTGGGAAGACAAGGTATTCCAAACATTCCAGAGCTAAGATGGGTCACAACATGAATAAAATGATGGCAGGAAACCATGTGTGGCATATCTGCACAGTTGTGAGCTGTAGGTTTTGTACAAGGTTGGGCCCTTATTGTGAAGGCTCTTGGATGTCAAGATCAGGTGTCTGTATTGAACTCAGTAGGCAAATGGTAACCAATGAAGATTTCTAAGCCAGCCATAAACAGGATCAGAACTGTGCTTTGGGGAAATTAATTTAACAACATTGTGTCTATGAAATATATTAGAGTGGGATGAAATGTAAAGTGGGGATTAAGTAGGTGACTATTCCAGTATTCCCATGAATGATTTGGGTCTACATCAAGGTAATAGCAGTAGAATGGAAAAGAGCAGACAAACTCTGGAAAAGTAGAGTCTATAGGACCTAGAAGTTGCCCTGATTCGGGGTTGGGGTGGTGGTAGCAAGGGACAGGAAGGATGAGGCAGAAGAAAGAGTCAAGGATTATTGTGGCTAGAAGAATAGTGATATCAAAAAAACAAGAAATATAAGGCAAAAACAAGAGCTGAAAATAAGGAGGCAAATAAATGGGCCATCCTGTTCATTTCCACATCTGCATTTTGATGAACAGCACTTGCAATTATCCTTATGTTATGCTAACAAAGGTTTTGCACCTGGTTTAGCAATGGGGTGATGGCATCATCGCAGCGATCTAAAATAAGCAGCAATGGAGGAACCTCTGTCCGCCGGAACTCGAATAGTTCATATTCTTTAGTTATGACTTGCTGTGGGTGAGAAAGAGTTTGGTCAACCAATTAGTTGCAGATAGCAATGATATAAATAGTAAATTAATACATAAAAACTACATTTAACAAAAGCTCTTTGCACCTTTATGGCCTTCCATAAAAAAACTTGATAAAGTTTAATAACATTCTATTTAAGAGCATAGAATTTGAAACTCTATTTCACAGGTGATTTGATTGGATCAAATTAAGTTAAATAGCTTGGAAATGTTTCTTAGGTTACACTAAAGAATTTTAGTGTAAAATTCTTTAAGAATTTTAACTTTAATTTGTTGCTTTTTTGTTGTCATCATCGTTACTTTTGGTTTTGAATTACAAATACCTACTTCTTTGCCAATAAACCTAACACCTCATCTCCTTGGTTGTAGATAAATATTCCTTTAGTTTTTGAAATATGATGAGGAAATGAATGGTCTTGATGTTTTGGAACCAGGCTAGGGAATGCCATACCTTAACACATTCGGCAAGTCTCTTTGCTGCCTCTGATGAAAGCTGATAACGAATCATAGGGCATTTCTTCAGGGATAAAAGGAGAGCCGTCAGTCCTTGAGTTGTTCTGGACAGCTGGGCTGGGTCCCAATTTCGACCCTTTTTAAATATTCAGAGAAAATACTTAAATTTTTTCTTATTTGCTGAATTAACTCCCACCTAATAAATAAATTTAAAAAAAAATCCTTTCCTTCCATACCTGGCAGCAACCCAAAATATTGAGGGAAAACAAATGTGGATTCACAGCAATGTAATCACCATAAAATTCCTGCAAATAAAGCACCAAGATCAGCCAATCATATTCCATAAACTCCAACTGTATCATGCAGCAATATTTTCACACGTGATATAGTCAAATTTGAGGAAATGTAAGTGTAAAAGATAGAACAATTGATCAATTAAAAGTTAACAAAAAGTCAATGTGGGGAAATTAATAAAATAATTATAAAACAGCAGCAATAATAAATCTTTAAAAAAAAACCCACAAAAGTTATAGAAGTGTACATATTATATGCCTGGAGACCTCTAGGACTTATCAATTAGTAAAAATAAAACATTGCTATAGGGTATACAATGTTACACTCAAACGAAAAAGAACTTTGCTTTCCAGTGCATTCTCATGAGAGAGAATATGATTCAAAAGAGGTCATTCTTTTTTATTCATTTTTCATCTAGAATATCCAAAACTTGTTTATTTGTGGTCCTGAATACAATATTCTGCAATTAGCTGATAAATGTATTCAAATGTTTGTGATAAATGTATTGGAGAACACTAAACTATTTAAGAAGGGTAACATGATACGTTCTAATGTGATGTATTATATAGCATGTAGAATAAATATTTAGGAGTTTCCAAATTTTAACCTAATGACAAATGTCTGCTTATTATTCCCAAAGCAAGATAACCACAAACAGAACTTCAACAAACCCCATTCACATCCTTTACTTCCTATTCTATCCCAATTAAACTTGGTCCTAATAGATGAACATTCTTTTTTAAAATATATTTTTATTGATTTCAGAGAGTAAGGGAGAGGGAGAGAGAGAAATATCTGTGATGAGAGAGCATCATCGACCAACTGCCTCCTGCATGGCCCCTACTGGGGACCAAGCCCACAACCCGGGTATATGCCCTGACCAGGACTCGAACCCATGACCTCTTGGTTTCTGGGTCGATGCTCAACCACTGAGCCAAACTGGTTAGGGCTAGATGAACATTCTTATAGGGTGGCTCATAAAACTATCATAGGACATTTTGATTCTGTCCCCAACCCTGTGAAACTCTTCCTACTAATAGTGGGATCCACTGACTCCTTTAATCTGTTCCCATACAATTTGATATATCTTCCAAACTTTCTAAATATAAGTATAGTCTGGTGCAATGCACATTGATTGTGTCTGGTAAGTAGCCTCCATTCTTTTGAGACAGCACGTTCCCTACTTTTAGACTCAAATCTTTAGTAAAAAGGGCCAATATAAGAGATGAGTTAGAGGACCAATATGTTTACCTGAACCTCAGCCACAACTTCCTGTTCATCAGCCTCAGCTAATGACTTCACATCACTCTTGCTGATCACATTACTGAAATCTGAAACAGACATATGAGTTGTTATTGACTAGAAGGAGATCATCGTTGCTGCAATTAGACATAAAAGGGCCTGACAGTTAAAGCCTAATGAATAAGGGAAGTTTAGTACACATTGTAGTAGATGTCAAAGTTGAACACCTTCAAATTGGAATGAGCAGCACAAAGATGTTTAAATCCATAGATTCATAATAGTAATTTTTTTTAAAAAAGGACCACCATTGTAAGCATTGGAGGATGCTAGGGAACCAAGTCTTATACTGAAAATAGAAGGAAAGGCTAACATGGTAATAAAAAAAGGGAAAGAAGTAAGCTTTTATCCTTTTATACATAAACTGTACCACCAGATAACCAAATAGTAGATGAGGGGAAATTTCTCTTTATAGAAATATTCCAGCTGAAAAATAAAGAAGGAATGATAATGATATGACAGAATTAAAACAATACTTTTATCAGCCCCTAATGAATCAATGGTTGGAGCTAGGCATTGAGCATCAACCACTGCTAATATCACAGTAAGAGATGATCAGTGGAAGTACACCACACTGCCTATGAAGTATTCTTGTCAAAAAGAAATAAAATCTGAGTCTAATTAAACCTCTACATCCAGGTACCAACGTACAGAAACTGGAGGAGAGAGGAGCATTTTAAACTGCAAAGAGCCTCGCCCGCGTGGCTCAGTGGTTGAGCGTCGACCTATGAACCAAGAGGTCATGGTTCCATCCCTGGTCAGGCACATGCCTGGATCTCCAGTGGGGGCGTGCAGGAGGCAGCCAATAAATGGTTCTCTCTCATCATTGATGTTTCTATCTCTCTCTCTCCCTCTCCTTTCCTTTGTGAACTCAATAAAACATATTTTTTAAAAAAATAAATAAACTGTATGGTGATACAATCAGCAAGATCCAAGCTATAGGAAACTTTAACAGAACAACCTGGTTTCTTCAATAAATAAATTACACAGGAGAGATAACCAAGAAAAGAGCAAAGAAACTTAAACAGCTTATCAATAGCAATGTGTGGACCTTACTATGATCCTGATTAAAACAAACCATGGAGGGATGGAGAGGGGGTAAGACATGAGAGAATTTGAACACTGAATGAATATTTAAAAAATAGAAATTATTTTTTATTATTTGGGTATATTAGTAATGTTTTTAAAAACAAGTCTTTGTCTTTTAGAGATGCATAATGAAATATTATGGATAAAGTCATATTATACATTAGATTCCCTTCAAAATTATATTGGTGGGGGAGTAGGTGGTAGTAAGGCTAAAACAAGATTTACCATAGCACAATAATTATTGAAATTAAGTGATGGGTACATTGGAATTTATTATACTAATCTGTCTACTTTTATATATACTTTGAAAGGAGCCTGTTATACAAGATATTTATTCAGTAGACATAAAATTATAGAAAACTAAAATTATAAAAAATAATATGAGCAGAAGGCAAGCTAAGGGCTAAAATAAACTGTGATGAAAGTTTGTAATAAATAAAATTACTATATACAAACTTTCATTTATTTCAATCTAAATAACTAAATAAAATTGTGAAATTGATTGCTTCACCCAGGAAATTTCAATTGGCTTTAGTGCTAACCACTTTAATATATATGTATGTAATTTTTTTCTTCTACTTCATATAGATTTACATTTCAAATCAATCTTTAGAACCAGAAAAGTAAATATTAGATTTAATATTCATTATTAATCTTAATGGCTGCATCAAAGAACTCTCTTTAGAGGAAAAAGGAGCTTTTTACCTCATGACCTATTCCATTTTTAGCTAAGTGATACAGCAAAAGAGTGATTCTGTTAGATGTTCACTTACCTTTAAATTTGGTAGCACAAGGAATGAATCTCTCTGTCTCTATGCCTATCTATCTATCTATCATCTACCTATCACCAAGTACAAAGTATCTACACTTTCCCAAGTATTTAGCTTGTGATAAGACTAAAAAATACTGGAATGACTACACATTTATCAAATGGCTTAAATAAAAAATAGGGACAACACCAAATGCTTGTGAGAACACAAAGAAACTGGATCACCTGTATATAGCTGGTGGAAAAGTAAAATGGTACAGTTACTCTAGAAAACATGTGGCAGTTTCTTAAAACATCAAACATGCAGCTACTACATAACTCAGCAATTGCTCTCCTGGTACATTATTTATCACAGAGAAATGAAGACTTATGTTCGCACAAACACATGTACACAAATATTTTTAACAGCTTTCTCTGTAGAACCAGAAACAAGTCAAATGTCCTTTAAGAAGTGAATAGTTGCCCTGACCGGTTTGGCTCAGTGGATAGAGTGTCGGCCTGCGGACTGAAGAGTCCCAGGTTCGATTCCGGTCAAGGGCATGTACCTTGGTTGCGGGCACATCCCCAGTGGGGAGTGTGCAGGAGGCAGCTGAATCGATGTTTCTCTCTCATTAATGTTTCTAACTCTCTATACCTCTCCCTTTCTCTCTGTAAAAAAATCAATAAAATATATTTAAAAAAAAGAAGTGAATAGTTAAACTGTGGTACATCTATACTACAGAATACTACTCAGTAATAAAAACTATTGATAGATGAAACTTGAATTAACCTCTTACGCTGAGTAAAAAAAGAAAAAAACAATCCCTGAAGTTTATATGTTCTATGATTCCACTTAGCCTTCTTGAAATGACAAAATTACAGAAATGGAGAAAAGACTGTGGTTTCCAGGGGTTAATGAGGGGGTTGAGCGGAAAGGAAGTGTCTAAAAAAGGACAATACAAGGGATCCTTATGGAGATGGAATGCTTTGTATCCTGACTGTATCAATGTCAAAATTCTGGATGTGATACGGTATTATTGCTACCTAAGATACTACATGGGGGGAAAGTGGGCAAAGGATATACAGGATTTCTATATTAGTCTTATAACTATACTAGAGTCCCAGTGCATGAAATGCATGCACCCGGTGGTGGAGGGGGTCCCTCAGGCCGGCCTGTGCCCTCTTGCAATCCGGGAGCCCTCAGGAGGCGCTGCTGCAGAGGTGGGAGAGGCTCCTGTCACTGCCACTGCACTCACCAGCTGTGAGCCTGGCTTCTGGCTGAGCAGCGCTCCCTCTGTGGGAGCACACTGATAACCAGGAGGCAGCTCCTGCATTGAGTGTCTGCCCCCTGGTGGTCAGTGCGCATCATAGTGACCAGTCATTCCACCTTTTGGTCAATTTGCATATTAGCCTTTTATTATATAGGCCGTGAATCTACCGTTCTCTCAAAATAAAATGTTTCATTAAAAAAGAAAACCCACAACAATGAGGTACCATCTCACACCTGTCAGACTGGCTATCATCAACAAATCAACTAATGACAAGTGCTGGAGAGGATGTGGAGAAAAAGGAACACTTGTGCACTGCTGGTGGGAATGCAGACTGGTGCAGCCACTATGGAAGACAGTATGGAGTTTCCTGAAAAAACTACAAATGGAACTCCCATTTGACCCTGTGATCCCACTTCTAGGAATATATCCCAAGAACCCAGAAACACCAATCAGAAAGGATATATGCACCCCTATGTTCATAGCAAGCAGCACAATTCACC
>NW_006285129.1:137283-151538 GCF_000327345.1 Myotis davidii | reverse complement strand
GGCGGCTGATCGATGTTTCTCTCTCATCGATGTTTCTGACTCTCTATCTCTCTCCTTTCCTCTCTGTAAAAAATCAATAAAAAAAAAATAAAAAAAAAAAAAAAAAAAGAAAACCCGCATAACCAATGGACATAAGACACTGGGGGGTAGGGACGGCCAGGGGATTGTTAAGGGCGGGGGGGAAAAAAAGGACACATATGTAATACCCTTTGTAATACTTTTAGCAATAAAAAAGGGGAAAAAAAAGAAAAAGAAAACCTGTGCCCTATGTGGTTTGGCTCAGTGGATAGAGCATCAGCCTGTGGACTGAAGGTCCTGGGTTCAATTCCTGTCAAGGGCACATTCCTGGGTTGCAAGCTGGGTCCCCAGTTGGGGGCGTGCAGGAGGCAGCTGGTCAATGATTCATTCTCATCATTTATGTTTCTATCTCTCTCTCTCCTCTCCCTTTTTCTCTGAAATGAATAAATATATATTTAAAAAAAGGAAACCTGTGATTATTAGTCAAAACCAACCAACCAACCAACCAAAACAAAAGTAGGAACACTGAAACTAATAAAATTACCTATTTTTACCTCTTGGGGTTGTTTTAAGGGCCAAATGAAATGATATATAAGAAAGTTCTTTATAAAATACAAACTCTTATGACAAATGTTCATTTTTGGTACCATTGTTAAATTGTAGTATATGCTGAAGAAGGTATGTATATCACAGACTATAGTCTACTAAACCCTAAAACTCCAAAGTTTTCAACTTCTCAAATGCCCTACATACTGAGTGTTAAGTTTTGTCCTTGGTTTTAGAAATGGCACAAATAAACTATAATAAACTATAAAGATCAATAACGACATCTAGAGGAGAATCGATGTAACTGCCAAAGCAGAATGTATTACATTAAAAAAAAATCAAATCTGTATTAATGGTATAGTAACCACAAAACTAGTTTGTTTCCAGGCCTCTACTTCTCTATCCCTGGCCCCAACCACCACCACCAAAGTTAGGCACATAAGAGATATCTACCTGATGACTTGTACTTAAAGTACTAAATAAAGTAGTAACGAGAGGTGAAATGTTTTTATCTGGTATGTAAAGTAAATCTCTCCCTTTCCAACAAACTCAAGTAAACAAATCCTCTCTCCAAGTAAACAAATTAGCTTCTATGCTTCAGTTCATAAAAGTGTAAAACAGGAATAAGAATACACTTTGTGAAAATTGGCTACTAGTACTTATGACTTCTTGCCTTACAAAGAATTTTAAAAGGCAAAGTTAAACAAATTTTTTTTTACCCAAGCAATTAATGGTGAATGGAAATCACATTTAGCTTTCTGAAATAGAATGTTATAAGACTTTTAAATTTTGAAAGAACATTAAAAAAGACATTTTTAGTGAAAGATTCAATTAACTTATTGATGATACAAAGAGACCAACAGAACATTCTAGCTAGGATGTAGTTATATGATTGAATAGGTGAAATAACATACTTACAAATAAAATATATACTGTATTTGGGTCTTCGGAGCTCCTGAATCAGATTCTCCACATTCTCCTAGAAAATAACAAACAAACAAATAAAATATGAAAATTGCTTCAGTGAAAAGCTAATAAACATAATCTATTGATTTATTTAAGTATTTACTGAGAGTCTAGTGCAGGGGTCCTCAAACTACGGCCCGCGGGCCACATGCAAATACAAATATTATATTTGTTCCCGTTTTGTTTTTTTTACTTCAAAATAAGATAGGTGCAGTGTGCATAGGAATTTGTTCATAGTTGTTTTTTTTAAACTATAGTCCGGCCCTCCAAAGGTCAGAGGGACAGTGAACTGGCCCCCTGTTTAAAAAGTTTGAGGACCCCTGTTATAATCAAAACATGTCTAGTCCTTTTAAAACCAATAGTCAAGATAAAATATAGCTAATTATATTTGGCTTTTAACTTATTGAGACCTAAGAATGCACAGTTTCAATGTTTGGGAAGTATTTGCAAATAGTAGGCTAAGACCCTTTTTATAATTACATTATTTTAAAGTAAAATATGAAATTTAGAAGTAAAACAATTGATTTTTATATGGTCTAAAACATTAGAATTCCCGTTATATAAGATTATAATGCAGGCCTTATCTATTTTTGATATTATAACACAGGGTTAAATTTCAGTTTAAATTTGGTCCCCAAACTATACATGACATAAAATATCATTTTTGAATGTTAAAAAAACCAGTTTCCTTACAGAATTAAAAGTAATGTAAGCAACGCACATTGCTTATTAAGTGGAAAAAATATTTTGAAAATTGTCATTTAGATTAAAAATATCTTAAAAAGTAACCTTATAATGGAATCTTAAGGAAAAATGCTTTTAAGAACATATATTGAGTATGAGAGACTATATACATATATATATTCATATACTCTCACATATATGTGTGTGTGTGTGTGTGTGTGTGTGTGTGTGTGAAAGAGGTTCTCCAATAAAAATGTTAGGAAATGATGCACTAGGTCATCTCTAAGATCCTTCTCACAACCTGAATGTTATGACTAAGATTTACAAATGTGAAACAACTGGGAACTATTATAACACAGTATCCATTAATTCAGGAATGGCTTATTGAGTATACACTATGTGGCAGGCATTGGAGACATAATAGTGTGACAAAACAGACCCATCTCTATTCTCATGAAGCTTACTGTTGGTAGGTGAGATAGATATTAATCAGACAGAAAATATAATACTTCAACCATGAAAAATAATAGGGAGAGGAAGATGGTGCTGTAATGCTTATAAGGGGGGTTGACCTGGTCAGCAAGGCCAGGGAAGTTTTGCTTGCAGTGAAGTTCCCAACAGAGAAAGAGCCTGTGCAAAGGTCCTGTGGCATGATGGAATATAGTGTACTGAAACATTAGTGTGACTAAGAGCAGAAGGGGGAATGGTTTGAAATGAGACTGTAGAAATGATAGGAACTAGACCACACAGGACCTTGCAGACCACAATTAAGGAGTTTTGTCTTTATTGTAAAAGTAATGAGAAGTCATTCAAGGTTTCCAAGTGGAGAGAACATGATCAGATTTGTATTTTGGAAAATACATAATGTACAAGCATGGTAAAAGAGTATATTGAAGAACAGGAATATAAAGTAAGAGAGTATACAAAATAAGATTGAAACAGTTAAGGGTTTTTAAAGGAGGACTTAAGCAAGATTTAGATGCTGGACAAAGACTGATGGAAAGCTAAAGAATCTCTAATAAGGGCAAGAGAAGAGAAATGAGAGTACAGAGGGATGATACAAAGGGCTAGTGGCTACAGTGGAGGAGCAGAGGTGGACACTGGAGTTTGGATACCTAAGGGCAGACCAGACCAGTTAAAGGAGTGCTTTGCGGACTAGGCCACTAAATATAGATTTAATCATGGAAGTAAAATTGAGCCATTACAGGTTTCTGAGCATAGATGTGAAGAAAATGATAAAAACTCAAAACATTGATATAAGTATATAAGATTAAGTGGCAATGCTATTTAGTGAGAGGAGGTTAATCCAGGAATACAGTGATGTGGGTCTCTGTGAGGGTAGTAGCTTTGAAAGTAGCTGAGAACCTAAAAGACATTTTGAAGGAAAACACTGGCTGTAAGGAGTAAACTGAGATATGGGAAGGAGAATCAAAATTTTAACTCTGATAAACCAGGATAATTATGATGCCACCACAAATGATAACACAAATTTATTTTGCCTTCTTAATGCCTTGAGATCATAGCGTTCTGTATTTGCCTGGGCAGATGGCAGTTCAGTATGTAGTACCTTCGTAGGTCGAAGAAAACAAATTGCTTTCAGGTGTTTCATGACCTCCCGATTCGCAGAATCAATGCGTTCAAAAAGGTACACTTCCTTCTGAAGAATCTCTGATTGTGTGTATACCATACTCACTATACCAGTCTGTAAGGAAAAAATAATTACTAATATTATGATGGTCCAGAATAATAAAAACAAGCAACAATACCCTAAGGCTTAAACTTTTTTTTTTTCATTACAATTTAACTGGATACCTTAAGTACTAACATATGTAATAATATTTACTGAGCATCCAAATATGTATGTAATGTACCAGAATGCTCTCTGTAAACGTGGACAATCCATACATGCCCCCCTCCATTTTTCTATTACCTTAAAAGAGGTGTTTAAAAAAAAATCTGCGATTCACAAATAATAAATAACCTGTCATCTCAGCTTGAGCTCCAACATTTTTACTTTAAAAACACAGTGTTGCCCTAGCTGGTTTGGCTCAGTGGATAGAGCATCCGCCTGCGGACAAAGGGTCCCGGGTTCGATTCCAGTCAAGGGCACATGCCTGGGTTGCGGGCTTGGCCTCCAGTAGGGGGTGTGCAGGAGGCAGTCTATCAATGATTCTCTCTCACCATTGATGTTTCTATCTCTCTCTCCCTCTCCCTTCTTCTCTGAAATCATTAAAAATATATTTAAAAATAAAATAAAAATAAAAACACAGTGTTGAGTAGAAATAACAGGATCACCCCAAAGAGGAAAAAAAAAATCTCTGGCAGTGGTTAAAGCCATTTAGTCTGAAAACCGACTGGGCAAGCTGAATACAACCTTTCAATTCCGTACAGAACCGACCCTCCTTTAAAAATCTGTAATTGAATACCAAATCCCCCAGTGGAATGTGACCGGCTATCGTCAGGGAGGGAGGTTCCCGCACGAACCCTGAGCAGCAGCACACTCACCGTCTCTTTATCCATGAGCAGCACTTTCATGCCCGGCCCGCTGTCCTCTATCATTTTGGAAATGTACTGCTTCACAGCCAGAACCACGTTCATGGTGGCGAACTGACAGGTGAGCCCCACAGCCCTTCCCGCCCCCTTTTCTTCTGGCTACATGAACCCCCGGCTTCTCAGCCAGGCCTCCGCCGCTTCCTCCCCGCCCAGCCTCGGCTTCCGGAAGTCCGGGCAGCCGCGCTGCTGGGACTTGTAGTTCCGCCGCGCGGTCGGGAGCACCGGGCCTGCGCGCCCGGAGGAAAAGCCTGGGGGAGACGCTGGGGCCGCCCGGCCCTGACGGGGCTGTTGACCCCCCTGCAGCCTGCGGGTGTGGGAGACTTGCACTCGCAGACCGCGGGCGTCCGGGCCGCGGTCTGAGCCCTCCTGCTGCCTTGAGGGGGGAGGGTGGCGCCTCGCGGGGTGAGGGCACTTGGCATAAGGCCACCTCCGAGGCAAGAACGGCGCGTGGCGGTGGTTACTCTTCGCCATCCGTGAACGCTGCCTTGGATGGCAGTGAAGGGCGAGGGGAAGGGAGATGGCGTTGTGCTCCCGGCTGCTCGGGACTCGGAGGCACGGCGCTTGCTAAATGGTGGCGGATCTCAGCGTCACGGGGTCCTTGGGGCGAGGACAGTGCCCCAGCCAAATGAGGCCCGGATTGGGGTTCCGAGGACAGAGAGCATCTGAAGTGGAACGAATGCTCGTTGAATGAATGAATGAACAAAGGGGACGCCCTTTCGGGGTAGTTTGGGGGAGGCCTCATTCCCCCAGGAGGGTCTGCACTGGCGTGAATGGGTGGGGGGAGATGGTGGTGGCACACGTATCCGCCGGGGCCAGGACGAAGTAGCGTTGGGATTTTAAGGGAAAACTCACACATTTTGATTTAAGAAACGACAAAGACCTGACAGCAAAATAAATCTCAAAGCCATCAACTTCACAAAACCCGCATTTGTGTTTATATCCCGCAGGTATTCTCTCCGCACGTTTGTCCCTATGGAGGGTAAATGTTAGTTTCCCGCACCTAAACGGGGGAATTGTGAAATCGGGAGAGGTAGCAAGAAACAACTGCGAGAATTCAGCGACTATAAATGCTTGTAAATATCTCCACCAAAACAATGACCAGTGTTCGTCGGGGTCAGTGTAATCAATAGGTTGGTTCAAAATGACCAAATCAGTCATCCTTTCATTGAATTGTAAGAAGTATGCAATTAAAACTAGGTCCAGAGCACATTAACAGTAATCTGGCTGTTAAGATTGCTTTATAAAACGTGCCCTGCTGGTGTGGCTCAGGGGTTGAGTGACGACCTATGACCCAGGAGGTCCGGGTTTGATTGCTGGTCTGGGCACAGGATGGGGGCTTGATCCCAGTGTGGGCCCTGCAGGAGGCAGCCAGTCAATGGTTCTCAATCATGTTTCTCTCTCTCTCCTCCCTTCCTCTCTGAAATCAATAAAAATATATATCCCTATATGTTTTTAAAAGATTGCTTTATAAAACGTTATATACAATTTTCAAATCCTTTAAGGCAAATTAGAAGCCACTTGAAATAATAGATTTTTGTCACTCTGAGATTGTGAAGAAGGTGTTTATTTTCTCCCCCGGTAAGTTTTATTACTAAGTAAAACTTCCCATTGGGCTTTTTTTTTTTTTTGAGATTTGTTTTGAAAGAGAAGTTATAGTAAAATGAAAATATAAATCTTTAAATGGATACAAACGAGAAAAATCTAAATCTACACAGAAGATACCCAATAAATATTTAATGTTGGTGAAACTCATTACTGGGTAAACTGCTACCATGGCATGTTATTCGTTTAAAATGTTCATATATTATAGAAAACAGAAAACCCCAATGCTAATGAAAAATGAAACACCTGTGAATTCTTTAAGTTACTGATATTTGAATTCACCTCCACTCACCTGTCACTGGGTTTTTGTTTTTTCTTACCTGTAATTTGGACTTCAGTTTTCTTACCTGTAATTTGGACTTCAATAAGATTGTTTTCCTTTGACAAATATCTGTTAACTTTTGTAACTTTCCTTCAAGGTATTACCTCCATATTACAGGAGTTCCAAGAAGTTGAATAATTTTCATGAGGTGACAGAAAATAGCAAATAGAGAAAAGCACATCTTTTTCAGTGGGCATTTTACCATATGTTTCTTTGTATAGATTGTTTTCCTGTTTTTTAGAAAGTACATTGTTACGTCTTTGAGGAGAAAGAATGTGGTGTTTTTTGTTTTTTTCCTCCCATCCTTTTCACTACTGCAGTGCCCCGCACACAGAAGATACCCAATAAATATTTAATCTTGGTGAAACTCATTACTGGGCAAACTGCCACAATGGCATGTTAAATAAAGCATAGAGTTTTACATGCACAGAACAAACAAAGAGATCACTATACTTACCTAGGTGATTCACACCAATCATTTTATTGAATAATATGGAATAAGTTCTGGAGAAATATCATGGGTTTTCTTTCCAAATGCCTAGGTAAATTATAGGAATGTAGACTTGACCGTTACTAGTGCTCTTGTAACAAATAGCATGACATTTGTTTTTTCTGATTATCTGCTGGTAGTGATTAAAGAGAGGATCAATTTTGTAGAATTGTTGAGTAAGAATTTATTGAAAAAGCATCCGATTTAGAAAGTATTTCATTTACACTTGATTTTTTTCAGTACTCAGATAGAGGGCGTCCTTGGACCACCAAGAAGGCTCTTTGTAACTGGTTGCTGGCTCACTGAGTAATGGTTACATGAATAAGGGGAAATACCTTGTTTTGGCCAAAATAGATTATAACATGTTTGTTTAATATCGAGTTTAACCTTTTCTTAGCTTTAAGTCTTATTGAATTGTTGCATAAAGAGACTGCATTATCATTTTTTTTTCATTTCTGAACACCAGAATCTATGCTTATACCCAGAACACTATACTTCAAATGGCAGTTTTCTGTTTATGACAAAATATAACTGGGTGTCCCCCCAAAAAAAGTATGTACACTTTAACAGATGATAGCTCAATTTTGAAAATGAAATGTATTTTAATAAACACTGCCTTTACTCAAAGTATGTGTATGCATTTTTTGGTACACCCTATATAATTAATAGTGAAATTGTTTTTTCTCTTTAAATTTCAGTTACTAATGAAAGGATAAAATAACATCCAGACTCACCACAGCTAAGTTAGGAATAATATTGGGAAATTAGGTTTTTTTCCTTCCTGGTGATGTAATAATTTAAACGCAGATGCTATAGAATGATTCAATTCCCTCTCAGAGGAACACCGTTTAGAGAGGAGCTTGATTTAGTGAAAGAATACGGAAGTGAGAGCCAGGTAATCTGATTTATAGTATATTTTACTACTAATATCTGGATGAACTTCAGAAATGATTTATGCTCACTAGTACTCTGTCTTTCAAATGAAGGAAATGGACCAGAAAACCCCAGTTCATAAATCTATGAGTGTGAATTTTTTTTGTATAGCGAAGTCATTCTCTTTGTTTTATATCTGCATACTGTACATGTCTTGTTCAATTTCTGAGAGCAGCATCCTCCTATATAATAAAAGCGTAGTATGCAAATTGTCCCCTCCACTGGGAGTTCGACCAGGGGGCGGCCAATGGTTGGGGTCAGGGTGGGGATGGGAAGGGAGGGAGTACCTGGCCTGGCAGCCAGCAGCCACTTAGGGACCCTGCCAGTGGGGTCTCTGGTATTAATATAAATCTAACAACGTCATGATCTGCTTTAGCGCTGTCTAGAGCCCCCAAAATGGTGTAAGGTCAGGAATCATTTGTCTTTGACAATTCTTAAGAAAGGCTCTCGTTTTTTCGCTATCCATGAATAGGTTCTTGGGGATAGCTTGTTTATTCCTTCTTTAATTTTGGTTCAAGCGTTTCCTTAAGTGGGGGAAGAAGAAGGCTCTATCTCCCTTCTTTAATTCCTGGTGGAGGGGTGTGGGTTTTATCAACTTTTTGAGGGAAGACTGTACATAAATGTAGGGGCTGAATACCTCAATGTTTCCATGTTTCTTTGCTTTCTCCTGTAGAGTATTTAGGAACTAATCCTTTCTGCAAGTGAAGTGATGGCATCAAGGCTTAAGATAAGAAAGAGGTAAAAGTAAAGAGAGAGAGAGAGAGAGTTTAAATTATACTTGTTTTATAAACGTGCCCTGATGGGGGCCAGGATCGAACCTGCAACCCAGGTACATGCCCTTGACCAGGAATCAAACCCAAGACCCTTTGATGTGCCAGCTGACACTAACCACTTAACAACCCGGTCAGGCTATGTGAATATTTAATGCCGCTATTTTTAAGAGAGTTAAAACATCAAAATTGAATGACACTTAACTTTCACAAAGTCATTTCTCTATGTGGTTCTTAGAGGAAAGTGTCTAGGTCACCTATCTAGACAGCTAGTTCCTGACACTGGTTGCTAGAGGGTATTCTTTCTTTCAACAAGCATTTATTGAACACCTACTATGTGCTAGCCATGGAAATACAACATTAAAACAAAACAGGCAAAATCCCTAATCTCATGGAGTTTACAATCTAGTGAGGCCATTCAGACAAACAAAATAAATGTTATGGTGGTGATAGATCCTATAGAGAAAACACAGGTTTAAAGAAGGGACAGGCAGGAGTGTTGGAATGTGTAAGGTTATAAATTGGGTGGTCAGTGAATCATTCACTGAGAGCAAAAAGCTGAAGGAGTTGTAAGGAATAAGCCACGTGGTATCTAAATAAAGAACCTCCCAGGTAAAAGGAAGAGCAATTGAGGTGGGAGGCGCTGAGGTGGGAGGCGCCTGTTCCTATGGCTGGACCTGAGGCAGTGAGGGGAAAAGGGATAATGGGGAACGTGTGTGTTCGTATCTGAAAGCATTAGTATCCGAGGTATCTAAACCCTTTATAAAACAAGTATAATTTAAAATGGATAAATGTATGGAATCCTATGATTAGTTTAGTAAGCTCAGTATGGGGAATATCTGATTTAGGAACAATTCTTAGGTAAAGGACTATACGCTTAGCTATGAGTCAGTAACAGGATCTGGCTTATGAAAGAGAATTGATGCAAACTTCAGATGTAGTAAGAGAAGAACAGTGTTCTATATACTCTAGTGAATACCCAGAGTATTGAGTTTTTCATAATTAGCAAAAATTCATGTACTTTTAAAAGCAAAAATAAAAGGGGGAGGGGAGGGATATATGAGAAGGCCTGAAATCTGTGAAAAAGTGTCAGTTTGGCTAAAATAGTTATATATTAGCCGACTTTCCAGTTTCTGTTGCCCATTCTATTTGTTCCTGGAGGTATATGCCTTTATTGTCATTTTAGTGTGTTTACACAAGGCTATAAACAGTCTTTTTCTTCAAATTAAGGAATGAGCAATAAGATAAACAGCTTTTATTTATTTATTTTAAAAAGAAGGGGTGTTATTTTGTGCTACTTCTTGAACATTTTGAGATCTACCAAGAAAGCTAGCCTGCTTTCTTAGGAAATTGATCTTTCGTATCACTTTCATTAGTTAAACTGCTGAGTTGTCTGGACTATATCTGATCTATTTTTTGCTAGCTCTTGTTTTTTTATATATGATTTAAAATAGTCTTAAAAAAGAACTACAGTTTGTAGGAGGAATATGAGCAGTAGAAGAGCAGATTACCATTATTTTTAAAGGCCTGGACCACAGAGTGTTTATGTGGTTTCAGTTTAAATCTTATCTGATTAATAATTCATTTCTATAATGAATAAAAGATGTAAATGAGCTCAAATTATTCACTTTTGTTGGTGCTGTTGTTAATTTGCTGTGAGAAAAAATACTTGTTTTGTTAAGTACGATAAGTTAATGATTTTAATTAATATGAAAATCACCTTAAAGCACATCTTAACTTCATAATTTTTATTTCTGGATTTACTTCCTTGTGGGTCATTTCATTAAAATAATTTTTCTTATATTCACCATAGCTTTATTAATAATCATAAAATTTTCAGCAATGGGAAAATGATTGATTACATAATAATGGCTTCACTCCTTGGAATGTCAAGCCATCATAATAATTACAATGATGAAAGACATAGTAACATGGTAAAGTCTCACAAGAGAACAATATATGAGCAAGTATCAGGCAAAGATATTTCATCCGGAAGGCAGTGTGATATCATGAAAAGACACTGACTTTGAACCCAAAGCAGCCAGGATCTCAACCTCAGCTTTATCCTCTCACCAGTTGTGTGGCTTGACTCCCTGGACCTCAGTGTTCCCATCTGTCCAATGGGGACATTGTTAGCTACTCCGCAAGTTTGTTGGGAAGATAATAATTAAACCAACCCTATCCAGCACATATTGGTAACATTAAAAAAACTTAAACCTGCCGAAACCGGTTTGGCTCAGTGGATAGAGCGTCGGCCTGCGGACTGAAAGGTCCCAGGTTCGATTCCGGTCAAGGGCATGTACCTGGGTTGCGGGCACATCCCCAGTGGGGGGATGTGCAGGAGGCAGCTGATCGATGTCTCTCTCTCATCGATGTTTCTGACTCTCTATCTCTCTCCCTTCCTCTCTGTAAAAAATCAGTAAAATATATATATAAAAAAAACTTAAACCTAAGGGTGATGGTAGAAACATACACATATGGTAACCCCTGTGCTAAGGGTATGGTTGGCATGTTGTTTTTCTCTTTTCTAGAATCTGAACTTGCTCTCTGAGAGGCTCTGTTAGGGTGTATTTATTTATTTATTTATTTATTTCCAGTGATTGATTTTTAGAAAGAGAGAAGAAGGGGGGAGGGGGGAAGAGAGAAAATAGATTTCTGTTGTTATACTTACGCATTCATTGGGTGATTCTTGTATGCGCTCTGACCAGGGGCTGTTGAGTGGCTTTATAAGCTGGGGACAAGCCGGCTTGTGGAGGGTCAGGGTCCAGCTATTTCCTTCTTCAGTCAGGTTGCTCAGGAACTCTCTCTGCCCCTGTGCCGTGAGGGCCAAGGCGGCAGATTACGGCCAGGAGAGGTTATATAGCATTCACACCTTGATCGGCTGCATTCAATTCGTAGTTTCAACATCTGCAAAGAAGCAGGCAGTTAGAAGATAAAGTCACCTACTGCAG
Organism: Myotis davidii; assembly: GCF_000327345.1. Lineage (NCBI taxonomy): Eukaryota > Metazoa > Chordata > Mammalia > Chiroptera > Vespertilionidae > Myotis > Myotis davidii. The sequence continues at coordinate 139,703 of NW_006285129.1, read as the reverse complement.
TGTTTTGAAGTAGGGAGTGGAGGGGTGGTAACGTTTTTGATGTCACCTTGTCTGGCATTTCTTCTGTCCAATGTCTATCTAATTGCCTACCACAGATAAACTATGAATATTGAGCATCTGTGGTGGCCTGGGCCTGGGCCCTCTGCTGTCTAACCCCGAGAACATGTGTTTTTGATATTACAGGAGATGAAATAAATACACACAAGAACATATGCCACACACCGAAGTGTGGGGGCTGTCCAGTGGGAAAGCAACTGTGCAGCTGTTTGAATTCTGAACGGAACCAGCCACTCTTGGATGTGGAATGCCATTTTCACTGGAAAGACTGTTGGCCGCGGCAAAAAAAACGACACCAGGTGTTAGATCGGTGTGGTCAGGCAGACTGGACCTTGGTTCCGCCGCCTTGGTACTTGAGTTCTGGCTGAGAAAGAATTCAGAGCCAAGACTCAAACTGAACCTTTATTTAGAAAGTCACAGAGGTAGAAGAAGCTAGTGATAGAAGAAATGGGCTCAGGAAACAAGTTACAGAGGCAAAGGAAGGGCCTTTGGAGCTTAACAGAAGGAGAGAAATGTAAAGGTAATGTGCTTGGGGGAAGGAAAGGCACAGACCTGCTCCTGGGAGGGAGAAGGGCTTTTAAGGGCGGTGGACTTAGGGGAGGTCCCAGGAGAGGGTCTCAGTAGCATACTCATCAGCTTGCCAGGTCTGTCCTTTTAGGGTTGTGGCCTCCACTGATTGGTCCGCCCCATGGGAGGGAGTCATTCATCAATCCAGCCGGTCAAGACATCACCTCTCTGGTTTTGCTGCTTTTCTGGGCCTGGAGCTGAAACACAATTGAGGCCTAGATGTATTTGATACAGTTCAGAACCTCATTGTCCTGGGGGTTAATGCTGAAGGGCTATTCTCCGGCCCCCTTGTTCATTTCCCCTCTCAGGGGGTCTAACCCGCATGGCTAGCAGTGGGCCCCGGGCGGAAAGGTCAGGGGAGGTTCTGAACTGCATGACTGGTGAGTGTTAGGGAAGGAAAGGTTACCCTGGGGGCAAGGTCCTTGTTTTCCCAGTTTGCCCTTGAGGCACCGGGGGCTTCTGCCCTGGTGACCTTCTGAACCTGACCCATTGCCCTTGCTCTGCTCATGTCTAACTGCCTACCACAGAACAACCAACAGATAAACTATGAATATTGAGGCATAGGTATATGGCAGATGTTTTCTCAGAAATGGACAAAGCGAGTCTATCACTTCAAGGAAAACAATTGATTACATATGTTGCCAATGATAAAATCTGAGAATTTTTCAAAATTAGAAATTTTGGAAAAATTGTATCTGCCATTGTTTTCTTTTTAAAAAAAAAATATTTTTACTGATTTCAGAGAGGAATGGAGAGAGAGAGAGCGAGAGAGAGAGAGAGAGAAAGAGAGAAACATCTATGATGAGAGAGAATCATTGATCGACTGCCTCCTGCACACCCCACACCACCCACACCAGGGGGATTGAGCCTGCAACCTGGGCATGTGCCCTGACCAGGAATCGAACCGTGACCTTCTGGTTCATATGTCGACATTCAACCATTGAGCCATGCTGGCCAGGCTGCCATTATATTCGTAACAGCTTCCCAGTGCTTCAGGAGCCCATGCTGCCGTGCCCTGCATGGCGAGGTTCAGGATCTGAAGGAGGGGCCGACGCACAAATGAAAATGCTACACCAGAAATATGAATTTAGAAGGCATTGTGGGGCCAGGTGGAACCTCTTTCCTGAAGAGGCACACTGAGTCCTGGCCTTGTCTGCTTTTTATTCCGTTTTAGATACACATCTTGCCCTCAGGCAGGCACATAGCAGACAGACAGTCTCAGAGGTCAGTAAAAGTCAGTAAGGTCCAGTAAATATTGACTTGGAGGCTGCCAGGTCAGGAAATTGCTTCGAGCCACCGCTATCAACACGAACAATCAATGCCTCCCGGCAGCCCTGCTAACACTCAAGGCCTCCCGCGTTCCTGGGTGAGCCCTCATGACAGTGTTGGCATGCGGTGGCTTCCCACACTTAGCTTCTTCCATAGACCCTCCCAACTGACGATGTTTGCTTAAAGTTGCAGTTAGTTTTCATGAGGCGCATAGGCAAATACAAAATAACACTGCAGTATTCAAAATGTGCTATTTTAGATTACTCAAAGCCAACATTTATATTTATATTTTTGACCTAATTCTAATGCCATCACAACCCCAAACGACTTATACTAAAAACTCAAGAACTTTTATTCAAGTATTGGAAAACAGATTTCTAGATCATTCTGACAGTCTTATTATGCTAAAAGCCAGAGGGATGAGCTGTTTCAAATGTTTGCAGAAATGATTTCTTTTTTTAAAGTAGCTCTGTCAGCTGGAGAACAGAAAAAGAACAAATTTGCTGAGTGAGGATGGGTTGGAGTGG
>NW_006285129.1:130376-137226 GCF_000327345.1 Myotis davidii | reverse complement strand
CCTGCTGGAGCTAGGAGAAGCCTACGTGTGTGGGAAATCTATAGGGCTGTCATCTACATCTATCTCAAAGTGCTTGTGTGAGTAATTTTTAAGTTCTAACTGCCAGGATGGTACTGGTTATGACCTTAATGGGTAGCAATAGACACGTGAGATTTTTGTGTTTATTATTATACTGCGACAGACTGCCCCAGTACAATACCTCTTCATTATGTCCCAGACATATTATCAGCAGCACCAAACTATACATATGAAAGCCTTTTGAGAAATTAAATAAAGGAGATATATCATTAATGATAATATGCTTAGAGACGTTTTAGTATTGTGGTTTTGGAGTTAGATTAGTCAAAGCTTAAATTCTGACTTTGCCACTAAGTATCATGCAACTTGAAACAAGTTTCTTTAACCTGTGTGACCCTCCGTTTTGTCCGTTATAATATTCATAGTAATACTTATCACACGGGTTACTGTGAGAATTCATGAAAGTAAAGTGCTTATTACAGTGCCTGAATATAATAAAGTGTGCAGTGGCTGATAGCTGCTGCTGTTATTACTACTACAATAATAATTACACTAATGTGAATTTCAAACCTTAATGATAGAGGTTAGGAGAGACTAAAGATATCCCATAGCTTACTCCTGCTATTTACACTGGCAAGTTCTTTGAGGCATAGAGACAGTTGGTAATATTAGATATCATTTAAGGCCATAGCTAAGATTCTTATCATCCCCCAACTATTTCACTTAGTTATCTGGAAATCAGAAAAAGAATGAGATTGGGAGGTTGGACGAAAAATATTCTGTCCTTAAAAGGCCCTATTTAAAAGATGCATATTACTAATTTTTAGACCTTTTAAAAGTTTAAAAGGTGATAAATACCAGTATCAGTAACTGTTCAGGGAAATGAGTTTGTAGAAATGTAAAATGGGCCCTGGATGGGTGGTTCAGTTAGTTGGAGCATTGTCCCAATGACCAAAAGGTTTTAGGTTCAATTCCCAGTCAGGGCACATACTTAGGTTGTGGATTCCATCCCTGATTGGAGTGTGTGTGGGAGGCAACTGATCTCTCTCTCTTCCTTCCTTTCTCTCTCTCTCAAATCAACAAAAACATATCTTGGGTGAGGATTAAAAAAAAATTAAAATGGTACAATTTTTTTTTTTGGTCAGGCAATTTAGTAATATGTATTAAAGAATTTGGCCAAGCATTTTTATTTTTAGGAAATTTTTCTAAGGAAAAGAGACAGAGATGTATATAAAAAAAGCTTTTTTGTTTATGTTCCTCACAGCATTATTTATAATAGTGAGCTAGAAACAACAGATAAATGCCTAACAACAGAAATTGCTTAAGTAAAGTATGGCCTAGGCACAGAATGAAAGAATATGCAATTACTAATAATCATGTTGGAATAAAAAATGCAAATGCCTACAGGTGCTTAGCAAGTAAACTAAATATGCAAAGCATCTGACTATAAGACACTAGTGAGTGGTGAGGACTGTGGTAAACTGCAGAGTTCATGCTCCGCCTGAAGGCATTAAAATTCAAATGGCAAAGTCTGAATTCTGCCCAGATTTACCAGCTTGAAACACCTGCTGTTAAAATGTGGAAAGATATTCATGGTGCACTTCTAAGCATAAGAAAAGTGTAGGTAAAGGATGATTCCAATATTTTTTTAAGTATGTGTGTTTACAGATGTATCCCTTGCCTGCCTGTCAGTTGGTCGGTCTTATTTTGCCAAAACAATAACAGCAAAAACATACTACCTTACTATGTACCAGGGTAAGTATCTTAAGTTTTAAGTATCTTACTAAATCGAACCTGGGACCTTTCAGTCTGCAGGCCGACGCTCTATCCACTGAGCCAAACCGGTTTCGGCAAGTTTTAAGTATCTTACTATGTTAACTTATTTAATCCTCAGAGCAATAATAGATACTATCACGACCCCTATTTTACAGATGATAAAGCTAAGACACAGAGAGGTTAGGCAACTTGACCAAGGCCACACAACTAGAAAGTATGGAGATGGGATTCAAGCTTAGGCAGTAGCGTCTGGGCTCTTAACTGCCGTGCTATCTTAAAACCAAAAGGTTATGACTTGTCTGAGATTTTTTTGTGTGTGGTGGATTTCCTTTTATTTTTGGTGGCTAATTTTTTTCTCTAATACGAATGTATTTTATAATCAGAAAAAGCACAATGGTTTGTTAGCAGCACACACTTATTGCCTAGGCATGTGCTCCTTTTGGCTTCTCCAATTACTGTTCTCTGTTACTGAAAATTAGTCTGTCTGATTTGCTGGCTGAAACCTAGGCCCTGAGGAAATGAAAAAAAAAAAATAGGACAAGTAAATTTTATGGAGGTGGAAGGGAGAGCATGTCAGTAAGAGGCTCTGTGGGACAGCAGAGGAGCATTGAGCCAAAAACAGCCGACTAGGTTAATGAGGAGTGTAATGCGCGTGGCTGTCACCGGAGAAAAGGTTTGTTTGGGCCCGGTCTCAGCCCTCATCTGGTGCACAGTGCTTTTTCATACCCCTTAAATTTTTCTTTCATTTATTTAACAAATATTCATTAGACTACTCCTTGCTAGGCACAATCAAGCATACGATGAAAAAAACATATCAGGAGCCTATAACTTAGTGAGGGAGATAGGGAATACTAGAATATGATCATTACCAGTAAAAAGATACTATGTACCACTGAGTTGGTGTGGCTCAGTGGATGAGCATCAACCCATGAACCAGGGGGTCACCAGTTCGATTTCCGGCCAGGGCACAAAGCCCAGATTGTGGACTGGATCCCCAGTAGGGGTGTGCAGGAGGCAGCCAATTGATGTTTCTCTCTCATCGATGTTTCTCTCTCTCCCTTCACTTCCTCTCTCTCTCTAAAATCAATAAAAATACATATATTTTAAAAAGATACTAGGTACCTTGAGAGGTTAAAGTGGGAGAGCTTTATTATGTTTTTCCAGTTTTATTGAGATAAAATTGACATATAACATTGTGAAAGTTTAAGGTGTACAAGGTGGTGATTTGACACAAGGTGGTTACATTTGATGCAGTATTTTACATAATAAAATACTTAATAAAAAAGAAATATAGAAAAAATTTCTTAACTTGATAAAGAGTTCTTAAATGTATAGCCCTGGCTGAGTGGCTCAGTTGGTTGGAGTGTTGTCCATATACCAAAGGGTTGTAGGTCCGATCCCTGGTTGGGGCACATATGGGAGGCTACTAATTGATGTCTCTCTCAAATCAATACAAACATTATACTTAATGGTGCAACTTTAAAAGAACTTCCAGACAAGTGAATTCATCACTACTATTTAACGTTTAGTGCAAATCAAACCAATGCATGAATGTGAGAACAATATGAGGTGTATGGGCTGGAAAAAGAAAACCGTCTTTATTTGAAGATGCCATGATGAGCTACATAGAAAAGAAAATAAGTGGGCAAACTATTGAAACCAATCAGAGCTGACAAGTCAAATACAAAAATTATAGGTGTTTTTCTATACCAGGGGCAACCAGTTTGATCTCCCCCTTTATGTCCATCAAGATTCGCTTTACATATTTAGGTACTCCTACCTAGGGTGCATAAATGTTTACAAGGGTTACATCCTCTTGTTGGATTGCTCCCTTTATCTTAATGGAGTGTCCTTTGCCTCTTACTATATAGCCCTTTGTTTTAAAGTCTAGTTTGTCTGATATAAGTATGGCTATCCCAGATTTTTTTTTTTCATTTCTATTTGCATGAAATCTCTTTTTCCATCCTTTCCTTTGGAGTGTGTGTATTTTTCATTCTGAGGTGGGGCTCTTGTAAACAGCATATATATGGGCCTTTTTTTTTTTTTAATTCACCCAGCTTCCCTATGTCTTTTGATGAGAGCATTTAAGCCATTAACATTGAAAGTTATTTTTATAAGTACGTATTTATTGTTATTTTTAGTTTGGTGGTAACAACTCCTTTAGCTTTTTCTTCTCTGGGGAGCTCTTTATTTCTCCTTCAATTTTAAATGATAGCCTCGTTGGGTAAAGTAGTCTTGGTTGTAGGTCCTTGCTTTTCATCACTTTAAATATAAAGATTTAATTTACATTAAAAAATTAGTATTTATTTAAATTTAAAATATAAATATGAGCTATATATCCCCACTTCTTACTTAAGTTTGTTCCCTTTGGATTTCTAAAATTTGTAATCAAAAGTATATATAAATTTAATATATAAAAGTGTATTTATATAAATTCAACATAAAGACATTTATATAAACTTAAAATATAAATATTCTTTTGACTACAAATTACAGAAACCCAAATGGGATGAACTTAAGCAAGAGTGGGGATGTATGGCTCATATTGCCAAACTGCAAAAAGGGCAGTAGTAGAGTTGGTCTTATAGATGACGGCTCCAAGAGCTCAGATATCATTCAGAATCTCCTCATTTTTCTCTCTTCTCATGTCTGCTTCTCTGTGTGTGTTGGTTTTCACCTTTTAAGTTGCTGCACTGTATTTCAACGATAGCCAGAAATAGCCCTGAGCTTATCTTTATGACCTCACAACCTGGGAAAAATCCAGTCAGAAAGTCCCAGCAAGGGCCTCGGGTAGGTGAAATCTGGATTACGTGTTATCTTTGCACTAATCACTGAGGTCAAGGTGGATGGGGATGTTATGTTTGAGACAACTTGTGTCAGGAGTTCATCTCTATGATCAGGGAAGTTGGATACTGTTATGGCAAGTCCCTTTAAAATCACATGGTTGCAGAAGGAGAGAAATATTGCCCCAAAGAAGATAAGTATGGTTAAGAATAATACATACATTGTATAGTTTATGACATATTTTGCTAGTTTTCTTCTAATATTCCTTCTGACCTTCCTTCTTAGTAAAATAATCTCTAATTTTAACCCGGTAGGCGGTCAACCAGAATAAATAATACATATATGACTTTCTTTGCAGCTGGGTATGGTCATGTGACCAGGTTTTGGACAAGATGTAAGCAAAGATATTGTGTGCAAGTTCAAAGAAATGTTTTGAAAAGAGGGGACATGTACGTCTTCATTCCTTCTTCCCTTTGAAGAACACTGGAAGGTTCTCACTCAAGGCCTCACTCTTGCTCCACAGCTCTCTAGAGTCCCTTGCAGCCCCATGACCAGATTCTCCCAGCTCTGCTTCCCCTCTACTGTTTTGTCCCAAGTATGAGCATAGCCCTGACCACTTCTCCTTCTCCAAGGATGTAATTCTTATGGAGGCCTCCATGTTCTTAGAAGACTCCATTTCCTGGCCACAGTCATTGGCCTAGGGCTGGACACTTGACCCCAATACAATAGTTCTCCATCCCCCACACTAGGCATAATTTATTGGTCTGATAATAGGCACCTGACCAGATATGGTCCAATCAGAGCCCTGCTTCCAGATTTTTTAACTTGGACAGAGAATGCTGCTCTCAGGTCCTCTCTGGCGCTGAGTATTATGAGATGTGAGGCTCTGGAGCTGTTCTTTTCTCTTGTGTGAAAGAAGCCAGTCTGTACTGGGAGAGAGTAAGGGTCAAATGTAGAAAGAAGTCATGATGAAGGCTGCTGAGAATCCTGGAAACATTTGAGTCCTGGGTTTCAGTCAATCCTTCCTGAAGTCCATCATATGTTCTACCTTTCATAACTCAGCTCAGATCAGGTTGTGGTGTTTTATAAAACTGCACTGAGGATTTGGGGTTAAAAGAAGTTTGGTTGAGAGGATTAAATGACAAAACCATCACCAATCCTGTAGCTTTAGCACCTGGCAAATAGTGTACTCTAAATTTGTAGCTGCAATTATTGCTATTTATTGAGATATTTGTTCTCAAATATCTATATTTATGTCTTTACAATTCTTGCTATAGAGTGTCATTCAAGCTAAACTCCCAAAAGCTCAAGAATAATTTTTCTATCTTTTGTGAAGAACATGGAAACAGCATATGATCACTATCTTTAACCCTCTTTAGAAAGCCATCTGTTCCTAGGCTGTCTCCTTGTACTCAAATCCCTTATCCTCTTTATTGTTCTCTTCCTATTTAAGCTAATGTCCCCACATAAGCCTGTGAGATCCTTTATTCCCCAGAGTGCAGGAGCAATAATCAGGGACAAGTTCCTTCCAGAAAAACTGTTACCTCAGCCATTATTATTTGCCCTGGCCTCATCCTTCACAACAAAAATGAAAATGGCTCTATTTGCCCTAGCCGGTTTGGCTTGGTGGATAGAGCGTCAGCCTGCGGACTGATGGGTCCCAGGTTTGATTCCGGTCTAGGGCACATGCTGGGGTTGCGGGCTCGATTCCCAGTTGGGGGGGAGGGGGTGCAGGAGGCAGCCGATCAATGATTCTCTCTCATCATTGATGTTTCTATCTCTCTCCCCCCTTCCTTCCTCTCTGAAATCAATAAAAATATTTTTTAAAAAAGAAAAGAAAGTGGCTCTATTAAGAGAATTATAGTTCATAATCTAAAATAGACCATAGGGGCTTAGAAAAGCTAAGCAGGGACCAGATTTAACTTGTGGAATGGAATATTATTCCACTGCCTTGTGCAGCTAAATGTTTGAGAAGTACTTTTTTAAATATGCTAAGTAATAGTGCTCCATTGAGGAATATTTGCCTTTCACATTCCTGAGCACTACTAACTAGTGTGTCAAAACTATAAAGGAACCCTAGCCAGTTTGGCTCAGTGGATAGAGTGTCCGCCTGCGGACTGAAGGATCCGGGGTTCAATTCCAGTCAAGGCCACATGCCTGGGTTGCAGGCTCCATCCCCAGATGGGGGCATGCAGGAGGCAGCCAATGAATTATTCTCTCTCATCATTGATGTTTCTCTCTCTCTCTCTCTCTCTCTCTCTCTCTCTCTCTC
>NW_006285129.1:126234-129791 GCF_000327345.1 Myotis davidii | reverse complement strand
CAGCCCAGCCAATCAATTATTCTCTCTCATCATTGATGTTTCTCTCTCTCTCTCTCTCTCTCTCTCTCTCTCTCTTCCTCTGTGAAATCAATAATAATAATTTTAAAAATGTATAAAAAAACAACTACTCTTTAAAAAAAAAAAACTAGAAAGGAAATAGAATTGCTCTTGGCCAAAGTAGTTTAATTCTGTCATTAACCACTAACACTTGTAGGAAGAAGCAGGAAGTATTACTGTACCTTTTTGTATTTAAAGTCACTACTTCCTGATTCTACTTTCAGAATATTTACCAGGTAAGAGGATTTTCCTTGTCTTTTCTATTGCCTGGTTATCCACTGCCATTTAACTGTGATAAACGTTTCGCCACAACTATGGCAAACAATAAAATCTTACTGGATGCCAATGTCCTTAGCTGCTAATGCTACTGATGATAACGTACTGGTCTTTCAGTAGAAGTACCTCCTACCTTTTAGTAATAGGGCACATTGCCATGTATTTTTTTTTCTCTTGGGATCTTAAAAATATATACTGTTGGACATATCAGGTGAATTCAGGGAGACATTAGCGAGTTGAATAAGCAGGGTAAAAGGAGTGTGACTTCTGACTGACTTGCCCAGAGAATAGACTCCCATCTGTTGGTGGTGGTTTGCAGAACCCGTTTTAGCGATATGGTGATAAGATGTCATTATGTGGCCTGTGGTATCTCTTTACCCCCACAAGCCTGCTGTCTGCATTTCCAATGAGCTCCCAGCTGATGTCCTGTTGCTGGTCTGAGAACCACATGAAGTACGTGCTCTGCTCAGGTGAGCACGTGTGGATGTGGCTCTTGAGGAGCCCAGTTACAAGGGGCTGGAGCTGCTCCCTCAGCCAGATCAGCCGCTTCAGAAGAAGGCATGTGACTTTACAGTATTTGTCTCAGGTGAAAACTGTGGAACTAACCCTGACTCATCATTGCCCTGACTCATCATTACTCTCATTCTGAGTTCCAGATTCTGGGGCGGGAAAGCAGGATAATGAGGGGGGGAGGGAAGCGGGGAGGAAGAAGGGGGCTAGATTTTTCTACATTTTGGAATAAAAAAACTGTTTTTCCTAAATGACTGGGTTAGATGGTTGTATTTGGTAGCAAGAGAAAGTCTAGAGTAACCATTCTATCTGCAATGCTAGTGAATTTTAAATGTCCACATTCACACCTTTTTCTCCCTTCTGCCTCAGGAAAGATGCTGAGTTTGCTGACAATATGCATATTGTAATAAATCTTATATATTCTTCATGAATATTGTTTCCTAATTAGTAAATCGACTTCATCATCTGAAAGGTATTCACTGAGTCTGGGTTCACTGGGCTGGCTGTCATGTCTCTCTCACTAAACCTACCTTGGGCCTAGCCCATGTTTGCTCATCCCATACATGGAGCTCTGACCGTCTGCTTCCTTCTGTAGCCCTGGACCCTTTCACCTCATACCTGCCTTACTCACTGTACTCAAGTTTACTGGGTTCCTGATTTCTGACTTCATCTCCTATTTTTGGCTCTGAATTTGCCCGTGGACTTGATGACAAGATTTTGCTTCTCTAGAATAATACTTAACCCCTGCCACACCTCCCCAAATATAGTTTTACGCTCACCCTCTGGCTTCATTCCCTCCCAGCTGCTGTGAGTAAATACCTTGCTCAAGTCCTTCCAGCCTGGAGAACCCTGCCAAAGACTAGCCTCCCTTCCTCTTCACCCCCATTGGGGGAAAAATCAGACATCAAAAGCCTTAACAATATACTATTCGATATAGCAAAATGGAACATGTTTCCTACTAAAAGTATATGACCCAAAAGGAGGAAAAATCTGAGTCACTTAACAAAAATTGTTAGGTTTTTTTTCCTTTTGAGGGAAAGGAATATGAGTCAGTTTGTTTGCTATTGAATAAAAATACATTTTAAATTATGTACTGAAAAATTATATTTCTTTTATTTTATTAGAAGAATGGCTGCCCTAACCGGTTTGGCTCAGTGGCTAGAGCATCGGACTGCGGACTGAAGGGTCCCAGGTTCAATTCCAGTCAAGGGCATGTACCTTGGTTGCAGGCACATCCCCAATAGGGAGTATGCAGGAGGCAGCTGATCGATGTTTCTAACTTTCTATCCCTCTCCCTTCCTCTCTGTAAACAAAAAATCAATAAAATATATTTTTAAAAAAAAGAAGAAGAAGAATGGCTGATGAAAATGGAAGGAGGGAGACTGAAGCTAAACAGAGAAGAGGTGGGAGGGGCAGCCCCAGCAGGGGCCAGAACTGGGCCAGATAAGGCAGACCAGAGGCCAGAATCCACACCCTTGTTTGAAAACTAAGAAATCAACAAGTACAATAATTATTTTGTTATGAAAATGAGCTTTTTAAACACAGATACTTATTTGATAGGGGTCTACTTGGCTTTAGAGAAAAATTTCCAGATAAATCACTAGCTATAAATAAAAATCTAGGTTTGTAGTCAAGATTTTTAATCACTAGCAGAGAAGGATACTGTCCCTTAAATACACAGTTCTCAAGTCCCAAGCACTTTTTATTTTAAATAGACCCACCCCTAGCATTTGTGGGGCTTAGGGCCAAAGTACAAATAAAGACCCATACACCATATGTCTAAATAGTTAAGTTATTCATAAAGCTAACAAGTTGTTAGATAAAATATATTTTATCCTTCTACCTTGACAAGTATACTTTTATAACAACTTGAAAGGCCAGGTTCAAGTTTAGAATTATTGGATTATGTTGTGACCTGGAATGAGGTGAGCTGGCCCATCAGTGGTGGTGTTCACTCTCAGGAATCTGGACCCTGTGAGGAGGCCCACACAAGCCCTAGAAGGGGGCTCAGGACATTCGGGCTGGGAATTCCAGATTCCCAGAAACTCAGAGGATGCTCTCTAGAAGTACGTGTATAGGTGTGGGGGAGAGGTGGAGGGGGGTGGTCCCAGGCTCCAGATACGTATGCCTCCTGATTCCACAGCCTCCTCATCCTCTGGGGAGAGATATAGCCAAAGGAGAGTCAGAATGGTACCATATATATATATATATCATGTTTTTATTGATTTTAAAGCACGAGGAAGGGAGATAGAAACATCGATGAGACAGAAGCATTAACCCACTGCCTCCTGCATGCCCCCTACTGGGTAACCAGGGCATGTGCCCTGACCAGAAAATGAACCAGTGACCTCTTGGTTCGTGGGTGGACACTCAACCACTGAGCCACACTGTCTGGGCTGATTTTTCAAATTCAGGGTTCAGCACATAGAGGTCCCTTGCTGGGCCTGAGAGTGGTATGATTGGGCAGCTGGGAATCACCCTTTATAATTCCTACTCTACTACTAATCCTCTGTCCTCTTCTGCCTCTTCTTGCCGACTGTCTTCCCTCGGAACACACAGAAGCTACCTATTGTTCTGCTCAGAGACTAGCTTTACTAACTAGGACACACGTATGGTGTCTTCCATTATTTCTCTCTTTGATTCCAATTTCCTCTCCTAATTATCTGGGACCTTTCTTATTAGCAGAGTTTACCTCTGGGAGGCCCCAGGGAAGG
>NW_006285129.1:124335-126215 GCF_000327345.1 Myotis davidii | reverse complement strand
GTGGGTGGCAATAAGTCTGGGGAAGAAACTTGGTATTTTCTTTTCTCTGAGGAGAAGGCCTTCAGAATACCACTGTTCTCCGGGTTGTGGCAGATTCCAACCCCGTAGTTCGAGGGAAGGGCACTGGCCCCAGCAGCATTCAGACGGATGGAGGGAACACAGCTTCCTGGCCACCGCTGGAGGAGCAAAAAACGCATGATGGGCCAGGCCTCTGAGCAGACCATTTTAAAGGAAAGGAAAATGAAAAATGAAGGTCAACTTGATCATCACATAAGTATTTATGTATTTAGTACTGAGTGCCACATGGGGCCCCCTGTAGGACTCACAGGGAAAGGAAGCAAAAAGGGATGGAATACACACCTCTTATCAAATTGTAACACATATTTCTGTGCAGGTACCAGTGAGATTCAAACAAAACATCTTTAAGCCCATTCTCCTGTACAGTTAGAGCCCCCCAGAAATTCTGGAGGTGGGGGTGTGCCCGATGCTTTCTTTGTTACTGATTGGTTCAAGGGTTGGATCATGTCACCACCTCTAGTGCGCTGTTGTTGTTTTGCACAACATTGCCCCAAGACGTGAAACAACTCATTTCATTGCCCTCAGAAAATATTCCTCACACAGGATATCTGTGTATGTGTTAGGCTTTGCTGCAGATATGGAGGCGATGGCGAAGTTTTATATTGCCATGTTGCTTGGTTCTCTCTCTTCCTTTAAAGGTTCTGTATTTTCCTGACCCCCCTTCCATAGGGCTCCCCTTTTATTGTTTGATTTTTTCTTATTTTATTATAGCCAAGGACTCATGCATGTGTCCTGCTAAAATATGGATCATCTGTTCCAGTTCCCATTCTGAGCCTCAGAAGAACCAACAGAGACTTCTGTTGGCTACCACTCCCTTTTTGCAATTCTGTGAGGGGGAGGAGGCAGTGTGAAGAATTTTTTCTTTGCTACAGGAATTACATTATCTCCTTTAAAAGCAGCTATTGTCAGTTTGGGTTTTAAATGACCATATTTTCTTTTCAGTTTACACAATGATCTCAAAGCAATCTGTGAGATCTCTGAATTCTTTTATTTTTTCAGGGATGGATAGTGTCACCCACATTAAAAAATACTTCTTATTATAAGCCTATTATAATATAATAATAAAACAATATACCATAGCATATTATATATTTTATACTGAGCAAGATGGGTCGGACAGGCCCTGGAGCCCTCCCAGGATCCCTCTGCAACTGGCAAACCTCCCGCGTCCCTCCCCAGCCCCAATCTGTATCGGTGGGGTCCCTCAGCCTGGCCTGTGCGCTCCCTCAATCTGGGCTGAGGGATCCCCCCCCCTACCGTGCACGAATTTCATGCACCAGGCCTCGTATAATAATGTAATATTTTATTTAATGTTCTATACTTATAATAATAGTTATTATTATATTATTTCTCTTCAAGGAAAACTGAAGGTTTCTGAGCAGGGGAATGATGTGACCAGACCTTAGTTTTAGGCAAGGCATGAGGGGTAGCAAGAGAAGAAAGAGATTAAAGGCAAGAGGCCAGTTGCAGAATTATTTTACAGTAGTTCAGGTCAGAGGTAATGAGCTAGGATTGTAGCCATGGTAATTAGGAGAAAGGAATAGATATAATGATTCAGCGTAGAGGTATTGACAATGCATTCAAACATGGGGGTGGGGGATAACACCTAGGTTTAAGCAAGGACACTAGTAGCAACTGAATCTGCAATATAATCTAACTGAGGTGCGTATGTCCAGAGGTGAGGGTATCCCACAGGAATAGGCCAGAGCAACACCACTAGGCTGTGCTTCAGTGTTCTCTTTCTGAGTGTTAGATGCTGTTTGCTGCATAATGAGGAGCCTTCAACGTTAATAGTGCAATTA
>NW_006285129.1:116364-124275 GCF_000327345.1 Myotis davidii | reverse complement strand
AATATAAATTCAAAGTAAACATCATTACATAAAAGGGTACGGTCTTTTTTTTCCCCAATAGTTTTATTCATTTCAAACGGGCTGGATCTGGCCCGCGGGCTGTAGTTTGCCCACGGCTGGTCTAGTGCCTAGTCTTGCTCATGAAAGCTTCTTAAGGGCTATGATTGTATCTTTGTATGCCCTACACAGGGTGGGAGCTTCAAAATAGCAACAGAATTTGCTGAATTGTGTCAATTCCCATTTTGTTGAGCTTTTGTTGCTCCTGTAGTGGATCTAGACAAGGAGGCAAGCAGTCTGGTGCCATGCTCAGTATAATTTACTGGCAAGAGCAGAGCTGCCAGTTATGTGTGATCTCTGACCCAGGAGAGGAGAAGGGCAGCCACCACCTGGTGGGGAGCTAACACTGAGAAACTGTGGCAGGGCAGCATTCCTCATTAGCACGTGTGAGATTCTTCTGCCACTTCTCATGATTCAGCTCCTCAGTTTTCCTTCCTCTCTTTCCAGAGTCAATGCTTTACTTCCTTATTTTGATTCATTTCAGAGAGGAAAGGAGAGGGAGAAAGAGATAGACACATCAACGATGAGAAACATTGACCGGCTGCCTCCTGCATGCCCCTTATTGGGGATCGAGCCTGCAACCTGGGCATGTACCCTGACCGGGAATCAAACTGTGACCTCCTGGTTCATAGGTGAATGCTCAACCAGTGAGCCACGCTGGCCGGGCAAAGCTTTCTTTTTAAATGTCCCCCAGGTCTTATACTTTTCTCTTGGGTGTTCCTAGAGTACTTTATTCATCCGTGGGTCCCTCAGCAATCCTTCTCTTCTTGAACTAGGAAGGTTACCTAACACATTAGGCAAGTGTAATCTCAAGTGACCCAAGTAATGGTAACACTTTTCAATTCTAGCTTTTTTTTTTTTTTTCAGCTGAAAAAGTTGTCTTCCATTTACTTCTCTGTGTCACTGTGATCTGCAGGCTTGTTCACAGACCATAAGCCACATGGGATAACCCTAATGCTGAACAGGTCAGTAACCGGAAAGCACTAGTCAGAGGGCACCTCACTGACAGAGGCTCTCACAGACGCCAATTAGATATAGTCACTCAACTCCGAGCTCCCTGCAGTAGGAAAGGAAACTATATTTATAATTTAGAAAACATTCTTAGTGTGAAGTACCTATAGAGTTCAACATGGGCCATTAGCCACGTGAAAAGGGGGAGTTTAGTGCAGTCTCACCTCTTCTGTCCCCTGAATGCTCTGTCGGTTTCCAATAGCCTGAATTTGGCCCGCTTCCCAGTGCTGACCTGGTCAGGGGACATAGTGACTTAGTCACTCCATTCCCCTGGCCTCTCCTCATTGTCCCAGCCAATGTGTTGGCAGTCTAATTGTTTGCTTTTCCTCCAAACCTGAGGGTGTGTCACCTGTGAGGTGGAGATGAAATTGACCTGCCTGGCTGGCATTCCGGTTAGGTAAGGTAGCACTTGCTCTCTGCAAAGCCGCAGGACCCAGCTTCTCTTCCTTACCTACATGTTGCTCGGTGTCTGAGGGCCTTAGAAGCCCATTCTTACATCCTCGGGGGATTTGTCAGGGCCGGAGCAGAAACACGGGCAATCTTGCCAAGAGTCCTTTAGTTAATGTCCTAACAGCTCTCCTGGGGACTAGCACTTGCAATAATTGAGAGCTGATAAGTCCTATTTACAACAAAGTACCTCCCGTGATCTTTAGTGTTTACAGACCTGGAGGTCGGGATTGTCTATTTAGGAGTTCCCCTAATGCTTAATCCTAGCAACCCTTTACAAGGTACAGGAACATAAATGGTGTCACTGAACTGTTCTTCCTTACTGTTTTATTATTCCTAGATTTTTTTTGTTAATTGACTAAATAGTTCACTTAAGAACAAATACTTGTGAAAAATAATTTTGAGGAAATTTTTAGGTTCCAATTGATTGATAAAGACATTGATAGTTTAGGATTTCATAGGAAATCTTTAAAAGGAGATAATATAGGTTGGGCCTTGAACTCTAGGTAGAAAATTATGACATTAATACATAAAATTGAAGAAGACACAAATAAATGAAAAAGATATTCTGTACTTATGAATTGGAAGAATTAATATGTTAAAATGTATATACTACCCAAAGCAATCTACAGATTCAGTACAATTCCTATAGAAATTCCAATGACATTGTTCACAAAAATAGAACAATCCTAAAATGTGTATGGAATCACAAAAGATGCCAAAGAACCCAAAAAATCTTGAGAAAGAAGAACAAAGCTGGAGGCATCATGCTTCCTGATTTCAAACTATATTACAAAGCTATAGTAATCAAAACAGCATGATATTGGCATAAAAACAGACACATAGATCAATGGAATAGAGACTGAAAATAAATCCATGTATATAGGGCCAGTTAATCTATGACAAAGAAAGTAAGAATATACAATGGTGAAAGCATATAAATGGTATTGGGAAAACTGGATAGCCACACGCAAAAGAGTAAACCTAGACTACTGTATTATACCATATACAAAAATTAACTCAAAATGGATTAAAGACTTGAAACATAAAAAAGAGTTAGAAACATCGATGAGAGAGAAACATTGATCAGCTGCCTCCTGCACACTCCCCACTGGGGATGTGGCCGCAACCAAGGTACATGTCCTTGACCGGAATCGAACCTGGGACCCTTCAGTCCGCAGGCTGATGCTCTATCCGCTGAGCCAAACCAGCCAGGGCAATAAAAAAATATTTTTAAAAAACCCATAAAACTCCTAGAAGTCAGAAAACAAAACAAACAAAAAAACTCCTAGAAGAAAACATAGGCAGTCAACTCCTTGACATCAGTCTTGGCAAAAGGTACAAACTTACACTTATAAAGAAATCATGGGGCCCTGGCCGGTTTGGCTCAGTGGATCGAGCGTCAGCCTGTGGATTTAAGGATCCCAGGTTCGATTCTGGTCAGGGCATGTACCCCGGTTGTGGGCACATCCCCAGTAGGGGGTGTGTGGGAGGCAGCTGATCAGTGTTTCTCTCTCATAAATGTTTCTGGCTCTCTACCCCTCTCCCTTCCTCTCTGTAAAAAAAACCCAAAACCCCCAATATATTTTAAAAAAAAGAAGTCATGTGGATTTTAGTTAATAATATTGTATTATATGTTTAAAGTTGCTAAGAGAGTAAATCTTTATAACTATGGTGATGGATGGTAATTAGACTTATTGTGATGATCATTTCACAGTGTATACAAATACGGAATCACTGTTGTACACCCGAAACAAATATAATGTTATGTGTCTATACCTCAATGATAAAAAAAAAAAAAAAAGAACCGTGGATATTTTATTTATTTATTTATTTTCCAGAAAACACATGTTTACCTGTACACTCGAGGTGGCCCTGGCATGTCACAGTTCAAAGGCCCCTTCGCCCAGTGAACCAAACCCCAAGCTCGGGATTGCCTTGACCAAAGGTGGGTGGGGGTGGCGTGTAGAGAGGAAGGACCAGGGCTGGTACAAGGTCGAAGGTCACAAAGCTGGTGAGTGGGGGACCTCAGCCCTGGGGGCAAAGGCGACTGGATAGAACCTGAGGCGGGATGAACCCCAAAGTTAAGATTCAGATTAGTCAGGGAGTGGGGATGGGGAGGGGGGAACAAAAGTCACCATGGCCCCCTCTTCTCCCCTTCAAGTCCGAAGGCCTGAGACGGCTCTAAGTGTCCCCAGGGTAGGGCAGGAAAGAAGCCTAGGTCCACCTGGCATATGGCAGGAGCAGGATCCACAAATTAAATGATGTTGGTTGAGTGTGAATGGGAAGCAGGCCTGGTGAAGGCAATGCAGCTGGCTGGGCAGTGGGGCTACTGGGTTCTCCAGGACCAGTAGGCGAAATGATGGGCCTCCTCTTGGCCCACGGGAGAACACGGCCTTCTCAGTGGTGAAGCGGTGGACACTGCGGGGTGTCTGCTCGTGTGCCAGGTACATCTGACATTTGTCCAGCCAGCCCTTCTCGAGGTAGTGGTAAGGCACTGAGAGGTGTCTCTTCTCCCTGCAGTCGCTGTCGCTAACCATTCCACAGACCACGATCTCCTCGCACAGCTCCAGGGCAAGGATCATAGTGAGCCAGTCCACGGTGGGTGCCTGGTTCATGCACAGCATGCACTCAGCCCTGTTGATCTGGGTGCCCAGGTATGAGCCTAGCATCTGGCCGGAGCTGGACACCATGGCACAACTGCAGTATGGCCCTCAGACCAGTGGCTTTCCATCTGGCACTCTGCTATATCCACTGAAGTGCAGGGGCCCTGGTGCCAGGGGCCTGGAGTTGGAGAGGTGGGGGCTCAGGCAGGAGGCCAGACAGGCCCAGCAGCATAGCAGGATACAGGCAGCAGAGAAGCCAACGGAGCACAGGATTAAGAGCAGGAGCCGACCCTTAGCCTTCATGCTGTCACTGCTGTCAGCAGCAGGGGGGCTGCTATTTCCAGGGCTGGGAAGGAGTGGGAGCCAGGCACTGGGTGGGCACGTTGGGACGTGCAGGCTGCTCTCCATCCACTGCTTGGAGCTCCATGGCCCACTGGATGGGTGAGCCTGGCTAGAACCCGGAGGTCCCCCCCCACACCAACCCCGGGCACAGGGGGTGCTGTTGCTGTAGCTTCTGGAGGCTGAAAGGTGAAAGTCAGGTTTTTGGTTTTTTGTTGTTTTTTTAAAAAAAATATTTTATTGATTTTTTACAGAGAGGAAGGGAGAGGGATAGAGAGAGTCAGAAACATCAATGAGAGAGAAACATCAATCAGCTGCCTCCTGCACACTCCCCACTGGGGATGAGCCCGCAACCCAGGTACATGCCCTTGACTGGAATTGAACCTGGGACCCTTGAGTCCGCAGGCCGATGCTCTATCTACTGAGCCAAACCGGTTAGGGCGAAAGTCAGGTTTTTGTAAACAGAAATTCATGGTCCTCAGTCCCAAGAATTTTGAGTTAGTGAGTCTGAGTCCTAGGCAGAGACAGTATGTAATTTCTGAAACTCCACAGAACCACTGGTCTAAATTATAGCGGTGGTAGTGGAAAGGAAATTATTTTGGTTTGGTTTTCTTTTCCACCACAAAAGCATATAAATGCAAACAATTGCTGTGTGTGTTTTTTCCTGGGTTATCTGCAAAAATAGCTTTCTCTGAACGTCTCCCCCTACTCTTGCTTAGCCCCAGAGAGGGCTAAAGGAAATAATCTCTCCTTTAAGTTTCTCTTGTGAAATGAAAGGCTGTTTTTTGTGCTCTTGCTTAAAGTGAAATGAAAGTTCAGGGAGCTCCTTGCTGCAGCCCTTAGAATTGCTAAAATGAGTAAATGAAAACAGGCCTTCAGGGTGGAAAAGAACTTTCTACCGAATGGCAGATGAGGGTGTGTGGTCCTAAGTACATTGGTAGGATTTTCTCTGCTGTTTTTACTTTCCCCACTCACTATTCTTCTACCTGTCAGCAAAAAAATAAAAATAAAAATATAATAATAATAATAATAACAATAATCGGCTGTGTTCTGGCTGCCGACAATAACATCACAACTACTGAGCATTTAGCATAGTGACAACCTGCATGGCTGTACATCACTACAGAAGAGGTACCTAGTTTCTAGGCAGAGAAACTGACACAGAGGAATAGGAAGGGATTCACTTCATGGATGAGGGGCTGGCTGAGCTGGGACCAAAACCCAGGTGGCCTGGCTCTCAGCCTGGCTGACCACACTGCTACCCACACAGCCCCGGCTGACCCCAAACAAGCAGTCCATTGAGCAATTGCACAAACAACAATGAATGGTGGATGGTCAGAGTAAGAAACAGGCACAAAGCAACTGCAACCCCATCACTTCCTGGCCCCTAAATTTTCAGGCAAGTCTGTAAAGTGTGGTCACAAATGAGTTTGACCAGCAACTTGGACCAGCTTTTAAATTTGGAAACTTCTCGCGGTTACTGTCAGAAGTAAAAGTCTGCCTTGTACTGTGGGTGGAGAATGCCTTTGAACACTCTAAGACTAAAAGGACACAGATGGGCATAACCCGGTCCTGGGAGGGTCTTGGTAAAACAAGACAGCTTTAGATTTTTGAATCTTCTCATCTGTAGATATGTCCTCCTACCTCAGACTTATCTAGCAAGGGGCGGGGATGTGTGATCAATGGAGTTCAATTAGAATCAACGTAAATGACCAAGTCTCATCGTATTCTCCTCCTCAAATTTGCCACTGAGATGTAGCCAAAATCTGTGGTCCTCACATGCTTGCAGCTCAGGCCAAATGGCTCTACTTGCTAACCTGTATTGTTGGTCCTGGGTGCAAGGCACTCAGACCTGCTTGGCTGTGGTATGGCCCTAGGCCCAGGCCTAAGTCTTCAACTGTAAACCCACGGTATCCCCAAGAGATATAGCTAGCTAGGATGTTTCCTGTTTCAGGAGCCGATTTTCTAGTCTTGAGATGGATAATTCTAATATGTCTCCTCTCCACCTGTTTAGAAACTGAGGACTTCAGAAATTAGTGAGGAGACAGAGAAGTTGACTGTAATATCCTATATAATAAAAGCCTAATATGCTAAGTGTCCAACCGTCCAACCAGTCACTATGACATTCCAACCGGTGGGTTAGCTTGCTGCTGGGGTTCAGCCGATCCAGACTGGGTGAGATGGGACAGACATGCCCTGGAGCCCTCCTGCGGTCCCTCCCTGCCCCGGTGCACTGGTGGGGGCCCTTGGCCTGGCCTGCACCCTCTCGCAATCCGGGACCTCTCGGGGGATGTCGGAGAGCCGGTTTCGGCCCCATCTCTGCAGGCCAGGCCGAGGGATACCACTGATGGATGAATTTGTGCACTGGTCCTCTAGTTTATTTATAAATAGACCTAACAGACACAATTTAGACAATAGACGTTTTGAATATGTAGACCAGGTGCCACAATGTTAGGAATTTGAATGGAGGATTTTCTTGGTCAGATTATAGCAGGGACTGCCCCCATTTTGTGTTTATCATAAGAGGTATTTATTAAACAGCATTTCTTTCTTGAAACAGTCCACATTCTCCTAATATTTCCTTATTCATCCAACAAATATGGAAGGTGTGCTATGTGCCAGGCAAGCTTATGTTCTCATAGCCATGTCTTATTGTAACACATTGCACATGTGAGTTCTGCCTTATAGGATATAGTTTCATGTATTTTACTAAAGTGTAAGATCCTTGATGTCTTGCTCATGTTTGTGTCCCCCATGTAAATGAGCACAGTGCCTTGCACATAGTGGAGACTCAATAAATATTTGAATTACATTGTTAAAAGGCATTACCATTAAAAAGGTTCTACATAACTTTTTTTAAAAAATATATTCCACTGATTTTCCACAGAGAGGAAGGGAGAGAGACAGAGAGCTAGAGACATCGATCAGCTGCCTCCTGCACATCTCCCACTGGGGATGTGCCCACAACCCAGGTACATGCCCTTGACCGGAATCGAACCCGGGACCCTTCAGTCCGCAGGCCGACGCTCTATCCACTGAGCTAAACCGGTTTCGGCTACATAACTTTTTTTGATTGTGCTAACGGTCTAAGGCAGATGTGTCCATAACGTATCATCATTATGCAAATTAATAAGTCTTGGGTGTGTATAGGGAAGGGTATGTTTACCTCAGGAGTGGAGAAAGGGGAGTGCATAACTGGACGGAGCCTGTTCTGGAAGAGGCGATAATTTTCCTCTGGTCAGTCTGAATGACGGAGTCTCTTCAAAGGCTCTCACTGGAATTTCAGACGTCTCATTCTAGAGCACGTCCATCCCTCTCACCTTTCTAGGACACCCGCTTCTTCCCGCTTCTTCCCAAGGCGCTGCAGCCACGGAGTCGACCGCCAAGTCTCAAAAGCCCCCTGCCCGCTCCTCTCGGGCTCAGGACCCCTCCGGACCGGCGGCTGCAGGGG